>NC_133656.1:210524481-210854208 GCF_009905375.1 Apium graveolens
TGATCAACTTGGTATTCTTTTCTTTGAGATGGAAGTCTCTCTCGAGCAGGAGAGACGAGCCAGGGTGGCTGAGCAGCAACGACTTGCTGCTTTGGAGCTGCAGGAGAGAATCATTTCTCTTGCAAACTCCATGTCCAGAGCGTACGAGCGCAGGGCAAGGAGGTTGGCGGCAGAGAAGAAGAAGCCTGAACTAGAGTAGTTTGGATTAAGATTTACTTGTTAAATCTATGTCTTAATGTACTATGTTTCCATTTTTAATGAAAAATCTGATTCTTGTCTTGCAATCTCTTGTTTGTGTAATAATTACTATGTGCTTATATCTATATTAAATTTTGTCTTCTCTGCGATAATGCTTGCAATTAAAATATATTACAATGTATTTGTCTAATGAAACTCCAAAAAGATACATTTGTTCAATGTATTACAGGTCTAATACAAGACATCAACAGGGAATTCAAATAATCAATTCACAGGTATTAGTGCTAAAATTGCAACTAAAACATTTCAAAACCAAACTGCAGTTTACCCAGGCACAGCAACACAAACACAAACACAAACTCAAACACAATCCCACTCAGATAACTCTCAAAAGGAACCTTTTTTACAAAAGGACAAAATCCCCAAAATGTTCTTCAGTTGTTTTGTTGTTTGAGAAAAAGGAACTGGTATCACAAACATGGAAACTTATCAGCTTTTCATGGATATCACTAATGCACCTTCATGTGCAAAACAGTCTTAACAGACTGATAGGTTTGAGGGTAGTATTCATGAGGGGGAGCTATCTAAATCCTCTCCAATTCAATTGGAGGTTCCTCAAGAAGAAACAACTCCCCTCATAACTCTAGCAGAAGTTTCCTTAGTAGTCAAAGCTAGAAGAACAATTGCCTATGACAATGTCATAAGAAAGGCAAGCTTAGCATATTCAAGTTCCAGTGTGTTGCAAGACACACAAGGGTTTGAGGCTGGTGCACATGGCAGTAACCTAGTCAAATCCCCTCCAATTCAATTGGAGGTTCCCACTACAAGTGGAGGACAACACACTGTCATAACCATAGAGTAATTTGTGAGTCAAACTGTGACCCCAGTCATAGATGCTTATGCACTCATTTTTCTGGTGAAATGAGTATGATTAGCCCTATATGGTCTTCCCCTAATCATATGATCCCAGATTAACTCTTCTCAACCACCTCTTATTTCTATAGGACAAATAATAATTGAGCCTTTCATGTGAGAATGAGAGAAAAGATTGAGAGAAAAATAAAAAATAAGTGAGGCATGATCCTTCCTGGAAAAAGGAGAGGTAGAATGAGTGTCTGGATTTAGCAATCCTTGTGAGGTAACTCTGACTCTTAAAAGTCATGAGACTAGTGCAGTGAGAAGTAGTGAGACTACTTATTCAAACGAACAGAGAGCTTAGAATTTTCTTATTCTAATCTACTTGGTAAACTCATCACTACAGACTTCACTAAAACTTGAAGTTGTTGATAGTGTTCTACATGAACATTGACAAAAACTTGAACAATGTGCATCTAGCTGGATCTTTCTTCCTGAAGATAATATCAAAAAGGGGGAGTATATATCTAAATGCCAAAACTGCTAATGGATGTTGCTAGATAATAATATTTTTTTCTTGATAGGGGGAGAAGGAAGAATAAATCTAAATGCAACTCACAAAAGAAGATCAGATGGGTTCTTAGGTTCTGCATTTAGATAAAGTTTTGACATCATCAATCAGAACTTGTGCATAATTTCATAATAAACAAGTTGGGGGAGATTGTAATATATGATAGATGATGTCAAAGATTACTGAAGCTGACAATATCATTAGCAATCAGTTAAGCTTGGGGCCAACCCAAAGTAAGTTGTATTGTTATCTAAATTTATAATCTGTACTTGTAACACTTAAAGTCTGTAAAAATGCAAAGGAGCAGACTGGAGTCTTTTTCCTAAAACAGTATCAAACCTAAGGATTCTATCTGAAAGAAGATCATGCCTCAGAAGAATTTTGAAGAAGCTTGGAGTTGAATAAATTTATTTGGAGAAAAATGTTCTAAGTCAAGATCTCTACAAGTCACAGATTTAATGTTATAGAGAAGTCATTCGAGAACTCCAGAATGACTTATCGAGAAGTCATTCAAACTCCAGAGAGTACCGACAGATAAGAAATATCTACTTTATGGATGAGCTATATATCCACTTGATGGATGAATAACATCTACTCGACGGATAAGAAATATATACTTGATGGATGAGCTATATATCCACTCGATGGATGAATAACATCTACTCGATGGATGAGCAATATCTACTCGACGGATAAGCTATACATCTACTCGACGGATGAGCAATATCTACTCGATGGATAAGCTATACATCTACTCGACAGATAAGCAATATCTACTCAACGGATAAGCAATATCCACCGGGAGAAGAGAAGTCAGAAAAACTACTCGAGAACTCAAAAAGATATCTACAAGTCATTCCTTCACTAGAGAACTCAGAGTTATCGACAAGTCTATATCCATTCGAGAACTCAGAGATGTCTACAAGTCAAGTGAAGTTATGAATGTTGGATTTTAATCGCAGCGGAGGCATGGTAAAACACTTTTACACATATAAAATCCAAATAAAAGCATATAAATCATGGTAAAAACATATGAATCAATTACTAACCTTTAATAGCGATCCAAAAGCAACGATCGGAGATCCTTAGCAGCTGCTCCTCAAACGTGAAGCACTCCACCGGTATCCACCAAGAAAACGACGTTAAGGAGGAGGAGGAGGTGGAGAGAATAAGGTTTTATAAAAATTTTGGGGTTTTGGGTTAGAATCAAAATAGGGTTTATAATAGTATATTTATAGGCAAAATTTTCAGCTGAAATTTTCCCATAAATATTATTATTATTATCCCATTTATTATTCTCATTAATAATTAAAACACCTTTTAATTATTAATCCTTTTTCTAAACACTTTAGAAATAATTCTCTCTCTTGATTTAATTTCCAAAAAATTAAATCCTTAATTATTAATATCAAGAACTTTTCTTAATTAATTTATAATCAATTAAATATCATTTAATCAATTATTAAATTTGCCAATTAATTATTTATTTCACAAATAAATAATTATTAGCCATTATTAATTAATTCCTCCACATTAAATCATTCTCCTTTTATGGTGTGACCCTGTAGGTTCAATATTAAGCCGGTAGTAGAAATAAATAATAATAAAACTATTTTATCATTATTTATATAAATTCTCTAATCTATTAAATATGATTAATTAATTAATCACATTTATTCTATATCGTGAGGGATACTTCTCAGCATATCGCGACTATTCGGATAATATGAATTCACTGCTTAGAATACCAAGAACCTATTCAGTGAATAGTTACCATACAATAAACTCCTTCTACCCTACAATGTCCCGATTAAATGCAAGGCATGGATCTCGTGTCAAGCCTATCTAATTTAATCACTTGCTTACCATTTACTATGCTTAGTTCTATGCAAATTAGAAACTCCTTTCTAATTTCATTCACTCTGGCCAGAGATTCCTGAACTAGCATAAGTGGATCAGCCTTGAACATTCGCTTCCTTCACTGGAAGGGGTAGATCCTTTATTGATCATACACTATCTTCGTGTACAAATTCCTATACCCAGTAGAGCCCTAATAATTGTCCCTGGAGACTAAGAACTAAACTAAAGCATAGTTCAGTGTACACAAGATGACTATGATGACCTCAAGTCTAAGGATACTTGTACAACTATCACTATGTGAACAACTGCTGACACGTGAGTGAACTCCATCAGTTGTTCAGCTGTGCGAGTCATGTTCAGTGAACTTATTCTATAATAAGCACCTACATACTAGTTATAGTGTCACCACACAAATGTCTATGAGAACAGACATCCTTCATAATGACGCAAGCATAGTATGTACCGATCTTTGCGGATTATTAATTACCAGTTAGTAATCCTATGACCAGGAACTATTTAAGTTTAGAGTTATCATCTTATAGGTCTCACTATTATGATCTCATCATAATCCATAAAAAGCTTTACTCTAAACTATGGTATATCTTATTTAAACACTTAAATAGATAAAGCCCGTAATAAAAACAAAATAAGTCTTTTATTAATATCAATGAAATCAAAACAAATTACACAGGAAGTTATTCCTAAATCCTAATACATGATTGGACTTAGGACATATTCCTTTCAATCTCCCACTTGTACTAAAGCCAATCACTTTGGTATCTAATACCCATCTAGTCTTTATGACGATCAAAGTGACTTTCAGAAAGTAGCTTTGTGAGTGGGTCTGCTATGTTGTTATGTGTGTCAACTCTATTTTAATACAATACAAGAAATGTTACCGCGCTCCCACTAACCCTTTTGTAGACACATGGTTCATCTACGTTTTTCATAAAACCAAACTCTTTGATTGTCTCATAAAAATGAATGTTCCATCTTTCGAGAAGCTTGCTTTAAACCACATATGGTTCGCAGTAGCTTACACACTAGGTTTTCATTTCCCTTGGAAAGAAAACCATCTGGCCATTTGCCAGATCTCATAGTAGTAGTAAGCAACAATCGCAAGCAAAATCCGAACTGATTTTAACAGGGCTACAGGTAAAAAGTTTCATCAAAGTCAATCCATTGCCTTTGTTTGAATCCTTTTGCCAAAAGCCTGGCCTTAAAGGTCTCCACCTGGCCATCTGCTATAATCTATCTTTTGTACACCGTATACATAGATTCCATTCCGGATTTCATGGCACTATGACATTTCTCTGAGTCAACACTACTCATAGCCTCATTATAGGTCACAGGGTCGTCATCATCAATGATCGACAACTCATTGTCATTCTCAATGACAAGGCCATATTACCTCTCAGGTTGGCGAGACACTCTCCCTGACCTACGAATGGGCTGTTCCACAGAAGGTTGTTCAGTCAGAACAGGTGTTTCCACTTGATCCGTATTAGTTTGTGCTTCTTGAACTTCATCAAGTTCAATTTTGCTCCCACTGTTTCCTTCAAGGATAAACTCCTTTTCCAAGAAGGTAGCATGTCTGGAGACAAACACCCGATGATCGGTGTAAAAGTAATACCCTAAAATCTCTTTAGGATATCCCACAAAACTACATTTTACGGATCGATATTCCAGCTTATCTGGGTCAACTTTCTTGACATAAGCTGGACATCCCCAAATCTTAACGTGTTTAAGACTCGGTTTCCTTTCTTTCCATATCTCATATGGAGTTTGAGGAACAGATTTGGAAGGCACCTTATTCAGTAAATATGCTGAGGTTTCCAATGCATAACCCCATAGGAATACTGGAAGATTCGCATAGCTCATCATGGACCGAACTATGTCTAACAAAGTTCGATTTCTCCTTTCAGATACCAATCTGGTGGCGTCCACTGGGAGACTATACCATTTACTTTGAGATAATCCAGAAACTCTCCATGCAAGTATTCACCACCTCGATCTAATCAAAGAATTATAATACTATGTTTGGTTTGTTTCTCCACTTCATACTTATACTCTTTGAACTTTTCAAAGGCTTCAGACTTGTGTTTCATCAAACACATATCCGAATCTAGATCTATCATCTATGAAAGTAATGAAGTATGAAAATCCACCCATGTCTTGCGTAGACATTGGTCCACATACATCTGTGTGTACCATTCCCAGCAAATTTGCAGCCATCTCTCCATGTCTACTAAATGGAGACTGCAGTGCCACTATAAAGTGAGATTTTTATCATCCCTTTTCTTTTATTAGTTTGTTCAATATGAAATAAATTATGTCACATACATATAGACCATTATTTAAAGTACCATGTCCATAAAGAATATTATCTCTAAGAATAGAACATTCATTATTCTCAATAATAAATGAAAATCCAGCCAAGTCTAACATGGGAATAATATTCCTCACAATCGAGGGAACAAAATAACAATTATTTGAAACAATAGTCTTGCCCGTAGGCATATGTAAATGAAATTATTCTACATCTTCAGCAGCAACTCTTGCTCCATTTCCCATAAGTAGAATCACCTCATCTTCCTCAAGAGTCCTACTTCTCCTTGGTCCCTGCAACAAATTGCAGATATGAGAACCACAGGCGGTATCTAATACCCAAGTAGAAATTTGGCTTAATGACATATTCACTTCTATCATGAACATACCTGAATCAGAAGCGGCAGTCTCACTACCCTTCTTCTTCTTAAATTCTGCAAGGTAAACCTTGCAGTTCCTCTTCCAGTGCCCCACCTTGTTACAGTGAAAGCAAATTACTTTGCTCTTGGGGTCTTCAGCTTTTGGTGGAACCGGCATTTTCTCACCTACTTTCTTCTTCTTGGAAGGGTTCCTCTTCCTTTTCTTAGGATTGGAACCTTCACCAATTAGAAGAAAAGAACTCTTCTTAGGGGGAAAATTCGATTCCGCAGTCTTCAACATGTTGTGGAGTTCAGGCAGGCTGACATCCAACTTATTCATGTGAAAGTTCACAACAAACTGCGAGAACGAACTCGGAAGCGATTGCAAGACCAAGTCTTGGCTCAGCTCCCCATCCATGGCAAAACCAAGTTGTCCAAGACGTTCAATCAAATTGATCATCTTAAGTACATGGTCATTCACAGATGATCCCTCAGACATCCTACAACCGAACAGCTCCTTCGATATCTCATATCGAGCTGTCCTCCCTGCCACATCATACAACTCTTGTAGATGCATGAGGATAGTGTGAGCATCCATATGCTCATATTGCTTCTGTAGCTCAATGTTCATGGAAGCTAGCATGATACATTGAGAAACATTTGCATCATCTACCCATTTACGATACACAACATGTTCATCATTATGCGCATCGTTAGCATGTTCAGTAGGCTTAGGTGAGTCAATCACGTATTCCAGCTTCTCAATCCTGAGAACAATTCTCAAGTTTCGAAGCCAGTCAGCATAATTAGGACCAGTCAACTTGTGAGCATCCAGTATGCTCCTGAGTGATAGTGCAGAAGACATAACGTACAAAGTAAATCTGTAAATGATAAACACATAACAACACTTAGCAAATGTTCGATTTCATTTCAAAACACTATATGAATCGGGTCTTTATTCATAAGTGGCTCCCACTAGTTTACCTAATTTATTCAACCCCCTACGTGAAAAATTAATCATTCATAATGCTAGTGGGAATAGGGATCCTACATTCCATTACACAACCCCGGCTGTAGCACGAACCGCCATGTAATGTTCAATAGGCAGACAACTCTTATCAATTACATCTTATGTTATTCCCTAATCAAACTTTAGCCTCTTGAATAATTGAGTCACGGCTGTGGCACGACAAACTCAATATTCTAAGTCAAGTCTAACCCAACATTCCGTATAATTGAATCAGTCCCCAATGGCCCACGGCTGTGGCACGTACCGACCTTTAGATTCTAATTCAATGTACACATCTCTATATAATAGACAAGTATTTCTTATTTCGAAATCAAAGCCCTCGGCTGTAGCACGAACCGACAATGATTTAAAAATAAGAACTACTTTCTATCATGTTGGAAGGCTATGACCGACACAAGCCCGTTGTATCATTGGCCAATTACTACTTGATATTATTTAATTTTAGAGGGATTATATTAAGTTACAATCATAATCATATTATAAAGAGATTCTTCCTTTTAAATTAAATATTTCAAATCAATAATCAATAATCAGATGATTCCCAGATCGGGTGGAGCATTGTCAAGAGGCGTCACTTAATAACCCTTTCTTACAGATAGAAATCTGTTGTTGACAGAATCATCCTTTCTCTCATATCGAAAATTCATATTCAATTACGTGTTTCATAAACACAAGAATCTCATGATTGTATTCATAATATTATCATTAAGGTTATGAAACAATTTCACTATACTAGGTTATCTAACAAACGCCTTATGTTCATTTAAGTTCACCTAAATCTATCATCGCATGATAAACTAAGCATATATCACATATATAAACATGAATAAACGTCAAGGTAGGCATGTTACATCATCTAGCATATTGGTCTAAGCATTATACATCTCTATGTATCACATGAAGCATTTAAAAGCAGTTAAAACAGTTAAAAATAGCTTTAAAACACTTTCGGAAATATAAACAGTTCAAAATTTTTATGTAAACTAAAATTTGATCACTCCATTAGATCCGTCTCGGAAAAACGAATCCAACGATATATTGCACGCCCAAAACGGAGTTACGAAACTCCCAGAAATCAAATTTAAAAATAACAGACGGGCTGTAACGCATTACAGGAACGCGTTACAAGCCCTGTAACGCATTCTGGTGATGCGTTACAAGCCTTTTAAGCCATTAAAAGGTGTAACACATTCCGTGAATGCGCCACAGGGTGTAACGCATTCCCAAAATGCGCGACACCCCCCTGCGCGCGCGTGCGCCGCACGCGCCTGCAGCAGCCGCATCTGACATCCTCTGCCGTGTTTGTCTTCTTTCTTACTCCGTGCATCACAGTACAGAAACCACAGCAGTAACATCACAGAAGACTGCTCTCTTTAGCAGCCAACAAAACAAACATATATATATACTATATATACATATATTTACTTATTTAATTACGAATTTTAATTGCAACAACTTCAAAAATTCATAATAAATAATCTATACATCATTAAATTATGAAAAAAAATACCCAGACGATCTACAACACTTGTAGAACCCAGATCAACATTCAAAATTATTCTGAGAAACGATTTCTCATCAGACAAAATTAATCCATAATATAACTTGTAAAAATCATAATTAATTCATACAAGCACATAAAATTCTGAAATTTTTACCACAGATCTATATGCATACAACCTATGCTCTGATACCATTGTTGGATTTTAATCACAGCGGAGGCATGGTAAAACACTTTTGAACATATAAAATCCAAATAAAAGCATATAAAACGTGGTAAAAACATATGAATCGATTACTAACCTTTAATAGCGATCCAAAAGCAACGATCGGAGATCCTTAACAGCTGCTCCTCAAACGTGAAGCACTCCACCGGTATCCACCAAAAAAACGAAATTAAGGAGGAGGAGGAGGTGGAGAGAATAAGGTTTTATAAAAATTTTGGGGTTTTGGGTTAGAATCAAAATAGGGTTTATAATAGTATATTTATAGGCAAAATTTTCAGCTGAAATTTTCCCATAAATATTATTATTATTATCCCATTTATTATTCTCATTAATAATTAAAACACCTTTGAATTATTAATCATTTTTCTAAACACTTTAGAAATAATTCTCTCTCTTGATTTAATTTTCAAAAAATTAAATCCTTAATTAATAATATCAAGAACTTTTCTTAATTAATTTATAATCAATTAAATCTCATTTAATCAATTATTAAATTTGCCAATTAATTATTTATTTCACAAATAAATAATTATTAGCCATTATTAATTAATTCCTCCACCATTAAATCATTCTCCTTTTATGGTGTGACCCTGTAGGTTCAATATTAAGCCGGTAGTAGAAATAAATAATAATAAAACTATTTTATCATTATTTATATAAATTCTCTAATCTATTAAATATGATTAATTAATTAATCACATTTATTCTACATCGTGAGGGATACTTCTCAGCATATCGCGACTATCCGGATAATATGAATTCACTGCTTAGAATACCAAGAACCTATTCAGTGAATAGTTACCATATAATAAACTCCTTCTACCCTACAATGTCCCGATTAAATGCAAGGCATGGATCTCGTGTCAAGCCTATCTAATTTAATCACTTGCTTACCATTTACTATGCTTAGTTCTATGCAAATTAGAAACTCCTTTCTAATTTCATTCACTCTGGCCAGAGATTCCTGAACTAGCATAAGTGGATCAGCCTTGAACATTCGCTTCCTTCACTGGAAGGGGTAGATCCTTTATTGATCATACACTATTTTCGTGTACAAATTCCTATACCCAGTAGAGCCCTAATAATTGTCCCTGGAGACTAAGAACTAAACCAAAGCATAGTTCAGTGTACACAAGATGACTATGATGACCTCAAGTCTAAGGATACTTGTACAACTATCACTATGTGAATAACTGCTGACACGTGAGTGAACTCCATCAGTTGTTCAGTTGTGCGAGTCATGTTCAGTGAACTTATTCTATAATAAGCACCTACATACTAGCTATAGTGTCACCACACAAATGTCTATGAGAACAGACATCCTTCATAATGAAGCAAGCATAGTATGTACCGATCTTTGCGGATTATTAATTACCAGTTAGTAATCATATGACCAGGAACTATTTAAGTTTATAGTTATCATCTTTTAGGTCTCACTATTATGATCTCATCATAATCCATAAAAGCTTTACTCTAAACTATGGTATATCTTATTTAAACACTTAAATAGATAAAGCCCGTAATAAAAACAAAATAAGTCTTTTATTAATATCAATGAAATCAAAACAGATTACACAGGAAGTTATTCCTAAATCCTAATACATGATTGGACTTAGGACATATTCCTTTTAATGAAGACTAGAGATCTCGATAAGCTGAAGACCTCTACAAGCCAAACTCATCATGGAGTACTAGAGATCTTGATAAGCCTTTGTACTTATCAAGATATCAAGTGTTCAAATGAATCAAACTGGAGATCTCGAAGTACAGTCTCAAAGTACAGGATTGCAGATCAGTTTAATATCCAAGATAAACAATCAACAAACAATCCAACAGCTGGATTGACAAGTCTACAAAAAGTAGCTTGAAGTGTGTGCAAGATAAATGGCAAAGATTAACTGACAGAGGAGGATTAAAGTAAACACGGGATGCTAAATATATGCTAAGCTAGAAATGGAAAATTTGCTTTTCTATAAATAGAAATGACAAGTGACAATTTAGAAAAGCTAATAGCGTGTTTATTATCCACTGTGTAAACCAGTAGTTAACTGAGTTATAAAGTTAACACTGGTCCTCTAGTTAGTAGTAACAATTTAGATAAAAATTCTTGTAACACTCTCAAGAAGAAGCTGAGCTCTTTAACTTCGAAGAGCTTAGATATTTCGTAGCAAAGCATCTTAATTTTTAATACAAAAATTAAGTGAATTTTGAAGATCGGTGTTCTTTATTTTGTGCAAGTTGAATTTTTGCATGAACACTTTTCTATACAAAATTTAATTTACTTTGTTCAACCGTTATCTTTCAAGAAAAGCCCAAAAATCAGAAAAACACATTCACCCCCCCTGTGTGTGATTCATTACCTAACAGGCACTTTGAAATGAAGGATATGGGTGAGGTTAGTGTGATTCTTGGGATCAAGTTGACTCGGTCAACTGATGGAATAACATTTTCACAGTCTCATTATGTAGATAAATCTATACTTGAGAATTATGATTATTCAAATTGTAGAATCGCTAGTACACCATATGATTCAAAAGTTGCCATAGTCAAGAATAGTTCAGGAGTTCTCGTGTCTCAGTTAAGGTATTCTCAGATTATTGAGAGTTTGTAATATCTTGCTACTTTGACTAGACCAATTATTTCTTATTCAGTGTCTAAGCTAGCTAGATATACAACCTGTCCAAACAAGACTCAAGGCACTGAATATAGTTCTTAGATATCTCAAGGGAACTATTTCCCTTGGCTTACATAACCGGAGATTTTCGGGGGTACTCGAGGGGTACAGTGATGCAAGTTGGATATCTAATAAATTCGGTTCCAATGGAGTGACTGGATATGTGTTTACCCTTATGGGTGGAGCAGTGTCCTGGAAGTCTTCTAGACATACTTTAATTACTCGGTCTACTTTTGAGGCTGAGTTGTGTGTACTTGATGCCACGGGGATAGAGCCTGAATGGTTACATGAACTCATGTCAATGTTACATGTAGTAAGCAAATTGTTTCCTGCCATTTATATGCACTGTGATAGCCATACAACTATCGACAAGATTAGAAGTGTGAAGTATAATGCTAAAACAAAGAGACACATCCAAGTTAGACCGAAGTATATAAGGGGTCTTGTGTCTGATAAGATTATTGCTATAGAGTTCATATGAACTCAAGATAATATAGTTGATCCACTGACTAAGGAGCTTGAGCATGTTGTAGTCCTTAAGTCGAGGTTGGGGATGGGACTGGTAACCCATCATGATTCATCAATATCAGGAACCTAATACACCTGAGAGGAGATCCCTCTAAGGGTATTCAATGTGGTTATAACAAGTTATAAGGATGAATTAGTAGTACCTCTACCATATACATTTAGATACTTATGTATACGAGTCTATCCCATGTAAACCTTAAGAGGTACTTGAACTGCTAGTTAGCAAGAGTTTTAATAAACTCTGATGGAAACAATTTTGGACCATAATTTGATAAATACTGATGGATGAAATACTATGTCAGGATTTATAAAATCTGAATGGGGTCAAGTCGTATGACAAGATGTTGGCAGTACATCTTTGGAGATAACCAGCTAAGCGAATGCAATTGTGAGGTAACAATTAGAGGAAATGGTTATTCCTTGAAGTATTCGACGAACATGATCTAGACACTACCATAACATCTCGAAGTCGTAGATCAGCACCATAGCTTTTTGACTTTTCATCGTCTATGAAGTATGGTTACACCAAACGGATAGAGATTTAAGGTGAAACATTCCATTAACATCCAGTATTCATCGAAGTAGGGGACTTAGGAGGGTTCAAACCCGAAAGGGTACTGACTCAGAAAACCAAGTCATGATAAAATTCAATATGTATTTCTGTATGGATTTGTGGATGATTGTTAGAAAATGAAAAGTTTGAGGCATGCTTTAGACATGTTCTTGATGTAATTTCCTACAACTAATTGTTGGAGGTTGTTCCTTGTAATGATGGCTTAAACTTTCATGTTTGAATCTAAGTCATTTTCTTAGTGTAATCAATATAGAAATTGAGGTGAAGTAAAGAGGGGTATAGTGCTTTATATAGTAACATGTGCAAGAGTAGTATACCAACTACTAATGCATGTGGGTGCACATGATATTATTGTGTGCCTCACACACACACGCGCGTCTCCGCCTCGCCAAGCCACGCCACGCCACGACTCGGGTCGGGTCGGGGCGATTTGGGCGAATGTCTCGGCGTCTCGCGTACGCGAGGCGACCTGGGCACGGAATTTTACTTCTTGTTTAATTAAAACATTTACTGATTTATTATATTATTTTAATCTGAATATTTAATCTGTATAATAGGGAAATCAGTATTTGCTCATCATAAATTTTTAACTCTGATTTGATGAAATAAATACTGATCAAGATTTACTGTGTCTGACAAATCCTAACGTTGGTCAGGCTTTGCTAAGACTGACAAATCCTGACGCCCCTGGAAGTGATATTGCTGTAACCCAACACAGCGTAAGTGGGGAAGTAATCTCTTCAAAAATAGTCTATACTTCTCGAAGGCTAGTCGCCTCAGCTGTTCATAGTTTTTTCAGATTTGATAAAGTTTCTGTTAGAGCTAATTATTCTACCCACTTTTTATCAATTCAGTTACTGATTTATTTTGCTATTTGCCTTAGTGTTTTATTTCATTATTTGATTTAATTTACCTGTTTTTGTTAATTTATGATATATAACTGTTCAATTGTTGAGCGTAACGTTAATTACACTCAACAGAAGGAAGGCGCAGAAGTTTTTTTTATGGCACATACAACAACATTTACTACAATTCAGCAAAGTGTGTTTAATTGTGTATGTTTATGCATCTTAATTGTAACTTTAACTATTTAAGTGTGTGTTACTTATCTAATGTAATTTCTATTTTATACTGTATATTTATAAAATTCATTTTTTATGCAGATGATGGACTGGATTGTGGATCATAGCCACTATGCGGATATTGAAAAATGTAGATGACGGAGTTGTTTGTGCTTATTTTCACTATTTGTAGGACTTTACTTTTGAAATCTTGTAAAAACAAAGACTTGGAGATATTGTGTTGTTTATTTGGCTTAAACTTTATATTGATTTTAGTTTATATTGATTTTAGTTTGTTTTATATTTCATTTGTATTAAATTTTGTTGGTTGTGTTATTGGTATAATTGTATTAAGATTTTTTATTTTTAGTTTTCATATTTGTTGGTTAAGAACTTTTTGTTTACAAAACAGGGCATTTGACATATGTTTAAACAGCATATTAAAATTCAGTGGAAGCAAAACGGGACATTAAACTATGTTTTGATGTATATAACATAAAACGGTAGTTCGTGTTCCGTTTTACCTCTTTTAAAAAACAAATGATATAAAACGAGATTGTATACCCCGTTTTGTCTGTTTAAACACATAACGGGTCTTCGTGGCCCGTTTTTACAGTATTTAGAAATTTCAAAAATTAAATAATATAACTCAACATTTCGTGTTCCGTTTTACTATCATTTAAAAAACAAACATTAACGGGTCATCGTGTGCCATTTTATTTATTTTTAAAACTATAAAATGTTCATTAATGTTACGTTTTGGTTTTATAATAAAAAAGTAAATGGCAGAATGGGGGACGAAGTTCCGTTTTGTATCTTATTTGTAACCACACATAATAGACGCACACAACTGTCTGTTGTGTCTCTCACTTTACAAACAAAATTGTCTCTTGTTTCTTACTTGCAAACCTAAAATTCAAATATCAAGATTAAAATATTTATAAAAATATTTAATAAAATTCTTACAGATTTATTAATGGCTTCGGGTTCGGGATCTGGAGCACAATCGGTTACGGTGATTGCGTGGATTTATACCGATGGTAATATACGATAAACTCAATTAGAGGGTTACGTATATGATAAACCAGTTTCTAAGCAAGTAAGACTCGATTCTAGTATGAATTTTAATAATTTACGCGATGTATTAATTTTTAAATTGAAAATTGATAGGAGTTTGTATGATTTTAAGTTGTGTTATCGATGGAAAAATTTCAATGATATGAAATTTGGTATTATTCCGGTTGATGATGATGATGATGTTGAGATGATGTTTGGAATTATTGTTTCGAATGGACCTCCTTTCTTTGTTAAAATTTATTTACAAAAAATTTCAACTTGTGCATTGATTGAAACAAGTTCGAGACTTGTTGAAACTAGTTCGAGAGTTTCCGAGGGGAGTGGTATTATGGGTTTTGATTGTCAAACTACTAGTAGTATGTATATTGGTGGTGATACGGTTGATAGTAGAGGATTGGATACGTATGATGTTGTTGATTCGGCTTTGATTACACGGGAGAAGACATTGGAGCCAATGGAGTTGAGGGAGGGGATGATATTTGACTCAAAAAAGTGTTGATGCATACGGTAAGAGATTTTCATATCCGGAATCATCAAGAGATTAAGGTGGTTAGGTCAAGTGATGTGTATTGGATTGTGGTTTGTAAGAATAAGGATAGTGGTTGTGAATGGAGTTTAAAAGCTAGGTTACGAAAATCAGAACAATGGACCTAAATGTCACTAAATGAAAGAATAATGCCCAAATTCACTTTTGAGCGAAAAGGCCCAAAATGTCACTTGACCACGCTACATAATCTACCATTTTTCTAACACCCAAAACGGAGGATCATCTTCCATTTTGCCTTTATTTTTTTAAAAAAAAAATACAAACAACACAAACACAACAGAGCGGGATATTCAGACAACACGAACACAAGGCGCATTATATAGAGAAGCCGGAGAAGACAACAAAAACCACGACCACAAAACACTACAACAATCATTCCTCCCTACAACAATTATGAATATTGAGGTAATTATTTGTATTTTTATAATTTTTGATTTTTTATGTTTTTATGATTTGATTGCATATGAAGTGTTTGATTAAATTACCCATTGGATTACATGTTCTACAGTTTTAGATTGCCGAATTATGCTTTTAATTGCTGCTTATATATTGGATACTTTGCTTTCAGTACTCTGTAGTGTTAGAATTATATTAGTATTATATTGTATTTTGATAGCAGATTGATGTGTAAGATACAACATCGTCACGTATACATGTGTAGATGTACTGTCGTACGACGGTTTCTTCTGATTTTCCCCATCTACTACTACAAATTATTTAGTCGGAAGTACACATGTTTTAGGTGAACCATTACAGGCTTATAACACGTGAACATGTCCCTACAAAATTTACATGTCATAAATTTACTACTACTTAAATAACTAAAATATTTCACCATTTGCTTTTAACCTGGAGTTTACCACTGTCAGTAGTCGATATCTAAATTTTCATAACAAAAACACCGTTGATATCCAGGGTTTCCAGTTGTGTTGGAATTTGCCATCCCTGAGCAGTGTTGCACCAGAAGAGCGGGCTATATATTAGAGCACCTAAACCATATCACAATATTAAATCGTGGCCGGCATTTTTTAAGACATACAGCGTAGCTAGCTAGCTTTATATCATGAAATTTTATTTGTTAAGATATTAAGTCATTTGGATATTTTGTTGTTAAAGACAATGAAGTATATAAGACAAAATTTTATTAATTTGACCACAATTAGCTTTTTATCTGAGATTTGGATATACAAGATAATTAAAGACTATAGTTCCACAAACATTCAGAATCATCAGAAGGTGGCGGAGAGATGGTGGTCCTAGGTAGGCTAACCAGCATTCCCTCAGCCATTGCCATAAGGAAATTAGGCATATCGAAAAGTTCCTCCTCGTCTACATACTCTTCTTTCATTTTCAGTAAACCAGTACTATTCTCATTCATGACCTTACTATTTCTATTTTGTGCCAGCTGATGAGGTGTTGGCAAGGCCACACTTTCTGATATATGCCAGGAGATATTGTATAAATGCTTAGAGTTTCCATAGGTTTTTCCAAGTATTAACTCATGCTTAGAATGCATGTGAATACCAGGAGATGTGCATATTTGTATTTTGATAGCAGATTGCTCTGGAAATATATTGTATTTGTAGTTTTAGTGATGTGTTTGATGCAATATGGAAATGAATTAAAGTTAAGAATGCGGACTGATTCATTTAATGTACTGTAACTTCCGTTCAAAACGATGAAAAACTTATATTCAAATAGATGCAAATTGCAATGTACTTTTGCCTTAGCTAGGTAGTATTTTTACAATTTGATTTATGATAATCTTAACGAGGATATGTTAATTGACAGGTTTTGATCGTACTTGTTTATTGTTTATTTTTTAACTTGTTCTTCTATATGTTTGCAGGACGTGCATCCAGGCCCTGTTTGTGGCGCCCTCCAAACCCGGGTCAGAAGTTTCGGGTCCACAAAACATACACAATATATAAACCTGTATAAGAAATATTATTTATAATGAACCTGCTTCGCAAAACCACGGATCGCAACAGGTTAAAGTATGAAAATAAGCCACAACCTTAACTTTTATTACAACGTACCAAATCCCCACTAATTTAACTTGCAACTGATAATAAAATTATTCTTACAATCTGACTATCTCTCTACCGCATGAAGCTTCTGCTAGCTCGATCCAACTCAACTGGAACCTTAGCCCACACTTTGGACTGAGGAACTTCACTATCATCCATATTATTTTCAACTGTAAAATATATAAAAGAATCGCAAGGGTGAGCTAACTAGCTCAGCAAGTCATAATAGTGATAACTGAGGTTAAGCAATGTTTAAATAGAATGATTCAGAAGAATCAAGTTTATTGTTAAACAATCATTAGAATTGGATATTCATTTTTAAGTTTTAAAATCAAGGGTTAGGCTGCTGATCAGTCACGCACTAACCCCGAGCAAAGCACACAGCACTGCTCTATTTACTGGATCCAAGGCACACATTGGCCTATAATCGACCACGAATTTGGTCTGACCACGAATCTGGTCCTTATTTAGAAAACTATCAAATTCTAAAATAATTCAGTATGACAAGCAATATACTTCAATAAAACAAAATCATAATCAATGATGATCAAACACTTGAATAAAAATGTGAAGAAATTCATGGATATCACAAGGGTATATCAGGGTATGTATAAGAAACGGTTTTCAGTTTGTACAAGGGTCAGGTATTAGACCAGTAATGATTTTTCAGGGTATGGATCTTTGATGTTATAAAGAATGATTGGATATAAAAGTTTTTGTGTTTTCAAACAATTCTCTTCTAGTGTTTGGTGTTTGGTAGTTGTACATTTGGGGAGTAGTATCATATTTGTATGGTTTGGTGTCTGAGGATCAACAAAGGATGGTTTACAAAGAATAAGGCTTATGGCTCAAGATCAAGAAAATCAGGGTTTGAGGTTAAATAGTTTCAAACACCTGTAATATAAAACATGAGTTATTTTGAATAAGAGCGACATGTTATGAAACAGTTCGAAAACATTGGTAATATATCTTGAAGAAAAGTTCAGAAATACTTGCCTTACAGGGCTTTATAACTATTACTGATCAACTCTGAGCCGACTCTGTCGCTCAGGCTTTAACGTCCAACCACTAGATCCCATTGGATTAGACTTCGACACTCAGGTTTTTCTGTTGAAACTCTACTGAGCTCGTCGACTGACCACTAGGTTATCTTTAGTCCATCGTCCACTTTCAGGTTCCCAACTATAACTTACAGGGTCGGAAAACCCTACGTTAGATACCCAATTATGCTTGACATATCCTCGTTAACCACCTACCCATACGATAGCATATTCCGACTCGTAATTATTCATATTATAATAACACAAACCACAACTAGGATTCACGTTCTCGAAATAGGTTCAGTGTTCGTTTTCAGAAAATACATATACTCGTCATTTTACGAAATTAGGGTTACTGAGTTTTGGTCAGAACATTTACCACAACATACAATCAAGTTCGTATAAAGTATAAGTATATATATATTCACTCGACGTCCCGATAATTAACGGATACGCTCCCGCATTTTCACAGTTGATTTTCCCGGAAATCGAGCAGCGTCTCCTTTGTTTATCGGACTACCCGTCGAACACAATATCGACGACAAATTAATTCACAATAACTACAATGACAACCCTAATCACAATCCAAATGCACGACTCCCAATCACCGATATTATTCATTTATTACTATTATTCGCATTCATGTTTTTATTCGTATTAGGACTCAGAATTGGATCATCACTGTCCACCGTCGACTCGCCGAGGCTCATCGTCGACGGCGGTAAAATTTATTGGTGCCCAATATTATTCGGGTTTCTAAATAAATTTCACCGATTAATTAAAAATTCCCGCACGAAATTATATTTTATTTCACGAAACCTAAATCAATTAATCCCTGCAGAAATTAATAAAATAATAAGAATAAACGAACCAACAACACCACGCACCTCACCCGCGGAAAAGAAACAGAATAGCGAAAACACAATTGGAAAGACAGGCAACCAAGGCGGCAACACCACCCCATCTCCACTGCGAACACACACACAAGTATATACATACACATGTCTACACTTACAAACACATACAATCATGAATTCACACACACCAGCACACACAGATACAAATATACATATATCAATTGCACAAAACCCAAACCAGCCAAGCCAAATACTAAGGCGGCGGCTCACCGGAGATAAGCCGGAATAATTAGGAAGATGGTGGCAACCGCGAGCAACAAATAAGAGGGAGAAACGCAGAAGAAGAAGAGGGAGAAAGGAAGAGATAAGGGGAGAGAGACTGAGATTGATAGAGAGTAAAGGATATAGATTAGAAATATAAGAAATCAATCTGCTAGAATTTTCCAAAGCAGCCACGCAGAAAACAAAAGGGATACGTGTTAATTTCCGTTTATAGGGTTTTGACACGTGTCCCTGAAATTCCCGAGCTGAATTTTATCTCGTATAATGTAATTTATCGAAGAAAATTGCAGTTGGAAATGAACCGAAAAAATTTACCAAACAAGTTTTAAAATTCTCAGAATAATAAAATAAAATTTCATAATTTTAAACCATTTTTGAAACGCAACTCATACCCGCATTTAACAATTAATGATCCGAGCTGCACTTAAAATAATTTCAGAAAATCACGGGAACAGTCTTAAAATGTTAAAAATATCCCGAAGTTTATAAAAACGTAATTTTCAAAATTTTAGAACAATTTTCGAAGTGCACTTTATACCCGCTTTTTAACAATTAAACGAAACAACGCGCGGGTGAAATTAATCCCGAAAATTTCCAAAATAATTTTAAAATTCTCAGAATATTATAAACTTAGAAAAATATGAATTTTTGTGATTTTTGAGAAACTCTAGAATTAAATACGGATTTTACGAGTAAAAGAAATCAGAAAATCATTTAAAGATATATAATCAATAAAATATTGATTTCTCGATTTTATAAAATCCTAAAAATAATTATTTTAATTATAAAATCATAAAAACAATTTTAGAGACACTTCAAATATTTATACAAATAAATTTGCATTAAATCCACTTTAAAAGTGAAACCATTCAATACAATTTCTTAATTAATCACGCGAACAACCCGGTACATCATAAATCACACCTAAATAATAATCAAACAACACATAGCGGTCAAAACCAATAGACATATTTTATTTAATAATTTCCATAATAATCACATATTTAAATAATTCAAAAATACACGGGTCGTTATATCCTTCCCCCTTAAAAAGATTTTGTCCACAGAATCTGGTCTAGTTACACAAGTGAGGATATTTGTCAAGCATATCTAACTCTAGTTTCCAAGTAGACTCTTCTACCCGAGGATTTGAAACGTACTTACGATAGATACACACTCATTTTCAATGACTCGCCTTTAATGATCAAGAATTTGGATTGATCACTATATGCAAAACAAACTTGGACAAGAGCCCCATTGGCTCCTGATCAATCACTTAATTCAAATCAAATACTTATCGCTTTAACATTGACAAGCCAAACACATTATGTGTACACACTGGTGTGACGGTCATATCAACTCATGAACAACTTTATCTATATTTATCAATACCTCGAATGGTTCACTAATTTTAGGACTTAACCTGTCCCTTCTACCTTATCCGGTCTCTTTCAAGATGAAACTTGTACTAACACTACTGGTCCTATTTCTATACTCATATTCTCTCTCGATACAATTTCGCCTTCTTTCTTTGTCTATTCCGAGCTGCTTCAATCAATATCACTACGCTTTTAGTGTGCTGAATTAACTTAAAATTTGACAACTTTCTTTCTCCCACTTTATCTCAATAATAAATGGGGAACTACACTTGCGTTCACATGAAGCTTGGTAAAGTGGTATTCCAAAGCTGACATCGATGATAAATGATCCTTCCAATGTTTCCTTAAAACTCAACCTCTCAACATGTCTTACATTTCTTGAATCACTTCCGTACTTTGACTCTTCGTTTAAGGATATGATAGGCGGTGCTCATTTTTAACTTGGTTTCCAAACATTTAAACATCTCTTACTCTTTTTCATCAGTTAGGGCTAAAAAGTAATCTCATATATTCACATATTATTACCTTTTAGTATTTGAACTTCAGATTCTACCCTTTCCAATTTGTTTATTAACTCCTCGGTGGTCCTAATTACATCCAATCCTTTCTGTCAGCATAAGGCATCTGTTACTATACGGCTTTGCTTTGGTGGTTATTAATGGATTAATTCAAAATCTTTTACTAATCTTAGTCAAAATTTCATTCTTGAAAACTTAACGTATAGTTGCTTTCCTTTGATCTTTGGAGAAAAATCCTTGGGCATTCCATGTAGACTTTCTTATTCTTTGAGTAACTGAGGATGTTATCAATAAATACAGTTTACTTATCTGAGTACTCTTTATACACCGTGTTCCTTAATTCCTTATAGTCACCTGATACACTTGTTATTTCACGTATTATCACCAGAGCTTGCAATGCTCTTAACTCACTTTAATCGTAATCTCTGATTTGTTCTCAAGTCGGTTCTTAAGTTAATTCCCGAGATATAACATACTTCTTGAATTAGGTCTCGTAAGTAATCAATTCTTTATAGGGTCTCACTTCTTCTTATTCGTTATTTTGATAAACTCCCGATAATCAGTACATATTCTTATACTTTCATTCCTTTTTCTCCCTTAAAATCACTGGTACACTTCACGATTCACTTCTTGTAAAACCACCTCCCGGGTCTGCCTTATCTACTAGGCCTCCAATATTTCGCCTTAATCCTTTGACATGTCCACACTTCCTAATCCATCTTGAAATTTCCTTCTTATACCTGGTTATCACCATTTTTCTTTAAATTTCCGTATATCTTGGCATTTCTTCAGTAAGTTAAATACTTTACATTGTGAATTCCCTGTGGGATCTCATTTCTTAATCCTTCTACTTATAACATCCAAGTGATGGAAGAAAACCTGGGGGTATCATGATCGTTCTCCTGGGCGCATAAATTTCCTCTTACTAACTGCTAACATCGTGATACATTATCCTCCCTTGACATCTCCTTATCTTCTCTTAACAACTCTGACTAAAAGGTCATACTACCCATCCTTGTTTCCTTGGGATTATATATCTGATTTCCAACTCCAATTTCTGAAATTCTATGGGTAATTCTTTTCGGTGCAGTCCTTATGTTTATTTTCTCCTTTTTGCTTATTGCTTGCTACTACATTTGCTTTTCCTTGTGGATACATACTTTAAACTCGTATGGTTCGTATAGATCTTACACCTTTCTCCATACATATCATGTTTCCCAATCTTTCGAAACAATATTATTACTGTTAGTCCCAGTTATGATTAGGATACTTCTGCTCATAAGGTTTCAGTTGTCTGGGTGAATATACAATTACCTTATTGTGTTGCATCAACATACATCTTACTCCCTTATGAGAAGCATCACTATAAACTACCAAACCTCCTTGGTACTTTTGAAATGATAAAGCAGGTGTTGTAACCATTCTCTCCTTTAACTCCGCAAAACTTTCTTTACCCTTCTCCATATCATATAAACTTCTTGCTTTTCCTGGTTAGCTTCGTCGAAGATATTGCAACTTCCAAGAAATCTTGCACAAATTTTCAATAATAACCGGTCCATGGTAAAACTCCTTACTTTTATTGGTACTTTTCGGCCTTTCTTTATTCATAGTAACTTTGATTTCTACTGGATCTCCTTTGGTCTCCTCCTCACTGATTACTTATGCTTTCTACCATTAAAACTTTCACCTTGTAAACTTTACATACAATTTCTTTCTTATCCGACTCCCCAGTTGTCATTAAATGCTTCGCATGGTCCTCCGTTGAATTTAAATAATACAACTACAGCTTATCCAGATATTCCTTAAAGATTCTGTCCATCAAGTTCAAATATCACTGGTATATTGGTTAATCCAAATGGCAATACAAAAATTTTATAACACAATACTTAGTTCTGAAAATTATCTTTGATATATTCATAGATTTAATCTTCAATTGGTGAAATACCAAGCCTTAAATCAACCTTATAAAAGTACTTTGCTTCTTTCGTTTGATCAAATAAATCATTGGTTCGAGGTAACATATACTTGCTCTTGATAGTAAACTTGTTGAGCTTTCGCTGGTTGGCGCATAATCTCATACTTCCATCTTTCTTATGAACAATTAGTACCGGTGCACCTTATGGGGTACACTAGGTCTAATCACTTCTTCTTCTAACATCTCCTGCATTTGTTTTGCTAATTTCCTCGTTTTTAATTGGTGCCATTTTGTGTAAGGCCTTGGTTACTGGCTTCGACTCGGGTGCTCAATCAATCGCGAGCTTTATTTCTCTATCTGGAGGAAATGTTGATAACTCATCTGGAAACATATCTTGAAACCTCTTAATTGCTATAAAATCTTCAAATTTTGTTTGCTCATGGCTTTTATTTATCTCATAATCACCGTATTGCTCTCGTCTTGATCACCGTAATCATCATTAACAAATTCTTTACCCTCCTTCTCCCTTTATACCTCATCATATTCTCATTTGACGTCTCCAGGACTATCTCTTCATCACGACGGTTTGTCTGGGCATCATGCTTAAATAGTTAATCCATTTCTTAGGATAATGTCAAATCCTCTTATCTCAGATGATATCAATTCTTCACAACTTATGGCCAGAAATCTCAATTCCACCATTGGTACTCACTTATTTAACAATTACATGTTCCTGAATTGTTAGTCCTTTGATCCTAATCTTATCAATTCAACAGGGTAATTCATCTTATCTACAAAACCTTGAGAGATAAACCATTAAGTTTCTCTCACATCTTTTAATACTTTAACGCATAAGGTATTCACCATAATCATCCATGTCATCACGTCCGTATTCTGAATAACATATTTCACAGGAAAATCACATATTCTCGTTCTTGAATACGTATTCCTTATTGGAGTAGATTCCCTTGGCTCTCAATGGGTCCTTCTCTGGGGCTAGTGATTGCAATCCTTGCCATATTCCCTGGTTTCCCTCCCATGCATAAGAGGTAGCTGGAACTTTGTCCGCTTGGTTCATAATATGTTGATTTCTGTTTGAAAAACTCTTGCAAAGAACGACAATACAATGAAATAACTAGGATTCACAAATCAACAAAAATTAGAGTTGAAAAGAAAGAAGAAACAAGGATTTTAATATTAATGAGACAACCACATTGGTACTTAAGATGGCCAGTCTTTCGTACCATATGGCATACAACACATGATTAAGGGTGTCCCACCCGACTCTTTGTCATCCTGACAAAGCATCTCACCATAACACTGTTTGTCCCAATCAGAGAGTAAAACTTGAGGGGAACAATTTAAATTTGAAAGGAATGCAATATCCTCCTTTTTGATATCATCATAAGGAGTTTATTAAGAAAAGAAGTTCATATATTTTTAGGAATTAAAAAGGAATATACGCTGCAATATTGAAAACAAGAACGACACCATTGGTCACCATCCATATTTCACTTGTATTCCTCTTTTGAGCTTGTTCGATCATATTCCCATTGTTCCATATAATAATTTTAGAAAGTACATTGAAATGCCTTCGCAAATTAAGCATTATGGTAAATTCTTACTTGTCACGTCTTGCATCTTTAACACCGCACCTACACGTATAATACTTTAACAATTCAATCATAATAGCGTCCCTACTAGATAACCTTGAGTTTTCTCTTTTCAATTTAAAATAACCCCGAATCATTCAACATAACGATCCTTTTGTTAATAATATTCTTCTTTTGGAAAGTTCTGGAAATCTTCCCAATCTTCTTTGGTCATGCCCATGCTTCTGTTAAATTAATGAATTCTTTGAACTCTGATAGTCCTAGTAATTGGATAAATAATTACTCTGTACGCTGATTCTGTTGTTAATCTTATCAAACAGTATTTGTACCCTTTTTAGTTAGGAATAATCAACTTCTTCATAATCGCGGATCACTCTATTTTCTGAATTAACAATATCAAGTCTAAAATAAATATTCTTCCAGGTAATCCGGGTCTTTTAATAAACAAGAAACGCAAGTAGTAACTTGACAACCAGTGTTTAAAATGTATTTTATACAAAAAGGCTGTTAGAAATTTTGTAAGGAAAAATCTTTTTCGAAAACTTGTTTAAAAATTTTGAAAATCACAAATCTGGTTGTCCTTACTATATGAGTTGGTTGTTGTCTTTCCATCTTATAACAAGGTTCCAAATTAAAGAAATGATCACATAAAGATCCACTTACTTCAATCTACCCTCTCTCCTTTATTGGGTCCATTTGCCTTCCTCAATCGACGAAGTCTTCAGTTGTCGTTGCATGATATCTTATTCGTAGCTTCACATCAAAGCTTCCATACTAGTAATACTCCCGACATTATCGTTGCAGTAGTTAAGTAAAACAGGCTATCCAATTGTCAACAAATCGGCTAATGTCACGTCACCTTGTTAAAATATATACCCCATCATCATAACACCATTATCTAACTTCAAGAAATCTCCAGATCCATAATCTCCTTTAACTCTCTTTTTTCAACACTTATCTACTCCATTCCATAAGCTAGTCATGGGTGGCCTAATCACTAATGGCTTATTTTAACCTGATAACAGCTATTCTCTGGAACACTTGAATCTTCTTTCTAAACTTCTTCTCACCTTTATTAATATCTCATGCATTAACCATTTACTGTAGCTATTGAATCCATCATCGTAAATACTATTGCTCTATAAGATAGGTTTTAAACTGAGGGCATAGAACAGGATGTAGGGTAAACTGAAGAGATACACTAACAGCCGAATGTCCAGTAAAACAAAAATAAACAGATGGAGGTTCCTAAATAGGTCATTTTATATCAAGAGGTGGTAAAATAGCGTAGAATAGCTTGAAGAGGGGCAACTGTCATAACGGAAGGTAGTACCATTAATACTGATGGAGGAATAAGGTGCAAATCAAATCTGAAAAAAATGACGATCCTCGAACGGAAAGCTCCAAACGATCAGATGATACAGAGAAATCAGAATTTGCCATTGTCGTTGTCTGGAAATCACGTCGCAAGCTAAGAATCCCGAATTGCAACACGAACCATGTCGGAGACCTACTATATAGTCGCACTCATCCTCACGACGTCTTATCTTTCTATTTTCCTATTCCTAATCCTAACCCTCTACCCAATCCCGACAATCTAGGCTTGTTTCAGTGACTTATAACATGTAGCTCTGATACCAACCTGTGGCACCCTCCAAACCCGGGTCAGAAGTTTGGGGTCCACAACACATACACAATATATATACCTGTATAAGAAATATTATTTACAATGACCCTGCTTCGAAAAACCACGGATCGCAACAAGTTAAAGTATGAAAACAAGCCACAACCTTAACTTTTATTACAACGTACCAAATCCCCACTAATTTAACTTACAACTGATAATAAAATTATTCTTATAATCTGACTATCTCTCTACCGCATGAAGCTTCTGCTAGCTCGATCCAACTCAACTGGAACCTTAGCCCGCACTTTGGACTGAGGAACTTCACTATCATCCATAGTGATAACTGAGGTTAAGCAATGTTCAAATAGAATGATTCAGAAGAATCAAGTTTATTGTTAAACAATCATTAGAATTGGATATTCATTTTTAAGTTTTAAAACCAAGGGTTAGGCTGCTGATCAGTCACACACTAACCCCGAGCAAAGCACACATCACTGCTCTAATTACTGGATCCAAGGCACACATTGGCCTATAATCGACCACGAATCTGGTCTTACCACAAATCTGGTCCTTATTTAGAAAACTATCCAATTCTAAAACAATTCAGTATGACAAGCAATATACTTCAATAAAACAAAATCATAATCAATGATGATCAAACACTTGAATAAAATGTGAAGAAATTCATGGATATCACAAGGGTATATCAGGGTATGTATAAGAAACGGTTTTCAGTTTGTACAAGGATTAGGTATTAGACCAGTAATGATTTTTCAGGGTATGAATCTTTGATGTTATAAAGAATGATTGGAGTATTAAAGTTTCTGTGTTTTCAAACAATTTTCTTCCAATGTTTGGTGTTTGGTAGTTGTACATTTGGGGAGTAGTATCATATTTGTATGGTTTGGTGTCTGAGGATCAACAAAGGACATTTACAAAGAATAAGGCTTATGGCTGAAAATCAAGAAAATCAGGGTTTGAGGTTAAATAGTTTCAAGCACTTGTAATATAAAATAAGAGTTATTTTGAATAATAGCGACATGTTATGAAACAGTTCGAAAACATTGGTAATATATCTTGAAGAAAAGTTCAGAAATACTTGCCTTACAGGGCTTTATAACTATTACTGATCAACTCTGAGCCGACTCTGTCGCTCAGGCTTTAACGTCCAACCACTAGATCCCATTGGATTCTACTTCAATACTCAGGTTTTTCAGTTGAAACTCTACTGAACTCGTTGACTGACCACTAGGTTATCTTTAGTCCATCGTCCACTTTCAGGTTCCCGACTATAACCTACAGGGTCGAAATACCCTACGTTATATACCTAGTTATGCTTGACATATCCTCGCTAACCACCTACCCATACGATAGAATATTTCGACTCGTAATTATTCATATTATAATAACACAAACCACAACTAGGATTCACGTTCTCGAAATAGGTTCAATGTTCATTTTCAGAAAATACGTATACTTGTCATTTTATGAAATTAGGGTTACTGAGTTTTGGACAGAACATTTACCACAATATACAATCAAGTTCGTATAAAGTATAAGTATATATATTCACTCGACGTCCCGATAATTACCGGATATGCTCCCGCATTTTCACAGTTGATTTTCTCGGAAATCGAGCAGCGTCTCCTTTGTTTATCGGACTACTCGTCGAACACAATATCGACGACAAATCAATTCACAACAACTACAATGACAACCCTAATCATAATCCAAATGCACGACTCCCAATCACCGATATTATTCATTTATTACTATTATTCGCATTCATGTTTTTATTCGTATTAGGACTCAGAATTGGATCATCACTGTCCACCGTCGACTCGCCGAGGCTCATCGTCGACGGCGGTAAAATTTATTGGTGCCCGATATTATTCGGGTTTCCAAATAAATTTCACCGATTAATTAAAAATTCCCGCACGAAATTATATTTTATTTCACGAAACCCAAATCAATTAATCCCTGCAGAAATTAATAAAATAATAATAAGAAGCGAACCAACAACCCCATGCGCCTCACCCGCGGAAAAGAAACAGAATAGCGAAAACACAATCGGAAAGACAGGCAACCATGGCGGGAACACCACCCCATCTCCACTGCACACACACACACAAGTATATACATACACATGTATACACTTACACACACATACAATCACGAATTGACATACACCAGCACACACAGATACAAATATACATATATCAATTGCACAAAACCCAAACCAGCCAAGCCAAATACTAAGGCGGCGGTTCACCGGAGATAAGCCGGAATAATTAGGAAGACGGTGGCAACCGCGAGCAACAAATAAGAGGGAGAAACGCAGAAGAAGAAGAGGGAGAACGGAAGATATAAGGGGAGAGAGACTGAGATTGATAGAGAGTAAAGGATATAGATTAGAAAGATAAGAAATCAATCTGCTAGAATTTTCCAAAGCAGCCACGCCGAAAATAAAAGGGATACGTGTTAATTTCCGTTTATAGGGTTTTGACACGTGTCCCTGAAATTCCCGAGCCAAATTTTATCTCGTATAATGCAATTTATCGAAGAAAATTGCAGTTGGAAATGAACCGAAAAAAATTACCAAACAAATTTTAAAATTCTCAGAATAATAAAATAAAATTTCATAATTTTAAACCATTTTTGAAATGCAACTCATACCCGCATTTAACAATTAATGATCCGAGCTGCACTTATAATAATTTTAGAAAATCACGGGAACAGTCTTAAAATGTTAAAAATATCCCGAAATTTATAAAAATGTAATTTTCAAAATTTCAGAACAATTTTCGAAGTGCACTTTATATCCGCTTTTTAACAATTAAACGAAACAACGCGCGAGTGAAATTAATCTCGAAAATTACCAAAATAATTTTAAAATTCTCAAAATATTATAAACTTAGAAAAATATGAATTTTTGTGATTTTTGAGAAACTCTAGAATTAAATACGGATTTTACGAGTAAAAGAAATCAGAAAATCATTTAAAGATAAATAATCAATAAAATATTGATTTCTCGATTTTATAAAATCCTAAAAATAATTATTGTAATTATAAAATCATAAAAACAATTTTAGAGACACTTCAAATATTTATACAAATAAATTTGCATTAAATCCATTTTAAAAGTGAAACAATTCAATACAATTTATTAATTAATCACGCGAACAACCCGGTACATCATAAATCACACCTAGATAATAATCAAACAACACATAGTGGTCAAAACCAATACACATATTTTATTTAATAATTTCCATAATAATCACATATTTAAATAATTCAAAAATACACGGGTTGTTATATTGTTAGCCCTAGCCTTCTTCATCTTCAGCATACACATAGATCATTAGATATTTGGAGGTTAGGTGGTGGTGATATGTTGAAGTGTCGCCAAAAAAACTCTAATAATGAAAATGATCTTCCACCGCTAGATCTTCGTATGGTCCCTTTACTTTAGTCTACTGGTTTCTATGGTGTTGCTCAAGTGGCATCTTTACAGCTGGATTGGAGTCTCATATCAACTCTTGTTGAGAGATGGCGACCAGAGACTCATACCTTTCACTTGCCTATGGGAGAGGTCACTATTACTCTACAGGATGTGGGTGTTCTTTTAGGGCTTCTTGTTGATGGTGATGTTGTTATTTCTGATGTCACCCCTGGCCCTGATATGAGTTGGCATTCTTATGTTGCTGAGCTTTTTGGTAGAGATCCTGATCCGAAGAGAGATATTAATGGATCTAGAGTTCGGTGTGCTCCATCACGTTTACCGCAGGATGCATCAGCAGATGATATTCACTTTCAGGTGTTATCTTGTTCATCTATTTGGTGGTGTACTTTTCACTGATCATTCGAGAGGTCTCTTCCATCCCATATTTCTACATTTCATTCGTGATCTAGACAGATGTGGATATTATACTTGGGGTGCTGCAGTTCTTGCATATTTATATAGGGAGTTATGCAAGATAAGCAAAAAGGACGTTGATGAGGTAGTTGGTTATCTGCTATTGTTGTAGTTATGAGCGTGGGAGAGATTGCCCACTCTTGCTCCCATTCACACCTCTTCTACCTTGTTTGATGCTCGTTTCTGGGAGGGTCAGGTTGCAGCTCCACGTGGACTGAGGTACTTAGCATTTATTATTTTGTTTGTGTTTTAGAATCATTTAAAAGAACTTCATATGTTACGGAACGGTTAGTGTTTAGGGTTATATTTTATTTTTATGTTATATTAGAATTTAACACTTTTTAATATTTTAGGGTTTATTAATCCCCAAATTGGGTTTTAGAAGCGTGTAACTGAACTTGATATGATATTGAATGGGTTAGGGTTTATGGTTCGTGGTTTAGGGCCTAAATGGAGCATAAACCCTAATTACATGTTATATTAGAATTTAACACTTTTTAGTGTTTTAGGGTTCACTAATCCCCAAATTGGGTTTTAGAAGCGTTTAAATGAACTTGATATGATATGGACTTTTAATTTAAATATGAAACTGACTATTTATAGTAATGTCGTTATAGGTGGCTTTATGGTCATTCCTACACTAGTACGGGTGGTCGTACCCTTTCAGCTATTCGGACGTTATTGGATGGGCTTGGACCATCTCAGTTTATATGGCAGCCTTACTCTCCTGATGTCATTTTTGAGCAACCTGCATATTGTTTCACCGGTGAGCATATTTGGCGCTACTGCGGGCCTTTGATATGTATTTTCATAGTCGAGCTTTACTGCCCTGATAGAGTTGCTAGACAGTTTGGGCTCATGTAGACTATACCAGTTGATGTTGTTTACTCGGAGGCAGAGCATAGTACAAACTTGAGGGGCAATGACAAAATCAGATGGATTTAGAAACATGCAGCTAGCACATCTATATGGGCGCATCATTTAGATCATTTGTTTGTTGGAGATGTGATTATTGCCGAGAGTTCAGTGCCTGAGTACCATCCTTGATATTTGGAGAGGATTGTTAGATTCATTTCCCGTGTTGGTGTATTTTATCATCGCATTGTAAGTTTTCTTCTTGTTCATTTAATTTATTGAAGAGGTTGTTTTGTTTTCGTAGTTTCATTATAAATGCTTTAGTAGTTTCTTTATTTCATACAATAATCTTGTAACATGTGTCTTTTCGTTGTTTGTTGTTTCAGGATCTTATGTTCAGGCAGATATCTGAGCGGACACAAGATGTTCTTCCTGATGTTTCTCGTTATGCTGACCAGTGTTGTGATTTTGTCAGAGCGTACACATTACATGGTTTTGATGAGATGCATGTGGAGGTTCGTAGAGCTAGGCAGTTGGAGGAGAGGCAGCAACCGGCCCGTCGAGGTAGACGCGGCGGTGGACGAGCTGCTGGTGGTAGGCGAGCTAGGGTTTTGGTTGACGATGATCTTATTGTTGCAGAGCTTGGATATGATGGTATTCCATTACATACTGATTCTCATGATGTGACCGAGTCATCTACTTATGTTCGTACTGATCCTATGGCTACGGATCTCGATGATGATCGGGATCCTCCTGTACGTGATTCTGTTGCTCATACTATTTATGTTCATGTACCAGGATCATCTAGTCGCGTCCAGCATGATCCTCAAATTCTGGATATGCATGGATATGTTCCCCCTTTTGATCTTGGCTTGACTCCTACTCCCGAGCAGCCTCGTACCGAGGACCCTTCCACAGAGCAGCCGCATATCGAGCATCCTTCCACTGAGCGGCCTCCTCCTCTGCATCGTTCTCATCGGCCTATTGAGCGTGTAGCTATGGATTTCTCTATTCCATCATTCAGTCTCCATATTACACTTACACCTCCTACTGATCCTGATGCCGGTACAGATGTCACTTCTTCACAGAGTATCTAGGACCAGAGTTCCCGGGACCGTCCCGGGAAGTATGGACATTTCTACACTTTTCACGGTAAACGGTGTTCAAAGAGAACTGCTAATCCTCCAAACTGTGGGACAGATGGGCAGAAGTGCGCGAAGAAATGTAGTAAGTTTAACTTTAAGTTCTTAAGTGTGTGTGTGTTTAATTGTGTATGTTTATGCATCTAAATTGTAACTTTAACTGTTTAAGTGTGTGTTACTTGTCAAATGTAATTTCTATTTTATACTGTATATTTATAAAATTCATTTTTTATGCAGATGATGGACTGGATGTGGATCATAGCCACTATGCGGATATTGAAAAATGCAGATGATGGAGTTGCTTGTGCTTATTTTCACTATTTGTAGGACTTTACTTTTGAAATCTTGTAAAAACAAAGACTTGGAGATACTGTGTTATTTATTTGGCTTAAACTTTATATTGATTTTAGTTTGTTTTGTATTTCGTTTGTATTAAATTTTGTTGGTTGTGTTATTGGTATAGTTGTATCAAGATTTTTATTTGTAGTTTTAATATTTGTTGGTTAAGAACATTTTTTTACAAAACAGGGCATTTGACATATGTTTAAACAACATATTAAAATTCAGTATAAGCAAAACGGGAAATTAAACTACGTTTTGATGTATATAACACAAAACTGTAGTTCGTCTTTCGTTTTACCTCTTTTAAAAAATAAATGAAATAAAACGAGTTTTTATACCCCGTTTTGTCTGTTTAAACACATAACGGGTCTTCGTGGCCCGTTTTTACAGTATTTAGAAATTTCAAAAATTAAATAATATAACATGACATTTCGTGTTCCATTTTACAATCATTTAAAAAACAAACATTAACAAATAATATAAACAGGATTTTAATAGTATTTAGTAATAATTTTTTTAAAAACACAAAACGGTAGACAAAGTTTCGTTGTACATTTTAAAAAAAATGTCAAAACGGTAGATGAAGTTCTGTTATGAAGTGATAGATAGGGCCTTGATTTTCAGAAATGACAATTTGGGCCATTTTTTTATGTCAAAGTGACATATAAGGCCACCACCCCGAAAATCACTTGGGAATATCTAAATTATGGAAACTTCGGGACCACACACATGTTTGCGCACCACCGTTACTCAAGACCATCCTAATTTGACATCTCATGATATTTTTGAACTAATTAAGGATCATATCGTAGTCGATCCCACGGTTAAGGAAAAAGTGTTGATGGCCACGGTGAAAAGTATTTTTGGTTACCAACCGGGAAGAAAGAAGATTAGAGATGCCAAAAAGCTAGCAATGGATGAGGAACATGGATCTTGGGAAGGATCATATGAAGACCTCCCTTTTTTTATGGAAGCGTTGCAATGTTTTAATGTGGGAACCAAGGTTGATTGGGTTTTAAGGAGGATGAGATGGAAGATCGTGGGAGCTTAGAGGTATTCTATCTTTTTATACTAGTGTCAAATAGATTTTAAATGATTGCCATCTTTATGTAATGTTTTTGTAGTTAACGAGTATATTATGTCTTTATTTGGAACAGGAAGTGACATTCAAGAGACTCTTCTGGGCTTTCAAACCATACATTGATGGATTTGAGCATTGCATGCCTGTCATACGTATAGATGAGACTCACCTATATGGTCCATATCCGGATGTACTATTGAGTATTGTGGCAGTGGATGAGTTTAGTCATATTCTTCCACTTGCATTTGCTATTGTCGAATCCGAGAATGTTTCTAGTTGGGGGTGGTTCATGGATAGATTGAGGAGGTTTGTGGCAGGTAGGAGACATGGGATTTGTGTCATTTCTGATAGACATGCTGGTATTATTGCTGTTATGCGACAGAGAGGATGGTGTGAGCCCCTTGATCATCATAGGTTTTGCATTAGACACTTGGCTGCAAATTTTTGTACTGCACATAGGAGAAAGGGATTGAAAAATAGGTTAGTTGAGTTGACTTCTCAGGTGCAAGAGAAGAAGTTTGAATTTTTATGGGAACAATTATTGATTGAGTAACCTAGGACGGCGGAATGGTTTGAGGATAAACCATTAGGTAAATGGTCTTTAGCATATGATGGAGGGAAATATTATGGCATGATAACCACCAACCATGCGGAAAGTTGGAACTTCGCGATCCTTGATGCTAGAAAGCTCCCGATTAGTTCATTGGTCAGAGCACTATTTTTGAAGACGGTTGAGTATTTTGATGAAAGGCGTTTGGAAATTGCAACCGATTTATCTAAAGGTCGATTGTTTACTAATCATGCAAGCAAGAGGTTGAGTCGGTCCATTGTGCGTGCTAGGGGTCATAGTGTTAAAGTTTATGATCGAAATTCATTGTTGTTTGAAGTAGTCACTAGAAAGGTTGACTAAAAGGGGGGAATAAGCATACCGTTAGGATTCCTAAGTACTTGTGTTCTTGTGGGAAATGGCAAACGTATCGTATTCCTTGTTCTCATGTTATAGTATGTTGCGTGCATTTGAAATTGAGCCATGAATCGCTGCTTGACGAAATCTATAGGTTAGAGAATATATCGATGGTTTACAATGGTGTTTTCGAACCCATTCCGAGCAAAGGAGATTCTCGTTGGCCGACATGTATTAATTTTCCAACCGTGATACATGACGAACATGTTGAGAAAAAGAAAGGAAGAAGGAAGTCGACGAGTTAACAAAATGCGATGGATTTTCAAGCACCCAAGGGGAAAAAATGAGTTGTTTTAGTGATTTGTTTAGTAATAATGTTGCCTAAAAAATTGTATTGAATTTGAAGATTTTTATTAATTATTTTAATATATTCGTGTGTTTTTTTATTGTCAATTTAATTATATGGTTTAATTTCATGAAATAGCAAGTTTTTATAATTTTTTGATGTATTTTAGTAAAAATTTAAAAAAATTCCAGTAGCTGCTGAAAAGAACAGAACCTACTCAAGTTCAACAGGAAAAACGGGACATTAAACTACGTTTTGATGTATATAACACAAAACGGTAGTTCGTCTTCCGTTTTACTCCTTTTAAAAAACAAATGAAATAAAACGAGATTTTATACCCCGTTTTGTCTGTTTAAACACATAACGGGTCTTCGTGGCCCGTTTTTACGGTATTTAGAAATTTCAAAAATTAAATAATATAACACGACATCTCGTGTTCCGTTTTACAGTCATTTAAAAAACAAACATTAACAACTAATATAAACAGTATTTTAATAATATTTAGTAATAATTTTTTTAAAAACACAAAACGGTGGACGAAGTTCCGTTTTACATTTTAAAAAAAATATCAAAACGGTAGACGAAATTCTGTTATGAAGTGAAGTGACAGATAGAGCCTTAATTTTCAGAAATAATAATTTGGGTCATTTTTTATGTCAAAGTGACATAAAGGCCACCACCCACCCCTGTTATATTATAAATAGAAAGATTGATTGACTGTGCAAACTACTCGTAAAGATATAACAAAATTAGTTTTAATTTTAATTGTTGATTAATTAAAATTTTATTTTGGCAAATTCCTTTCACGACCTCATTATTTAAAATTATGTTCCGCAAATAAACAAAGGCAAATAAAAATTTTGACAAAAGGAAACATCTGGCACAGAGTGTACACATATCAAAGAGCTGCTGTGTAGCTGCTGCTTTTTCATTTTCCCATCGTTGGTTGATGATTATCGTATTTCTTCATCATCCATGGCTTCTTCTTCAAATTCTGGAGATCCTCTTCCCGCTCCAGGTACCTGCCCCAATTTCATTCATATAATAGCTGTATATATGTATTTGTCCGTGTAATTATGTTTAGACTTGTATATGTATTTCAACTCATTTGCGCAGCTACCTAATTACTAATTATTTCATTCAATAATCACGATCTCTCTGCTTCTCTACTTACAGAAGCAGTTCAAGCTCTCGTTGCTTCCTTAGCAGACGACTCGTTGCTGGTTCGAGAAGCATCCATGGCTTCTCTCGACGAAATTGCTCCCTTGTATCTCCCTCCCTCCCTCCCTCTCTCCCCCCCCCTCTCTCTCCCCCTCTCTCCCTCTCTCCCTCTCTCTTGCCCTCTTTCTCATTTATTTATTATTTTCTGTTTTGAATTGTTTATTGCGGCAACAGAAACCCACTACTGGTTCTAGATTGTTGTTCTAGTGTTTCTCGTGGTGGACGTCGGGTATGCCACTGTAACTAATTAGTAATCATGTCTGTCTCTATTTGGATTTGAGTTGGTAGTTTTATATATTTTCAGTAATTAATTATATTTTCAGCGGTTTCGAAATATATCCGGTGTATATCAAGTTATGTCGTTTGCAATTCGTGCTCTTGAGCAAGATGACGTAGATCCTTCTTATTTGACCAGGATTGCCAAACTTGTTACATCTGAGATTATCTCGTCTAAGGTACTATGTTCACAAATTGCAACGCACTCTCTTGCAAATTATTAGTATGTTATGGATGCGGAGATCTTGAAACACTTATAAGTTTAAGCAAATATATCTGTGCAAGTCTACATGCCTATAACTACTTTACTTTATAGGCCATCCTTTGATGCAGTATGCATGTTTCTGGTACACCGCGGATAGTACTGAACATTTATGAACTATTGCTTTGTCGGAAGATTCTGAGCACATCAATAGAGTTTAAATGTAACCTATAACTGTTAAGAGAGCACATGCATTATTATTTTGTGGTTTAAGAGTCATATAGAGGCATGACAGGGATATATGTAAATAGTTTCCTCTTTAATAGAAAACAGATGTACTTCTTACTCTTTCTTTGCAAATAAAGATGAACAAAATTTAGTTTGGAATTGCCGTTGTACTTGTGATGATCTCCTTTTCGCTTTTTAGTTAGTCGTTTGTGTAAATTTGTGGAACTTTTAGGAACAACATTTGCAGCATAATATATATCTTTTACCAGAGACTTCATTTTAGTACTGTACTGAGATAGCGTCGAAGTGAAGCTTAAATAACTTATATATGTAGGAATTAGGATTGCAATTAACTATTAATAATGAAGCAATCTTGGGTGGCATCACAATCAGTACCCAAAGAAGATTTTAAAGCATTAAAACAGTTAACTGCAAGCAATATTCAGGAAAAAAAAAATTTATGGTGCCGTTTGGTTCATGGGATTTGAACGCAGTAAATGTGAATGGTTTTTGTATTGAAATCCCATTCCAATACCCATGAACAGATTCAATCCCCATCTTCCAAATGTCACATTGTTATCACGAAGATGACTGGTCGACATGAAGGTAGTCGGGTGCCGAGAGCCTCGAAGCCCGACTTGGGGCCTTGGTAACCATGATTGTGGTGTACCATGACCTGATCCAACCAATGATAATACACAAGAAAGAGACGGAGATGAAGGTGATATTAAGATGAATAACTTTGCTCGAGTATCATTGTACTTGTGTTACTAACTTACTATTTGCTTAAACATGTTCGATATTTGCAATATGGATGTAATTATGCAGTAACTATACTATTTTGAACTTACTATTCTATTAAATTATGGAGTTGATGTCTTTAGTTTCTATTATATATTAAATTTAGGTATAAGTATTATGAACACTTTGTCAACTTTTTACGACTAGTCGTCTCAAAGTACTATGGTGCCGAGGCTCGACTTGGCGCCATGCTAACCATGATCCAGCATAAAATAGATTTTAACGATAGGCACTGATTCCTATCACCTTACATTCTATTATCGTCTCAGTTGCGAAGACCCGTAACCATCCGATTCTTAGATAGAGAGTATTTTTTGTACTAAATTCACCATGAGCTATTGTTGTTCACTGCATCACACTCTAAATGGATAGTTTTGTCAAAATACTGACTTCCAAGGTAGTTGAGTTTAGACATTAATTACAGTTCCCCAGTTCCCCCCTACAGTTCAAATATTTAGAGCCCGTTTGGCTAATCTTTTAGCCTGGGGCTTAAAGTCGTTTTTGACTTTAAGTTAACATATGTATGTTTCTGTAATAAGTCAAAAATGAAAGTTAAAAAAACAGCTTAAAAATCAGAAGTTGGTAAGATGTACTTCTTCGAATAACCTATTTTATTTGATAAAAGTTAATATCATCATTCAAATGGACAATTTTTCAATTTTTTGTTACATTTTCAATAACTCATAAGTTACTCATATTATAAATTACCCAAACAGATAATCACCAAAAAATTTCACATTGCACTGATCAATTTAACCAACTTTTAAGTCATAAGTATCTATGTTAAGTTTACCTAAACGGTCTCTAGATCAGTATTACAATCCTTCCTACTTACGAGAACTCATCTTCTATACATTGTAGCACTTGATGCTCATTGTAGTTGCTAAACTACCAGACCACAATCTGAACTCAGATCAAATCTCAGTGTAGTGTTTCAACCCTCAAGAGAACCTTATATAGGCCTACATGCCCACCTCGGTTACATTTGAACATCCCTGAAAGTTATTAGAGCTATTGTAGGGCTGAAATTTCAAATAAGACTTATGCTGTGGCTTGATTGTTTTATGTTTCCCGCGTGCTGAGATCCTTGTAGTTTTTAATCATGATGTTGCACAACTATATTACCAAGAGCAAGAAAGTACCAATTATTTCTATAGCAAACTGATAAGACTTGAAGTTTGAATTTTAAATGTTTTGAGTTGCTACTTCTATAAGCATACAAGTTAATCAAATCATCTAAAGAAAAACTTGGTGGACCAATCTTGTTACATTTCATAATTATGCATTGTAAACCGCCAAAATATTTATTATCTGAACTTATTACTTACATGAACTTATACTTCCAGTTACATAGCTTTTGTAATTTTTTTATACCAATGCTAATTACCCTTTTGTAGGAATTTAATGCTGATTGGCAAAGGGCTGCAGCAGGTGTACTTGTTTCAGTAGGTTCCCATTGTCCCGATCTAGTAAGTATTGTTAGCTTTTTGTGCATGATTTGAATAAAAGAGAGGCAAATTAAATACCTCTGTCTTTGTCCCACCCTCTCTCCCTTTCTCTCCTTCCTCTATCTTCCACACTCTCCCTCTCCCTCCCTCCCTCTCTCGGTATCCCTCCTTCTCCCCCTCTCTCTCCCGCCCTCTCTCTGTCTCTTTCTGTCTGTCTGTCTCCCCCCATCCCCTCCTCTCTCTCCCCCTCTCCGTCTCCCTCCCTCTCCCCTCTCTCTCTTGCTCCCTGTCTCTCTCTCTCTCATCCTCTCTACGTCCCTCCGTCCCTCTCTCTCGCCCCCTTAGTTAATTACAGGCTGGGATTCTGATTTGCAAATAAGTGACTTGTTCACATTAATTTGACCCCCTTACAATTTGTGAAACCTAATTGATGGTACTTGTGACTTGTACGATTCTCAGGATATAAAGCCTCGTTTATATGTTGAGTATTTGTTTGTTTATATATATAATTGTGCAAATATAACATTATGCGGTTCAAAGATAAAAAAAGGTTACAGAGTAAAGCATATGGTTTACGATTTATGATTCACTTGGTTCAGCTATTGTTCAGTGTCCATGAGATAAGGAGATTATTCATTTATGTTAGTAACTGTAGCAAACAACCTTTTGTCATGCTCAGTAATTTGAGTCTTGATAAATCCAACTCTATTACACACATATTACTCACAATTTCATAACAAGTACTTGGTCTCAATTTAAAATCAGCAAAAACTATATTGTCATTACCTCACAGAATATCTCTTATTCTAAATTTATAGTTCCACCCAATGCGATTGAGTTTCTGCAACCGTAGTAGCGACAGGGTTGGCTCAGTTGGTTAAAGAGAGAAAATTGTCCTCTTGGTCACAGGTTCGAATCCCACGGGAGGAGAATTTATGATTATGCCTCCTGAGTCAGAGCCTGACGCTTAAATGCGGTTTACCTTGATTCACGTGGTTTGCAGGCTATAAAAAAAAGTTTGTCAATGAAAGAAGCCCAAAGTGACGTCATCACGGCTCCAGATTTTCCCTCTTCGGTACATTACAATTTTTTGGAAATTGTCACCATCTTTTTGTTCAAATCACACCCAACAAATTTTTTAGTTAAATAAAATTTCTACCAGTTCCCTTGAAGGACATACCGCAACATGCTTCATAGTATGATTGCACTATCTGCATTCTTATACTTTGGGTCCTGCAGTGTTGTCATGCACATGTGTTTTTTGACTGGTAAAATCATGTGCTTCTGTGGAGTACTACTGCCCATTTTTTACTGTAATTATTAACTACTCTGTTGAATTTCACACCTCTTCTATTAATCTTTTGTTCATTTTTTTGGTGTGGCAGATGATGGAAGAGACGTTTCTTCATCTTTCAGGGACAAACTCAGCTCTCCCAGCAATGGTCCAAATACTTGCAGACTTTGCTGCAGTTGATGGTTTGTCCTGAAGATAATTCCTATTGCAATAGGATTCTTACGTTCACAATAAATCAGCAGAGACATTAATATGCATTGTCGATGCATGTATTATATAATTTTCTAACTATTCAAATTGTAATAAAGCTTTGCAGTTTACACCTCGGCTGAAAGCGGTACTCTCCAGAGTTCTGCCTATTCTTGGAAATGTTAGAGAGATCCATCGGGCAATTTTTGCAAATGGTATACTATGTGTTTTCTGCTACAATCTCACATTTGAACTTACAGTTCTTCAACTGCTTCTGGTTTAATGTATTCCTGTAACGCACCATTTGTAGATTTATGTCATTCGGTAAGTGTTACATTTGTTTGCATGCTGTACTACAAGTACTGGTATGTGGAATGCTATTCTCCATTAATCAAATACGAGGATCCATAGATTTGATACAAGGGTCGATAAGAGCACCCTGTTAATAGTTACTTTTCTTGATTTTAAAAAATCATAGGAGGCCATGTTGTTGCCTCAGTGACTCCATAATATAAATTGGTCCCTTTCTCTTCCTTTTGCATCTCTCTGAACTGCGATATAGGATGACAATTTAGTTTGTGATAATGACAACGTCTTCCTTTTTTGAAGATCTAAAAAATTCTAGCACCTGGATAAGACTTTGTAATACCCTTTGAATTGACATAGACCTAAGTTATCTAGTAAAATGAGAATGCGGTAACTTGAATGGGAATGTTCGGGATAGCTTTGCTGGTAGAGCAGAGGACTGAAAATCCTCGTGTCACCAATTCAAATCTGGTTCCTGGCACATGATTAATTTTTATGAGTCTCTTTTTCTACAATCTACATCTACAAATAACTTAATATTTAATATAAATCCTGTGACTCCTGTAGCACTGATATGTGATATGTCTATTTTTTTAATCTTTAAAATTATTAATAAGATATTGGACAGAGATATTAAAAAAGAATTCTTTGTTCAGATGTCTTAGGTGAATCGGGGTGTCTATTTGAGATGGAGAAAGTATTCCCAAGCATTCTTATTAAATTACTCTCTGAATCATCTTCTCTAAATTCTGATATACGTTTATATAAATAAGATGCGAAGGCGTAGGGGTCAGCGACCCACTAATTATTGCGGGTCAAGATACTTATATCGGGAGTCAGTCCAATTTGTAAGTCAGTCAGTCAATCCATGCATTTCTAGTCGAATGACCTTATTACGTGGTTCTAGTTCACATTTATTACAATTGTACTTTTGTAGGCACTTTTCAACAACTAAACTTTGATATTTCAAAATCACGGTATTACAGTGTGTTAATATGTTATTTGGTGCAGCCTTTAAGTGTTGGTGTCAGGCCTGTTGGCAATATAGTGTGGATCTTTCTTTATCGTTGATTCTTGATGGCGATGTCATGTAAGATCTTATTCTTTTTTTTTCATGGTTTGTTTAGGATGATTCTAATTTTTACGAAGTTTTTACTTAAGTTTGTCTAATGCAGGTCTTATATAAATTCTGCCTTTGAGTTACTATTGAGGGTTTGGGCTACTTCATGGGACCTAAAGGTATGTATAAGTAATCTTCTATCTGCTTCAATCCGAACCTTGTAAGGAGAAACATGAATGTTACACAGTTTTTGTTGTTCATGTTCTGTCTATGACATAGATATGTTTTCTATCTAAAAGGTCCGAACATCGACGGTTGAAGCATTAGGTCAGATGGTTGGTCTTGTAGCTCGAATACAACTAAAAGCGGCTTTGCCGAGACTGGTCCCTACCATATTAGAACTGTAAGATGGAACATATCTTTTGTGCAGTGTAAATTGATTGAAAAATATCGTACCAATGTATATATTGTTGTTCTCGGTAATTAGGTATGGAAAAGATCAGGAAACTTCTTTTTTGGCAACATGTAGTCTACATAATCTCTTGAATGCCTCTTTACTTTCGGAAAGTGGCCCTCCTTTGCTTGAGTTTGAGGTCAGAAATGATTGCCTTCCTTGTATCTTCTGTGTTTACATCATGTTAATTTCAAGATTTTCCCTTCTGTTATTTTTTGGTGAAGCTTTTGAACACATGTTGTGGCCTTGTAAAACTAAATAGAGCATGTTGGTAATCCATGGACACATGCTATTCAATTGTACTTTACAAGTCTTAGGTTTAAGTTTCCAGTTAATGGGTTTTAGGATCCCTACCTTTTAATCAGCTAGAAGTTCTTGTTAACGGGCTAATCTCGGTTTATCGAAATGTACATTCACCATTATGGGCTTTAGTTGATGTGGACAGGATATGTGGCACTCTAAACAAATATTACTGCTATAACAGTGTCTGAATTGTTAAAAGATTAAAATGGTGACAATTATTAGTTAGAAATAGTATCACTATGATATACACAGTAATACCAAGATAAATAACATTAATATGATACAATATTCTTATTGCTAAATTACAAATTTATACTAATATCAAACAATAGTACTACAATTTCCTTTTCATGCAACAGTTGATTACACAGTTCTGTCAAGAAAGCTCACTTTAGACTCTTGACCATATTACCAACAAATTGAGTGCTGAACAATATGATTAATATTGAAATGGTAAGAGTGAGGGTTCACTGACTAGAAATTTATCATCGTTTTGAGATAATGCTCTAGAAACATGTTTTTTTTTTCCACAAGTAAATCAAGATCTCAAAGTAATTGGATAAATCAAAAGGAATTACATCCTTACAAAGCAATTTCTTTTTGGAATGATAACAAATACTATATAGGTGGGAATTCAACTGAATATTAACTGCACTATTTAATTTCCTGAAGTCAAGCCTAAATCTTCTTTGATATAGATGTACTAAATACTAATACTAGAGTCTTGCACAGATGTTCCCTAAATCATAATATTAATATTAAAATATTTGAATTTGATAAATATTTACCTCAGTCATGCAATAATCATATGGTAACCTTATGTAATACTTCCAAAGTATATTTTTTTGGCAGTTGTTTTTTTTGAGATTATAAAAAATAACTATACAGGTGTATGAGGTATGCGGGAAACAAATTGTTTATTTGTTTTATCTTTCTACTGTACTTGGTAGCCATGACAAATTTGATCTTAGAGCCAAAATAATGGGTGGGAGGATGTGCAGTGTTGAAAAATCGACTTCTGGGGTCTCTTAAATCTCATAATTCTTTTTTAAATATGTACATGTTTAATCAACTATCAAACTCTTTAAAATTAAACAAGGTCATAGTTCTAAAGCTTTAGTTCTATGTATACATTTGTAAGTTATGGTTGTCTTTCTGTTTGGATGTGCAGGATGTCACAGTTATATTATCATCACTTCTTCCAGTGATTAGTTCTTACAATGACAACAACGATCGTTCAGATTTTTCAATGGGACTAAAGGTCAATAAGTTTTCTAGCTGAGTTTTTGTTTCAATAATTATAGAATAAAGCACATTCTTATATTACTTTCCGAGAGCCTGGATTTTTATGTCTTGACTACTCGTAGCTAGCAGCACATTTCGTGTTACCTTTCTTTTTACGGAAAATCAAGTTGATAGTTCTGTTGTGGGTATTCCTGTCCTCATGTTACGCAATGTTCTGAAGGAAATTATTATAATTTCAGTTTCTATTTGTAGTTATGTGTATATATATGGAATAAATTCATTTTGATTATGAACAATTTTTTAAAACTTGTAAGAGTTTTACTAAGAATAAAAAAAATGATACAATGATTGTAAAATTCAAGCGTTTGGTTAATGATATAGCCTTTCGTATCTGTGGAGAGACAGAGAGAGTTTGGCCCCTAAATTCATGAAGGACTCCTGACTTGTGCATCAGACAAGGGGGTGTCACTACCCTTGTGCGAAAACGTTCTAGTTTAGCAGCTGCCCAAGAAGTTTGAATTTTGTCGTATATTGAATGTGCAACTTTTGTGTTATTGCTGCAAACTTTTTGTATAGAGTTGATCAAATTGGTTATCTTAATTTGTTAACTTCTACTTTGTCCTTGTCTTGAGAGAAATGACCTTTTTTTTATCACTCACGAAGATGATCTGTTGCACCGCTGAAATATGTTATCTGGCTCTTTGTTTTCTCTCTGACAAGTTCTTCATTTTGGGCAGACTTATAACAAAGTTCAGCATTGCTTTTTGACAGTCGGCATGGTGTACCCAGATGATTTGTTTTTGTTCCTTCTTAATGTAAGTATTGACATCAGGAATTCAAAGTTCAGTCTCTCCTTACCTCCATGTTAGTACGTTACTCGTGCGGATTAGACGGATTCGGTACCGAGTGTTGGATACGATGACACATATATAATGTCAGACACGGATTTTTGTGAAAATTGGGGTCACTGTCATATTTGGGCACGGGTAATTTTCAAATAAATAAGTAGATAAGAAAAAAATTCACAGCAAAAGTCAAGAATGTAAGTGAAATTTTATCGCTTATCGTCCTTTCGTTGGTCTCATATGTGGTCTGTAGTGGGTCAAAGTGTACACATGTCTATCAAAGGATGTGATACGAAAAAAGTGTCGTGTCTGAGTGTACGACACGTGTACGCCAGCCAAACCGAAAAGTTGAACTATAATTCCAGGTCCTCTTCCGAGGCATAATTCTTATGCTATCTAAATCATGGAAATATCTAATCACTCAGTCAACCAATCTTGTGAAGAGAATGGGACCCATTATTGAAGAAAATGAACTTTTAATAATCTTGTAAAGTTGACTTCAATATCAATATTGTTGTTGACTCTTGACAATGTTGCTACCAGAAATGCAGGATAAAGGAACAACACTTGACTTTTGGGGCTCTTTGTGTTTTGAAGCATCTGTTGCCGAGGTTTATCTTCCTTTCAGTGTCTTGTAATACAATTAATGTCTGTAACCTAACTTGTTACCCGTTCAATTGTTGTTCACTTGTATAGGTTGGCTGAAGCTTGGCACAGTAAAATAATGTTATTAGTTGAAGCAATGAAGCTGTTGCTAGATGAGCAAAGTTTAGGGGTTCGTAAGGCACTTTCAGAGGTGCGATGCTAAAAGTTGTCATGAATTTATTAATGTATTTCACTTCATACCTAGTAATATTCGACTTTGTTGTTTGGTTATAGTTAATCATGGTTATGGCTTCACACTGCTACCTAGTGGGTTCCTCAGGGGAGCTGTTTGTTGAATATCTTGTACGGAATTGTGCAATGTCAGACAAAGAAAGGGATAATCTTGAGAGCGTTAAGGAATACTCTAGGTCAGGCAGCAGTTATTACTCTTTCCAGTACAAAAGATTAGAGGTATACCTCTGTCTGGACATAGTTAAAGATCTATAATTAAAAATTAAGGTATTATTGTTTGTTAATTTAATTAAATGCAAAAAGATATTTACCAAATTTTGCTGATTCTTATGGGGTCTTAAACAAATTTTCACTTATAGTAGATACATCCATCGTGCCATATTATTCTGAACTGCTTGAATTGTCCATCACATAAAGAACTATGAAGAATAATTTTTATGTAGCACACTATTTATTATTTCTTAAAGGCATTTGTACTTTATGAATCCTGAATGAAGCAGTCAACTGTCAAATATTTTTTTTTTCATAACATTTCATCGTTACAGTTCATCTCTTTTCTCAGCTGAAGATTGGTGTCTGCCCATCGGAGTTACGGGCAATATCTGAAAAGGGCCTTCTTCTAATTACCATTACAATTCCTGAAATGGAGGTAACTCTGTAATCGAGCACGTTTTCCTTGAATTTCTTTTATCAATTTCTTCTAAAATACAACAGTGAGTTCTGACTAAACCTCTGCATGTGATAATTGCAGCATATTCTGTGGCCTTTTCTCTTGAAGATGATTATACAACGGGATTATAGTGGTGGCATTTCCACGGTAAGTCACCTTTTATAGAAATATTGTTAACTAACAAACGCTTGAAATCTAAAATGCGGATTTGTGGATATTACTTTGGAATCTTCAGACTGTTGAAAATTTATCCGAGGTAGTCACTTTTTCAGGTATGCAGATGCATATCAGAATTATGCAGGAGAAGATCTTCTCATAATGATTCCATGCCCTTTGAGTGTCAAGCTCGTACTGATATCCCTCAACCTGAGGTAGAGTTCCGCTAGGTGTACCTGTGTATTGATTTGTTTTAATCATATGTAACTGGAATATATTTGTGGGGGAACTTGTGTTTCAGGAACTTTTTGCTCGTCTGCTGGTGCTTTTGCATGATCCTCTAGCAAGGGAACAGTTAGCAACTCAGATTTTGACCGTGAGAACATCTTTTTATCAATTTTATTCTTATGTTACTCACGTTACGAAGATAAATAATTATTATGAAATTTCCTAATATCATGATAGATGCACGGAAATCTTATATGTCGATATTTAAATGACCTAAGGATTGAGTTGTGTGAACTGTGTAGAGCTATGTGACATTTGAATATTTATAATAAGAAGCCATGATAAAGGAAATTCGTAGTTGTTTCAGGCTATAATTTGATATATTATACATTTACAAGATGTAATATATCAATTAGATTTCATAAGGTGTAGTATATACATCTCTTGTTTTCCATTTCAACCTCCATCTCCAAACCCATCCGGCTCCACTTCTTGAATATTCAGGTTCATTCAATTTCCCTGACACTCCTAACAAACGCCTCATCAAATTAATATAATTCTTTAGCTACAATATGTTCTTGATGAGATTCGAACTTGAACTTCTGGGAGTAGTTAATAGATAATTTAAATTCTTTAATTTTAATGTTCAACTATAATATGTTGTTGTCGGGGTTCGAACCTTGAACCTATGAGAGTAGAATATTTTTTTAATAATATATATAACGGTTCTCATTTTATCTGGCTTAAAATCTAACAGTTTTTATCATTTTATCTGGCTTAAAATCTAACAGTTTTTATCAACCGTACCAAATCGACAACCAACCAAATATCCTTTGTTCTGCTTATAATAGTCTAGATTTCAGAATTTCTAACCAGTAACTAATAATTAGGATGGTTTACAAATTTATCGAAAATAATAGATGATTAACGTGTAACTGTTTTGTTTATTGTTGTTAATACAACATGTCATGTCATTAGTTGGTGATCTTACCTTAGGTTAAAATTTTTTAAAATGCCGACTAGATCAGCAGGAACAGTTTCAGTCAGACAGGTCATATTGTGTTTGACAACTGTTGAGGCTATTTTTGATATGTTTCCTTGCACTTTCTAATACATTTGCTCTGTTGTTGCATTTGTAATTTCAGGCCTTGTGTTACTTGGCACCTCTTTTCCCGAAGAACATGAACTTGTTTTTGCAAGATGAGGTACACAATAATGTTATGAATAGCTCATCCATGACATGTTAAAGTTACGTGTTGTGTTCATATTTTGAGAGAGATAAATAGAGTGAAGTCTCACTACGCCAAAGGGAGGGAGGGAGGGAGGGAGGGAGGGAGACAATAGTTTTTTAAAAGATCAAAATATGTTTAATAGTACCTAGCTTTGATGCGGAGGAACTGCATGGGAAATTAATATCAATTAACTAGCTATTATGTAATATTATTTATGGACAAGTTAATTGTGTTTTAAGGTTACACTTATAGGTTGTATCCACAAATGTTGTCACAGATTTAGGATTATTTTCATATCCTTGTGTAGCTTGGAGGGGAAAGTATCCCTCTTCCATTTTCTCATATTCCTTTGCATCATGTGCCTTTGTACTTGTAACATTGAGATTGGAGGACGTTACTTTAACTTGAGTATTTATGTTACCGTCGGTTAACTGATTAATTCGGACTCGACCTTGTGAGCTGTCAATCTGACTGGTTTCTTTTCATAATTAAAATCAAAGTAATCTTTAATAACAGCTGCACAGTTCAGATAGTATTTTTTACGATTAACTGCTGAATTTGATTCAGTTGTTTAAATATCTGCATCCTCTTCCTTTCTTATATTGATTCTATCCTTCATTGAAAAGCAAACTCTGTGCAATTTGACTATAACCTTTTTATACATGTGTGATTTGCATTCATTTTTCCATATATTAACTAATTAGGCCATCTGTTGAAAATTTTTAAATGCATAATGGCCGAGTAATTGCTCTAAATATGCTCTGTTTTGTTGGATCTTATTATTGTAACTAATAGACTATTAAACATTTCTGCTTTGGGTTTTAACTGATTTTCTATTTGGTAAGCTCTAGATACCAAAAATGAAAGTGTATATCAGTGACACTGAAGACCTAAAGCAGGATCCTTTATATCAAGAGACTTGGGATGACATGATAGTCCATGTGAGTTTTCGGATACTGAACTCGTATACAAGCAAATTAGGTTCATCTCTCTTTCATGATCTGTTTTCTGATATACATGGTTAAAAAGGTCACAAGAATGACAATACAATAAATGGTTGAACAGGAATTGAGGATTCTCAATTCTTGCGGAGAAATTAACTTGTCTAGTTTTGAGCACATGAAAATTAAAATAAGTCTTCACAACTATTATGAAAATAACCAAATTCATATCTTAAAATGCCTTTCTATAAAAACGTCACATACTGTTTTAAGATAGTGTTTTAAGGTTGCAAGTTGTTTGCTTTTAAGGTTGTGTTAATACTCTGAATCTTCTGGGGTAGGAAGGAAGATTCTGGTATTTTCTTTTCTTGGATATTAAATGAGGCTGTCTAAGATAATAGTTATAGAAAAATTACAAACTGGAGTGCTGCTTTTGGATTATAGTTTTGTTTGCCTTTAGGGAGTTCTGTTAATATAGTGACCTAGGGAATATGGGTGGCAACGTCTGAGCATTTTGTCGAGGTCTTGTTTTTTAGGTTGATCAATGTGGTGAGTTGATGTGCATGTAAAATAAGATATATGTCCCTGTTAATTTTTAACAACGGTTGATTAACAGTCATTTTTTTGGTGATAGTTTTTCTCAGAATCTTTGGATGTGGTCCAAGATAGTGACTGGATTATTTCACTGGGAAATGCTTTTGCAAAACAATATGACCTTTATACATTTGACGATGATCACTCTGCTCTACTTCACCGGTAATAATGTTTTATAATTTATAAGAAAAAAATTACCGAAATGATTTTGAAATAAAGTTTCGATCAAGATATGCAATTGACAGGCATTTATAATCTTATTCTTTTAAACTCTAATAATTTTTGTGTAGTAGAGGTGGATATCAGTCCTTTTCTTTAATGCATTCCTGTTTTAGTTACGATTCATAAAATTTCTTGTCCAACTTGTTCTCTCTCAGCTATCTCATGTAGTTTTCCTCGTATTTGAGATGAAAGAGAAAGTAGATATCATCTTAGATGTCGATTCCTCCGATATCTTAAGTTTTAAAAAGTAGCCCTTATTCGAGACTCTGCTGTAATGAGTTGGATCATAAAAACCTATCTAAGGGCACAGAATTACCAAGCTGCAACAAAAAGAAGTGTCTGTTAATTTGAGCATATTGGGGCTAGGAACATTTGACATCTTCTAAACCAAGCTTACCATGTTAGAGGGTCATATATGTTAATACCATAAGGTGTTGGGAGAAGCCACTTATGGTTCATATGCCATAAACAAAGGGGATGATCGCACCTCAATTTTCCAAATAATTTTAATGTTTTGTATTATGGCCTTTCTCTGTATCTGAAATTGATATACGGCTTTTTGGTTCTAATAGGAGAAAATATTTTTAGATATCTGTATATAGTTACTCATTTGATCTCTGTTGCAAGACACCCTCATTTTTTGGGATGACTTTAATTATGATACATCTCTAATAGCAATAATCAAAGCTAAACCACTGACCCTTTTTTTTAATTTATCACCTCGACTCTTTGTACAACACTTGTTTCTTCACAAGATCCAAAATCTAATGCAACTTTCAGTAGATTACTGTGAATTTTGCCATTTAGGAGACTTCAATAGATTTTGCATTCAACTTTTGTGGCACAGATGTTTTGGTATGCTGCTCCAAAAAGTCGACAGTAGAAACTATGTTCGTGAAAAGATTGATTGGATGTACAAACAAGCTAATATTGCGTGTCCAACTAATAGGCTTGGTTTGGCAAAAGCAATGGGATTGGTAATTCATTTTGATTATTATTCCCGTGCTTATGACTTGTAGCATTGGCTAAAATAATTTTGCCTTCCTCTCTTTTTGATAGGTTGCTGCATCTCACTTGGACACAGTTTTGGAAAAACTGAAATCTATTCTTGATAATGTTGGGCAGAGCTTCGTTCAAAGGTCTATCCCACACATCGAGTTGCATATTCTTATCTCCCTGACCCATAAAAACAAGTACATATTTAATAATGTACATGCATAAAATACTATTATACCTGCAAACAATGTGTATATATTTGAATTATTTAAGGTCACGAGCACCAGAAAAAGGAGAGTGTAGCGATCTGCATAGAGGGTATATTTGCGACTTCACAAATGACAATAGTATGGGTGAAAAGTAAAAAGGGTGCTTTACTGCCTTTTACATGATAGGAGGTGATAATGCCTTGTCATCATATTTAGGTTTCAGTAACAGATCTAAATTCCTAAATGACTTTAAGAATACATCTACAAATGGACTACTTGTCTACCTCAAAAGATCTAATACACATGTGTGCAAACTTCTAGATTAACTAATTCAAAATTAGTAAAATCAAGTACATAATGACCAGGAATTTCAAACCAGGAAAGCCCTTAATAGAAAGTACAGTTTAATTTTATTTTCTGTAGCTAAAAGCTCCTGGGATCAAAATATTGCGCATAACTTGGATTACAGAATGTGGACTTGGACCGTGTGGGTGTGGGGGTGGGGGGGGGGACTGTGTATAGACATGACTGCTCTTTAGTCATGTTTATAGTAGCTGAACGGCCTGAGCCTGAGAGGGTTTAATAACTATGTTTAAAATGACGAGCGTTTATATTTCTTTTATGGTCAGCGCGTATGAGAGAAATCCTTTAATATTAACTTTTAGTTGTTTATAAAACATGATGGGGTATCTTCTTGAAAGTGCCTGTATATTTGTCTGTCTTGAAAGAATATCTTTACTTCTTTCAGGTTTTTATCTTTCTTCTCTGAAAGAACTAAACATATGGATGATTCGGATGATATTCATGCTGCGTTGGCTCTGATGTATGGATATGCCGCAAGATATGCTCCATCAACAGTTATTGAAGCAAGAATAGATGCACTTGTGGTATGACCAATTGTTTATCTGCATTTCCATTTGGATTAGATTTTCGGGGCTACCATTTTAATCTTCTAGCTTTGCAATATGCACCTTTCCAATTGTTCCCTTAATCAAGAGGATCATCTGTAATAAATTAACTTTGCTCAAATGCCTCCCCCCCACATCACACAAAAGGTCGAGCGTAACCTGTAAATACTGAGAAGTTACTTATTTTGGCTATAACAATTGAATGTGAATTATTCATGTTGGACAAAAGTCATGTATTATATATATAGAGTCCTATTCCACTAGAAATCTCACTATAATGAAAACTGGAAATTGATGGCATTTTTGTAATTATTTATAATTTCAATACCTAAATATTATTATCTCCCCCACCCCACCCCCTCATTTCTTTCGACCATGCCTCAACACCACCAGATCCATTCCCGCCTCCGCCCCACCGTCGGTAAGCACAAGATTGATCTCTCCCCCCCCTCCCGCTCTCTCTCTCTCTCTCTCCACCAAAAACCCAACCTACGCCTCCTCTTCCCACTGCCGCCGCGACACAGCCCCACCCCGCCTCCTTTTGCCGCCATCATCTTCTTAGAGTCGTTGTCGTGATATTGTTGTTTAATCACTGATGCACTTATCCCTTCATCTCACTAAAACTTAACTCTTTATTTTTCGTTCTTTCTTATCGATCATCCTCAACATTGCACTTCAGATCTGTAATACCAGTGATTTTATTTTGTTTTTTGGACGTATGAACATCAAATCCGGTGATTGTCAACATATGTCTATGGTAATTTTGTTGTAATTCCGGTGATGGATTGTGGTAGTGATGATAGTTGACATCGTTGTGGTGGTGATAGTTGTAGTCCGTGTGGTAGTTTAGTGATTTATAGGTGGCTGGAAAATATGATCGGAAGTGGTGACCGGAATCTGTGGTGATTTTTTTTAATTTTCAGATGTAGTGATTTTAATTTTTCAGTGATGATTTTCATTTTTCGGTAGTGATTTATCATTTTGATGGTGATTTTCCGGTGATGACGTGGCACTGGTCCCACTGCTAACGTGGTGATGACGTGGCTGTGGGGTCCCCGCTGATGTCTCACTATTTGATCTAGGGGGCTAAAATACAAAATTAGGGAAATTATTGTGTGAATTAGGGGGGCATATTATAAGTTCTAAAAATAAAGGAATTATAATGTAAATTTAAAAAGTTATTTCTAGTTTTCATTTTAAGAGTTATTTCTATTTTGAACAATTGCCTATATATATATATATTTATTTAAGGCAGGGTTTAGGTAACTGGTTAGGTCATAAGTAATTGTGTTAATGTGGCTCCATTAATATATATAATTAGTTAGATAATGCAATGCCAGTATGTGCTCTCTTTTATTTTTTCACTGCGACCCCAGAAGTTTATTTTACATACTCATAGTGTTCTTTATCCTATGTTCTATGTGAGATGATGTTTATTACTTTACTTGCATGATTCCCGTGTTCAGTTTTTTCCCCAACTATAAATAGCACTTACTGCCATAGTGCTCTAGTGTGAAAATTGCTGATTGTGGAGACTTTGAAATCTCAATATCTTCCTTGAAATAATGTAATTCAACTACTCGTATAGTCGTATGTAAGGGACACTAAAAATTAAAGCTAGAAAGACATTACTTTCATTTGAATAGTTAGGTCTACCATTAGTCAACTTTATATCTTGGTGTGGTTTTATTAACCTCTTAAACAAGTATTTGGTTATAGTTGTCTGTATTTATATTGTTTCGTTTATTTCAATAGTCTTATTGATTGCAGTTACATGTTTCTTTGGCTTACAGGGGACAAATATGCTTTCCCGGCTTCTTCATGTCCAACACCCTAAAGCAAAGCAGGCAGTTATTACTGCTATTGATTTGTTAGGTTTGTAATATTTATTGGAGGAAATCAGTGTCCTTACCGTCTTACTGCTTTTCATTTTACTGAATTTCCATTTTGGTGGAATCTGTTAATTTAGGCTTTCTTGTACTTCTTTAATTGTCCTGGGTCACATGTATGTAGATCTAGAAAATCTGTGTTTTACAGGTCAAAATTTCTTGTTCTCCCCATGCTAAATGATGTAATTGCCATGTCATTTAGCTAGTGTAATTGCGAATCGAAGTTATCTGATACAAAATGTTGAAATGATTGCAGGTTGTGCTGTCATTAATGCCGCTGGAAATGGTATATCATTCCCATTGAAAAAAAGAGATCAATTGCTAGACTATGTAGTTACACTCATGGGTCTAGATGATGACAATGATATATATGATTCTAGTATTGAGCTCTTGCACACTCAGGTATGTTATAGTTTCTGGTGCTGTATAATTGACTAGCATATGTCTAGACATCAAATGTTTAATCGAAGTTAAATGCTTATTTTATCTTTTGATTTGCTATATTAGCCCAGTTCTTCTGAGTATTAATGGTAATCTTTACAGGCACTTGCTTTAAGTGCTTGCACAACTCTTGTCTCTGTGGAGCCAAAGTTGACAATTGAAACAAGAAACCTTGTTATGAAGGTGCGAGTTACAGTAATATGGTTAATGTACAGAGTTTATTCTATTTTCCCCGTTTATTGCATACCTGATGATTATTTAATTTCGCTTACCATTTTTGTACAGGCAACTTTAGGATTTTTTGCATTACCAAATGAACCCTCTGATGTTGTCAACCCCCTTGTTGACAATCTTATAACTCTATTATGCGCAATTCTTGTGACAAGGTATTCATTTTGTTATTATCTACCTATCCTTCAAGAACAACTATATTTCATTTAGTAAAGATATTTGCAAATTGTTCTTATACTGTAGTCTTTGAAGAATTACTTTATTCAGAGAATGAGTATGATGCATAATCCAAATCATATGACCCTAAAGTGCTATTCACATTCACAAAAATACTTTAACAGAAGTGTCTCCAAGAATGCCCAAGGCAAAATGTATGTTTAGAGATCATCCAGTGCATTGATTCCTACCATTCCTGGCTGTATGGCAACATTAAGCTGTGTGCCAAGAGAGGCAAAATGGTGGCATTAGTTGTTTATTTGTTTACTAATCCAGAAAGAGGGCCTTTCAATTTGTCTTGTATCGAATTTGAGATTGTATAAGCTAAGAGAAAACTTAAATTTGAGAATAGTTTTGATAAATGTAATCAATACGATAGCTAGTCTGTCATTTTGATTTGATGAAATATACTTAGCTACAACATTCTAAATGAAATTAATACCTATAAGTTACAGATGATGCAAGACAATCTGATATTAAATTGATTCTTCTATATGATTAGTGGAGAAGACGGAAGAAGTCGGGCAGAGCAGCTATTATATCTCTTGGGACAGATTGATCAATACGTTTCATCACCTGTAGATTATCAAAGACGACGAGGATGTCTTGCTGCTTATGAGATGCTGCTCAAGTTTCGAACACTGTGCGTCACTGGATACTGTCCAGTTGGATGCTCTGGGAGCTGCACCCACATTAAACAAGTGAATCGTTCTCTTCAACGGAATTCCAATTTGCCTTGTATGATGTATTTTCTATAGAAGTTTTACTCTACTTTTACTATATTTCATTTTCTTTTCTAGATCATTCTTTTCCTTTCATTTCAGCCGCATTTACATTGCCAAGTCGGGATTCCTTGGGATTGGGAAATAGGATAGTTTCTTATTTGCCACGGTGTGCTGATACTAATTCTGAAGTTAGAAAGATTTCTGCTCAGGTCAGTTCTGGAAGAATCATTCTGATTGTTTTAGTGAGGATAATTTGTTAGCAACTCATTGCTCCTTTCTGTTGACCAAGTATGATGTAGACAATCATCCTTAACTTTTACTTTGAGTTGATGATTGTCGTCTGTTTTGTCTTATTCAACCATACTGCAGATTATTGGTCAACTATTTAGTATATCTCTGTCATTACCAAGACCTGTACCTTCTACTTCTGGGACAAATCTTGAAATGTCTTATAGTGCTTTGTCCTCCCTTGAGGATGTTATTGCTATGTTGAGAAGCGTAAGCATACACTGGTTTTTGTCTTTTCGTGTTTGCAAGGATTACCTTTTTCAGTTATTTCAAGTTTCTTTTCATATCCTTAGGACGCTTCTATTGATCCATCGGAAGTATTTAACAGGGTTGTATCCTCGGTTTGTACTTTACTAACTAAGGATGAGGTGAGAATATATCTTTAAATCTTCACAGGTGTATTCTTTAATCTGAATTGTTTTGAATTTATATATTTACCTTAATACTTGTAATCACGACCATATCACAGCTTGTAGCCACCCTGAGTAACTGCTCTGTAGCTATATCTGACAAAATAAAGCAGTCAGCAGAAGGTGCTATCCAAGCTGTTGTGGAGTTTGTCACAAATAGAGGAAAGGATTTGAATGAGTCTGCTATTTCAAGGTTGTTTTCCGTTAAAGAGAATGCATTTTTTTAATGTATGGTTTTTAAAACCTAAATTTGTCTGGATAAATGCCAACAGGACAGCCCAGTCTTTGCTCATGGCCACAGTTCATGTTACTGAAAAGTATATACGCCAGGAAATTCTTGGTGCTGTATCCTTTTTGTATGCATTCTGCATTGTAAACAATACCACTTTCCATGTAACTAGGTTTACCTTGGCTTTTCATAATATGAGTATATTATTTGCATTGAAGCTCTTTTCTATCTCTCTGTCTTTCTTTGACGTCTTAGATATCAAACCTAGCTGAGACCACCAGTTCGAGAATTGTCTTCAGTGAAGTATTAACTTCTGCAGGAAGAGATATAGTCACAAAGGATATTTCCAGGTTACGAGGTGGCTGGCCAATGCAGGATGCTTTCTATGTAAGTTTCCATGATTATTTTGTTCTGGTATCAGTCTGGTATATTACGTTGTCAGGCTGATTAGTTCTCGAGTCTTGCTAGTCCTCTCGTGGAAAGTATCAATTTTAGCAAAGCTAAATTTTATTTCATCTGTTTGGTCTTTTTTTAAGAGAATATCAGTGTTGCTGTTGTTGTGAAGATTTAATACAATATGGTAATAAGAAATGATTACATATGGAATATTGAAAAATATTGTCTTCCATTGTAGACTTGTAGTGCATGGTTATATGCATCAAGGGAACAATGATTAAATTCTTTAAAGATTTAAGCTAAAGTTGATTTTCTACCATAAATTGGATCTCCCACAGAAAATATAGAATCATCTGAAATTGAGAGAGAGACCCTTTTGTGGATTTAGTAGTTTTAATATTATGATATAAACTCCTGAGGTACTGCACAAAGTGCTCCCAAGAGATGTCCAATTATTATAACTTATAAGAATAATCAATCCCAATAATCTAGGGTTTTGTTAAAACCTTGAAGTGTCCTACATGATACGTGTCCAAGTATCAGTAATTTTTTAAAGAAAATATATGTCAATGGCCATATCCAAGTGTCGAGTGTCTGATACAGGTACTTAAGGGAAACTAGGAGTCGGATAAACAAAGATCTAGGGAAGAATAGAATCACTTAAAGTGAAAATGACCCAGCTTATCAAAGATTATAGGGTATAAACTGTTTAATTCATACTTTAATTGTTCAAGTAGACTAATGCTTTCTTAGTCTATTATGCACTATAAGAAGTCCTAAGTTGACATATTAAATATTTAGTAATGTCTGAAATTGTTAATGATCATTTAGGTTGTAATTTTTGGCAAAGATAAATTAGGACTAAGAAAATACAAAGAAACTTTTAATACTTTATAATTTTTTATAATTATAATTTGAGCCTACAAAATTAATGAACTGGTACAGGGAGCTGTATATACTGATTACTGAATTAAATTTATTTTAAAGTAGATGCATTAACACATTACATAATTGGTGCATTTAGAACTAGTAGTTTCCATGATTCAACAAAGTTTTAACATTATATTACATGCTCAGATGTCCCAAATATCAAGAATTTATTTATCGGGCCGTTAATTTTAGAATGCAGCTATATGGCCTATGGCTACTTTTGAAAAGGAAGAAATAACAATGAAAAGAGTAAATTCATGTCCTGTCCTTGGTTATAACTGGCATGGTTCAATTTCAGTGGAAAGTGGTGTATGTGCTTTTACAAATGCCCTTTGTAATCATGATATGTGTTCTTGACATTAGAGATGTTTCGATGAAAAAAGGAAGTAAAAAAGGGAAGTAACTTGATAATGAAATTTAACAATATGGAAAAGGATAGAAAAGAAAACAAGGCGCCAGCACTTTAAAGCTTCCATTTTATTTTAAGAAATTAGTAAACAAAAAATTCTTGTGCATGTGTGGAACAATTCGCCAGTGTACCTTGAAAAATTCAGTATCTTTCATTTCACTATAATTCAATCTTGAAAAATACTGAAGCAGTGTATCTAGCTGAGTAACTTGCTAAACCCAAGCTTAGTGACCGAGTTTGTTATATTGATTATACATATGGTACCTCTCGTCAGCATTTACTAGATAATGGTGTTTGATCCAAGCCTTTGATCTTGAGTAGTCAGACTATATATAACTTGTACCTTGGTTATGATTTAACAATGTATGACATAGCTTGAAGTTATCATAATATAAATGTGTACGTTTAGTAGTTCGATTTTTTCCCTTCTAGCCACTGTCTACGAGCTAGTAGCTTAATCTCATCAATTACCACAAATAATTTTACCATTTGTTTCATCTGTAGGCATTTTCCCAGCATACAGTGCTTTCAAATCTGTTCTTGGAACATGTGCTATCTGTCCTTAACAAGTCCCCTGCCCTTAAAAATGATTTTGCCAGAGGTGAAAGTTCCAGCCAACTTGTTGATTACATGGAGGATGACATCCTGCATGCTGCTGTCTTTGCTCTGACTTCTTTTTTCAGGTATACATAGTTATTGATGTGACTTGTCTTCTTCTACATTTTATGGTAACATTTAAATTTTGACAGAGGTGGTGGTAGAATTGGGAAGAAATCTGTTGAGCAAAATTATGCTTCTGTTCTTGCTACACTTACTCTTCATTTGGGAAGTTGTCATGGGTTAGCAAGTTCTGGTCATCAGGAACCACTACGGTAATCTATGCCTTTGTTTCAATTCTTATGAAAAGTCATTTCCACTATCATGTCTTTATTTCTGGGTATTGGACAGTGGGATGCTTATACCATTTTTTAATTTTCAATATGCAGTGCACTTCTGGCTGCATTTCAGGGGTTCTGTGAATGTGTCGGAGATCTCGAAATGGGAAAGGTAGGACAATTTTACTTGTAGAGGTCTGTAGTAATGTACCTCTCGTCGTCTGGAACTATTATAGAAAGGTAAACTTTGTTGCAGATATTAGCACGAGATGGTGAACAGACTGAGAATGAGAAGTGGATCAGTCTTATTGGAGATTTGGCTGGCTGTGTTTCCATAAAAAGACCCAAAGAGGTATCAAAAATCAGTTGAGCCGCTCTTTCTAGTTTCTACTTTAAAATGTATCTATCTTTTTACATCTATTAAACTGTTCTGTAAACACTCGAATATCTATCTTTTTACAGTTGCGGTTTCATAAATCGCAACTGTTTAATGAGCTTCTAAAGCTGTGCGCCTGTGCTGTATTCGGGTTGAATTGCTCTCTGAGGTTCTACTTATGTGTGTGTGTATATATATATAGTAGTCCTGCAAATTAAATGTTCTAATGCCTGGTGTGCTCTATTAATTGACCTATTCAGATTCCAGGAATATCTCTGATTTTGAGCAAGTACCTAAATCGAACCCTAAATGCTCAGAGGGAGGCTGCAGCTGCAGCTTTATCGGAGTTTGCTCGGTATAGGTATGTCGATTGCTATATTTTTGTACAGTTATTACTAAGTCATCATATGTTTAGTATGTCGCACGTCAAAGTATCTGTTTACTTTTTTAATTATCCTTTTAGGTTGCATATGCCAAAAGTATATTTGATATGCAACAGAATTGTTAATACATATGCTCCTAGATAAACTTTTAACGAGTTAACAAGTCTATCTACTCATAATTGCGTCATGTAGAATATTCAGGTCAATACAAGGTACAGTATGTAGCTTCTGTGATTTTATAGTCAGGGTTATTCTAATTAATAGTGAAAAAAACTAACTGTTACTATAAATTTGCTTCATCTAGTTGAATTATACTTTCAAGTTTCAATCATGTCAAATGTAAGTGATAGGCTAAACATCCATTACTAAGTCAGCTGTCAGCACATGCAGATATCATTGTAGTTACAAGTGAAACTTAAACGCAAAACATTTTTCTGTTAATAAACCCTAGAGGTCCTCGTTTGGTTTAATGAACACTTCTTTTAAAAGAATTAGTCATGCTTCTTACAGAAATGACTCAACTGACTTATGTTTCAGCTTCAACAACACTGTAATGTAAGCAGAATGGTACAATCAGTTGTCAAGACTAATTTCTAGTTATATTTTTGGACCAAATTTAACTGAATCAATGAGACATTTTTTGCATCAATATGGCAAATTGATGCTTGATGGCACTACAAAACACAAGGCAAACTTCAAGGTTAGAAAGTAATATTACGCTAGATCAAAAAGAGTACACGACAACATTGAATCAGATATACGAATCCCGTAAACCCTGTCATTTTGATGCAGGACAGTCCAATAGGAAGCCCAAAGAAGCTATTTCGAAACAATGTTTTAGGCTTTGGAAGCCCATTAGTTAGAGAAATATAGAATTGCTTAATTATATTAATAATGATCTACTATCAAATTAGGAATAGTTATCTTTTAGAGTTGAACTATATGAATTGAATCTGCGGATTTATTCCGTTTCTTGCTGCTATGATTAGATAGGAATTAAACAAACAGAGTAGTATTAATCAATCACTGAGTCATTTTGAACCACCAGAAAAAGAGCTCTGCCTAAACAACAATGAAAGATCGCATATGAGCCTCAAGATCAAATTAGAGGAGTAAAGTTAGAGGTTCCTGAATTTAATGGAGATACTCGTGCTGATGTGTATCTTGATTGGATACATAGTTTGGAGAGTTTCTTGTGGTGGCATGATATTAGTGATGCAAGAAAAATCTATCTTGCCGAAGCTAAACTACTAGGTACAACTCGTATGTGATGGGACAAAGAGAAGGAGAGCAATCGTTGTGTTTGTACAGGAGAAATATTGTTATGGGAAGAAATGAGAGCTGAAAATGAAAAATCTCATGTACGTTTCTGAAGAGTGGCACGACATTTTCTGCCGGCTAACTACAAGCAAAAAAATCATATCAGGTTTATCTAATTTAGGCAAAACTGTGGCTGATTATACTAGTAAATTTTGTCACTTGTCCCCCCGTTCAGATTTTAATCTTGATGTAAGTAGCTTGGTTAGCATGTATCGAACTTGTTTGAAGCTTGCTATTGTTAAAAAAATGTCTGGTAATCTTTATTACTCTTTAACCGATATATTGCAAGCTGCTCAACAAATTGAGGAAGAGTTGTTTGCTAATTTCGGGGAAAATCTTGTCTTGAGTAATAAATCACCTGGCTCGATTTAATCAGGGACGAGTTCTCCCAACAGAATTTGTACAACAAGATCAACATATCTCACCCCGATTAGGATCTTAAATGCTTTAGCTGCAATGGGACATGTCATAAATATTTTGAGTAACAATTGTTGCAAAGGAAGAAAAATGCCCTCCAGATGGTAATAACGGGATGACTGACGAGGAACAAAGTGTGTGTGATGAGTTGAAAAACTGTGTTGGAGCTTTACGGTCATCATCTTGGTGACAACACTAAAGTTGTCCACAATCCACATCATCGTCAACAGACATTTCAGACTAGAGCAACATTTTATGGTAAACCTGCTCTGTGATCTGCTTGTGATTATTGACACTGGTAGTTGTACAAATGTTATATCTACTGATGCAGTTCAACAGTTGGGTTTAACAGAGGCCTCATCCTAAGACTTACTCCGACATAAGATGGATTGACAATACAAGCCTGCGAGTTCGGGTACGATGTTCGGTGAGACTTACAGTTGGGAAGTTTTAGGACAACGTTTTGAGTGATGTCTTGCCTGTCAAACTCTGCAACATTATTCTAGGACGTCCATGGATTTCCGATGGTGATACACATCATACTGCTCGCCCTGACACTTATTCTGTTGTCAAAGGAGGCACCACTTATACTCTTACTTGTGCTCACTCTCATGTGCCAATCGTACAACAGTCTTTGGTACTTTATTGTGGTCCTTCTGGTCTTATTAACTTGACGGAATCGAGTTCTTTTCAGTGGAGGAAAAATTGATGCAGGACAGGCCATTAAGAAGCCCAAAGAAACTATTTGGGAACCGTGTTTTAGGCTTTGGAAGTCCATTAGTGAATATTCTAGAATTACTAATTATATTAATAATGATCTATCAAAACAGGAATAGTTATTTTTTTTAGTTGAATTATATGAACTGAATCTGCGGATTTGTGGTGTTTCTTGCCAATTCTATGCGGAGATAGGTATTCAGTCCTTGTTTAACCCTGTCCTACATCAAGTTTTCTTGTCTTTCATGTATTTGTAAACATGTTAACCCTTGTTCTTCTACCTTTGATTGTGAAATGGTTTCCTTTGTAGTCTACTCCCACTAATAGATACTGTTGAATTGATATTTGTATTTGTTAGATTTTGTGAAATTGTTCCTAGGCATGCTTTACAGTTTGTTTTTTAAAATATCTTCACGCAGTGAGGGTTTGGGTTCTTTATTGGAGGAGATAGTTGAAGCATTATGCCACCATGTGTCAGATGACTCTCCCACTGTTCGGCGCCTTTGTCTTAGGGGATTAGTGCAGGTTTATGTCTTCCTTTTTTCCACACACACACACACATATATATGTATAGACAGATAGATAGATAGACAGACAGATAGATAGATAGATAGATTATGTGTAATTTAACATGTGCATTATTCGTTTCAGTGATTCAAAACTAATTTTTTTCAAAATACCCTTTTGCATTTCTCCCGTGTAATCTGTTATTGGTTTCAGAAAAGCTCGATTGTATTTATGCGTTGCTTTGTGAGTGCACATTTTTTAAAGCTACAACCATCAGTTAAAGTTTCCAGTGTTGTATATCAAATTTGAGCATTTCTAACATATACTAGTGTTAGGACCTAAATCAACCAAGATGGACTTCTGCATGCCTTTGCTCTAATCTGATACTGATATAACTGATATTCTTGACATTTTTGTATATCACTTGGGTTTGCAGATGTCGTCCATCCATGTCAACCAGTACACAACTCAGGTTCTTGGTGTGATTTTAGCTTTGCTAGATGACTTGAATGAATCTGTACAGTTAACTGCAGTGTCATGCTTGCTAATGGTATATCTTATGCCTAATGTACTTTGCACACGCATCTTCAACAAATTATGCAGGTAGTAACAATTGAATGTTAAACTTTGTAGGTTCTTGATTCTTCACCCATTGATGCTGTAGAACCAATTTTGCTTAGCCTTTCTGTTCGACTTCGCAGTCTTCAAGTAGGATCTTCAAACCTTAACCATATTTCCATAAAAAATTATATCCCTCTTTTAAGGTGTTATCACCTTAATTGTAACTGCGTTACTGCCTCGGCAATTCAAGTATTGGTGGTTGGGATAATTCGTAGGGAATGTTTGTAACGTAACATACATAATCTAAACAGGTGTCCATGAACATGAAAATAAGAGCCAATGCCTTTGCAGCCTTCGGAACACTTAGCAAATACGGGATTGGGGAATTACGCGAGCCTTTTGTTGAGCAGGTTTTCTTTTCTTGCCATACTATGCATTTGTTGGAGAGTTAATTGTATTTGTATATCCCTATTTTGCGTGAAAGTCACGTAGTACAGCTACTTTCATTCTTGATAATTAATGAACTCCATATTTAAAAATGTTCCACTTTGTATTTCTTTTGGCCTCTTCCCTCCAAACCGGAAATGGTGTAATCTGTGAGGGTAGTTTTTGACTTTGAGCCAGTAAACATTTATGAGAAAACTGCGGCATCTACCATGCCCATACTATAATCACCTTTGACTGTCCAGTACTCAACAAATAATTTATACAAATATCTTGTTATGGTTTGCACAAAATATAAAGAAAAGAAATTGAATTAAGAAAAGGGTCGGTAAGAGATGAGTGAGAACTGAGATAGACTCATTATCTGATTGTAGATGATTTTTTATTCGTAAGATTAGAAGGTTACTTATTATTAGTGTTTTAGAATGGAAGAAGCTGGAAGGGATGCAAAGTAGATTGGCCTCGGACCTAGGGGATTAATAGTCGAGTGTAAAAGTGTGTGCTAAATTGGTTTCAGCCAAAATACAAGGATGTAAAGTGCAATTATATTTTTACATAATCTTGTGATTACTTGAAAACTTTTGGTGCTACTGTTTGTGTCTTTTTTTATTTCATAATCTTCTTAATTTGGGCATAAAATAGAATAAGAAAGCTCTCAATTATGTACTCTAGGTGCATGCCGTCTTCCCACGCTTGGTCCTACATCTTCACGATGAAGATCGCAGTGTTCGACAAGCTTGCCAGGTAATTACATTATAGCAAGCTCATTTCAGCTACTCGGGCTTCATCTGAACATAAATCATTCTTAATCATAGAATACCCTTAAGAGAGTTGCTGATCTAGTTGGAATGGAGGAAATGACTGTGTTATTTAGCACACATCGTATCAGCTCTGACCACCGGTAAAAAAATTGATAATTCTTTATGTAAAATAATCTTGTGTACTTTGTATTTTGGTTCTGTGTGCTATAAAATACGATGGAATGCTTACTGATTCATTTTTCAGAACTGATTACGAAGATTTTCTCAGAGATATTGCAAAACAGATAACTCAGAACCTAGCTTCCAGAAGCAGTACTTACATGGCTTCAATTGTCCAGGTTCCTAACCTAATTATATAATGAATATATTTGTGAACATTGTTTTAGTGTTCTATCTATGCAGAATGATATTATAATTGATTGAACTTCTCGAAAAGCAGGCTTTTGATGCTCCTTGGCCTGTTATTCAAGCAAATGCCATTTACTTGTCAAGTAGCATGCTTGCTCTCTCGGATGATAACCACATCTCTGCTCTTTATAGTAGTCAGGTTGGTTGAAGATATAATGCACAATAGTGTACATGGCATGTGGTTTTATTTAATATATAAAGCTACTGCAGTTCGATTAGCAAAAAAACAAAAGGAAAAGAAAAGAAACTACCGCAGTTCTAAATTTAATAAAAACCACATAAAGTTAACCATTATATCACAAATTACCACCTATTCATAGCTTCTGCTTAGAGGCACATGTGATCCGATCAGCTTTGAACATGACCTAATCAAAACAATAAACTGGCAACGAGGTCACATAAAGAGACATCAATCTTCGCTGGATTCTTCTTGTCTAGGTTGAAATTGCATTTAGTTGTATAAATGGCCAGGCATGGTGTATTTTGCTGTAATGAAGAAATACATTTACTATTTATTTGTTAAACCAAATATGATATATAGAACATCGTTTCATTTTAGGTTTTCAGTATTTTGGTGGGCCAAAGCAGTCAGTCTGCAGATGAAATTGTAAGAGCGACCTGCAATTCAGCCATAGGTTTGTTACTAAAGGCTACAAATTCAACCTCATGGAAAAATGCTAGGCTCGATCGGTTGGAATCGTCTCGAAACAGCCAAGAATCAGACTCTTCCAGAATGTAACAATGTGCATAATGATTGATGAAATTCTGTACAAATTTTGAGTGCTGAGTGAAATTAACTACTGTTGGGGTCCCATTCGGCCATGTATGGCTAGGTTGTTTTGACATGTACAAATTATAGTTGTATATGATGCTCTGCATCTCTGTTTTGATGTAGTAGAATGTACTAATGTAGTAGAGTTGCAGATAATGAAGCTCTGTAAATGTTTACATGTACGGGGCTGTACAGCTGTGAGGCATAGGTTCAATAGTTTGAAGGGTTGCCAGGCGTGTCCCGGCACTTTTGGTTCTTCCAAAAACATGTTGTAGGGAGATATCATATCCCAACCTGTAAAGTACTTAAAGGAGGATAGAAAAAAGAGAGAGAAAAAGTACATGCGTATGTTAAAATATATACATGTTTTTGATAGCGAAATTTAAGGGTTGAAAATTGTTTTTTGCAAAGTAGGCATCCAGTTTTATTTTTAAATGAAAGGTGGAGGTAGTAAAATGCAATTAACTCTTTATATATTGAATTAAAATTCTCTCAGCAATCCTGACAAATGAAAAGTAGTAAGTCCTCAAACAGATATTTAATCTATAATTAAACACTGATGCATGCATTCTCTTCTGATGAATAATAAAGCCTCCTTGGATTCGTTTACATGCATTCTCTTCTGATGAATAATAAAGTCTCCTTAGATTCGTTTAATTTAATACTAGCATTTGGTCGACATTCAAATCCAGAAAGTACCAATGCTGCTGCACTCCAGGAAAGAAGAGGTACTTGGCACTTGAAAGTCTCACGTTTACCTTCACATAGCACTGTAACCTCTGCTTCAATTCTGCATTGATCAGCAACTATATATCCTTTTTTATTATTTTTTATTATCTTGTAGCTGCATTAGACACTACAGGTTTAGTCAATCTTTAAGATATACATGTGAGCAAGAAAGGGCCATTAACAAATAAGAATAGTGATTAAAAAATTAAAAACAAATATGTAATTACTTTTAAATTGTTTATGATTCTGTTTGAACTGGTCATTGAGTGTTAGCTTGTACTTGGCTTTTACTCTGTGCTCAGTCGTCGTACTTTGAGAATCCACAGACACCAAAAACATGGACATACTGAAACCTTTAAGTTTCCCGTTGCCTTCCGGACATAGCCAAAGCTTCCTGCACCGAAAGCATTTTATTTTTAATTGACTGACGGAAAAGGTGTTATTAAGATAAATCAAGCACCATGTTTTTGAGAGCATTTATGTAGTTACCATTTAAATCCTCCGACAACAAATTCTTCAGAATAACTGTTCTCCCCCAACTCTGAAAAATCACTTGTATTTACCAGATACATCGGCAACTTTTGATATTGAGTGATATTCACCAAGAGCACTCGAGCCTTGAGATAAAAATACTTCCACTCCAAAGAAGAAAGTGTGGTTCACTAGAAAACCATTCGTAGGTTCTTCCAAAGCTTCTAAGTTTATGAACTTGTCAAAACCCCATTCACATTTTAGCCTGTCAAAACGTCTTGCTCTCCCTACAAATTACAAGCGTACACCATAGAGTTCCAGATCAAATTACTTTGCTGACTCTATTTTAGAACCAGGCAAAAGTTGTAAAAACTTGAAAATGGTTTGCTATGCATACCTTGAACGGTTACATAAATTCCTCGAATTTGGTCAAACAAAAAGAACTTGAAAACAGCATTAACACCCATACCGGGAGTTAAACTACTCGTGCTCTCCAACATCAGGTATACAGACAAATGATCATCCTTGCCACCATTATTTCCATTTGGAAACAATACAATCTTCCTGTACTCATAAGCATGCCTTAAGTCCAGCTTCGAAGTACAAGATCTAGTGCATGCATACTATAAAATCGGGCCGATCCGACGAATGAGATAACATACAGACTGATGTAGCTTAGTTTCGAAAAATTGACAAATTTTTAGACTGTTTTTTATAAAATAATACGAAAATAGCCTACTTGGCAAACTTGGCCAATTTTGGTCTTTTGAACCTGCCGTCAGGGCATTAGGATTTACAAGAACCATGAATGCGTAATATTATATTTTTAATAAATTATGCTGCTTATTTCACTCTCACGATACCCGGTGAAATTTGCGTATCCCAACAAAATACTTTACAGCCACTTGCGTATCCTTTAACAATATCCGATATTTATATCTTGGATCCTAATTTGATAGATTTTAATTTTTTAGGGTTCAATAACCCCTTTTGGGGAGTACATTACACCTCTAAAAAATGCGTATTATAACTTAATATATATGAAAATACTCCTTTCTTATATGCTTAATCTATTTTTTTAAAAAAAATTATTACACATTACACTAATGTAGAATGCGTGTTAGCAATCACTACATTACTATATGTGTATTACATTTTTATGGTTAGTTATACTCTTTCAGAGAATGCGTTGGGCTTACCCAAGTAAGCAATGCGTGAAATTCGAAGGCTCAACAGAATTAGTTAAAGTGCAACTGTTCACAAATGAGACAGTCTCTTTTGTCTTAGCAAATGAGACAGATACTATATATTCAGCAGAATGTAAGTTGCAGAAATATAAACATGCAATGCTAGAAATATGTTAATGCAAGAACACCAAATCTTTTCACTTGGTTCGGCCCCTATACCTAGTCTATGGCCTACATCCAAGTCCCCATGCCAACTAGCATAGAGAATGTATTATATCCACTTAAATAAAGTACTTACAAACTTTCCTTGATTACAATCTTGGCCCTGAATGAAAGAACCCTTTCCCTAGCACACAGCTACTTGGCCTTGATATTGTAATCAATATTCCCACAACCCGGGACAAGTGATACAATACACCTTCCTTTCAAATTCAAAGATAATAATGTGAAAGATTACAACTCGACTATAAACTCTTAATTAACTGGATAATCAATGAATGTAATTAAGAGGATGTTTTTCTCAGAAAGATATAAGATGGAAAGTGCAGAGAGTTGTGTTTCTGAAAAACATCAAGTCGGTTTATATAGAAAACGTGTAACGGATATAATGGATTTCAAAACTCTTTTAAAGATAATAAAAGATAAGATTAGGTTTGAAATATTTGAATGTGTAAAACAAGTAATCCGTTAGAATTGTTTCTTGAAAGAGATAAACCTGAGAGAGATAAGGAATTTGAAATATGTTAGGTTTATCTAAGATAGAGTTTGTTTTGAAAAGATAAGTCAAAGGTTATCCAGTTAACTAAGTTAACATTAAACAAAACTCTAATACTTATCTAACTAACTAACAATCTGATTTGTTGTAGACTTCTTCAATGCATCATCAGAAATCACGGATTAACATTCTCCCCCTTTTATGATGATGCCAAGGGTAAAGAAGTGTTATGCTCCCCCTATAAAATACACTTTAATCTCATGTTGCAATATGTTAGATAGTAACAGTGTATATATGCAACAATCAGTTGATAAACATGAGAATATGCAAATGAAACATATGACTAATCAAATGAGACAGGTAAACAAATGGGACAGCAAATAAGATTAAAAACCAAGGTTAAAAACCAAGATTAAAAACCAAGCACTCAACAGTACTTAAAGTTATAAAACCTTAAATATTTAATCCAGCACATAAACCAGTGCTATCCAACCTATCCAACCGATCAACAGATAATTAAACCAAGTATCAAGAAAACAAACCAACACATTAAACAAACACACAATCGTCTTAAATCAAACCAACACATTAAAAAAATTCTCCCCCTCAACATCATAAAAGGCGGGTAAAGGAACTAGTCAGAATCATCAACATCAACAGGAGCAGATTCTCGAGTCTTTCGCTTTCCCTTGTTGTGGTAAACTGGAGACGCACCATACTCGGAGAACAGTTTGTCTAACTTGCCTTCATCTGGAGCTTTCCCATCTCTCTTGCGAAGCCATTCCAGAATATACGAACGATATTCAGCACGAGTCATCCCAAAAGCTTCAGGTGGAGGAACTGCAGGCAGGGGCAAAGGGGAAGTAATCTCGGCTAGAGTCATATCACCAAGCCAGTCCTTCTTCTGGTGCCATGGCATGCTACGGGTAGAGACATGCTGAGATATGTACTTGGTTTCTGTACCAAGTTTATAGAAGAGCTTGACAAATTCTTCCTCCCACGCCTTGGCAGTGGTAACCATCCCCTCATGAAGCACACCAAATTCAAAATCTATATCCCTACTCACCTTCTTATCATGGACATGTAAAATCTCCAACTTAGCATTTATTGATTCAAGAGAAGCAGTAACAGATTTATTAAACATCTCATAGGAGGCACGCATCATACTTACTTGAGAAGTCAAGGATGCCAGGGACTTAATAGAAGCAAACTGGGTTTTAAGAGACTCTAAAAGTTTGTTGTTTTCAGAAACTTTTGACAACAACGAATTCAACAAAACAGAATCCTCTTGATCAGGATCAGACATATAATGAGGAGACTCAGGAAACGAACCAAACGACTTATGACCCTCACCAAAAATAAGAACACCAGACTCAATAATCTCAATATTATTAGCAGACAGGACAGACAGATCAAACATAGTAGACACTGGCTCAGTTCTATCATCATCAGAAATAATAGAAAAATGTCTAAAGATCTTTGTCAACAAAGCAGGAAAAGACAAGTTCATAGATTCATGAGACGCACAATGACTCATGTATTTGATAATCAACGAAGCAATATCACAAGGAGTTTTAGTCATGAAAACCGAAATTAAAACAACATCTTGATAAGTAACACGGTCACGACCGCTCTTACGAGGCAAAAGATTTGTATGAAACAATTTAAAAAGCAATAAAGCAAGTGGAGTAAGATCATGTACCATGGGCTTAAGAGAGGTACCGATAAAGTTCTCACCAAGAATCACTTTCAGTTGTTCTTCATACTGTAATCTTGGAAACTCCATGAATGCTGCATGCGTGGTATACGGACATACACCGGAGCACGAGATACCACAAACTCGAGACAACAGATTAGCATTGAACACAATCGGAACACCTTGAACCTCAGAATAAACCATATCCTCCTTCATCATTGAGAAATTAGAATAAAATTCCCGAACCAAAGAAGGGTAAATAACATCTGGTGGGGATAAAAGAGGTTCACAACCGAGAGCGGAGAATAAATCGACAACACCCACTCGCTGAAGCAGAGAAAGATCACAAATTCGTTCTTTAAGAATGGGTTTTGACACGTTTTTAGGCTGAGAAGATTTTTCGGGTGACATTGGAGTAGAAGTATCAGGATTAGTTCTTTGACGTTTAAGAGAAGAAGATGATGGGTTAGGGGTTTTAGCGGGTTTAGATATAGATCGAGTATGAGGGGTCGACATTGTTGAAGAATAAGAGAAACGTTTGGAAAGAGGAAAAGAAAAAGAAGTTGAGATTAAATAAGACAGGAGAAGAATATGAAGAGTTAGAAGTGAGATAGAAGTAGAAAGGTGGAGTGTATCTCGAAAAACGAGAAGACACACAGAGATTGAGAAGAAACAGATGGAGTAGTCAAATCAAAGTTAAAGACTTGAAGGAAAATTCATGCAACTCGGTTCAGTTCCAAAGTTCAAGAGTCCCATCAAATAATAACATATAAAATATATAATTAAGACTGAAACACGCAAACTAATTAAACCAAACACGGTAATTAATTCACAAAAATTCATCAATAAATTCCATAGATAAATCAGCATTAAATTAATCAATTAATTAAACACTCGATTATACAATTTCAGTCATAAAGATGAATTATGCAAATAATTGACACACATAAGCTAAATAGAATGCATGCAGGGATGTAAAAATGAATTAATGAGAAATAGTGCACATACCAAGTTCACGTCTCATAAGACAAAACCGGTCTTCACCTAAAGGTTTGGTGAAAATATCTGCTCTTTGCTTATCAGTTGAGATATAAATTAACTCAATATTACCTTTTGAGACATTATCTCGCAGAAAATGGTGACGAACATCAATATGTTTAGTACGAGAATGCATAACAGGATTTTTAGAGATATTAATTGCAGAGGTATTATCACAATAAATAGGAATATTTGTATAAGAAATACCAAAATCCTGCAATGTTTGTTGCATCCACAAAATTTGAGCACAGCAACTACCAGCTGCAATGTATTCTCCTTCAGCAGTAGAAAGAGCTACAGATGTTTGTTTTTTACTGTGCCATGCAACCAAACAATCACCTAAATATTCACACGCACCACTTGTACTTTTTCTATCAACCTGTGACCCTGCATAGTCAGCATCTGAAAAACCAATTAAGTTAAAAGAAGTAGAACTAGGATAAAATATTCCAAGATCTCTAGTTCCCTTAAGATACTTAAAAATCCGTTTAACTGCATCCAGATGAGATTCTTTTGGTTGAGATTGAAAACGAGCACAAAGACAAACACTATACATAATATCAGGACGAGAAGCAGTTAAATATAATAACGAGCCGATCATACCTCGATATTTAGTAATGTCTACAGGTGTACCTTGTTCATCTTTAGTGAGCTTGACAGATGTACTCATCGGAGTAGCTTTAGCGGAAATATTTTCTAATGCAAATCTCTTAAGCAAATCATTCACATACTTACTTTGATGTATGAAAATGCCTGCAGCAGATTGGTTAATTTGCAAGCCTAGAAAATATTGCAATTCACCCATTAAACTCATATCAAATTCTTTATGCATGCAGTTAGAAAACCACTTACACAAAGATTCATCAGTTGATCCAAACACAATATCATCTACATAAACCTGTACTAATAGAAAATGATGGCGTTTATGAAAAATAAAAAGAGTTGGATCGAGTGTACCACGAGTGAAACCATTCTTTAGCAAAAACTGACTGAGACGCTCATACCAACATCGAGGGGACTGTCTCAATCCATAAACAGACTTTTTGAGCTTGTAGACATAGTGTGGATATTTTTCATGAATGAAACCTGGAGGCTGCTTCAAATAAACTTCTTCCTTAAGATGACCATTTAAAAATGCGCTTTTAACATCCATTTGGTAAAGCTTGAATCCTTTGTGAGCTGCAAATGCCATTAGAATCCGAATAGCTTCGAGACGTGCTACAGGGGCATATGTCTCGTCGAAATCAATTCCTTCCTGTTGATTGTATCCCTGAGCCACCAAGCGAGCTTTATTCCGAATAATGTTACCATCTTCATCCTTCTTGTTCTTGAAAACCCAACGAGTACCGATGACTTTTGCATTAGAAGGAGGAGAGACAAGTTCCCAGACTTGACATCGTTCAAACTGGTTCAATTCTTCTTGCATGGCAACCGACCAACATTCATTTGCAACAGCTTCTTGAGCATTTTTCGGTTCAAATTCAGCAACAAAAGCACAGAATGCACATAAGTTATGAAGCCTGCTTCGCGTAGAAATCCCTTGATCTAAATCAGTAAGAAGATTATCTGGTGGATGATTCTTCACAGTCCTAGAAGATTTAGGAAGTTGAATATTACTCATCTCTTCCTCATTAGAATTGTCTGCCTGGAAATGAATCGGAGTTGTCTCATTCAAAAGAGACTGCCTCATTTCCGCTTGTGAAGATTTATCCAGAGGAGTAACAGAATTCACATTTGAAATACTATCAGGAGTCTTTGGAGAACCAGAAGATTCATCTGAAGCTTGAGTAGATCCCAAAGAATTATCAGAAGACTGAGATGGACCTGGAGAGTCTTTACTGCTTGATTTGTCAAAATGAGACTGACTCTTTTCAGAATGAGACTGTCTCATTTGGGAATGAGACGATAGATCCGCAACATCTTCTTCAATTTGAGATATCTTCAAGGCAGATTCATTAAATGTAATGTTGATAGATTCTTCAACTTTGAGCTTGATAGAATTATAAACTCTATAGGCCTTGCTTGTAGTAGAATATCCCAAGAAAATTCCTTCCGTAGACTTAGCATCAAATTTTCCTCTAGTGTTCTGTGTATCTAAGATAAAACATTTTGAACCAAATACTCGAAAATAACTGATGTTAGGCGTTTTATTCTTAAGCAATTCATAAGGAGTTTTAAGCAAAATAGGACGAATAAGCACTCTATTTAATACATAACAGGAAGTGTTTACCGCTTCTGCCCAGAATTTACGCGGCAGATTACTTTCATGAAGAAGAGTACGAGCAGTTTCCTGTAGAGTTCTGTTCTTGCGTTCAACAACTCCGTTTTGTTGAGGTGTACGTGGGGCAGAGAATTCATGAGTAATGCCTCTAGATTTGCAGAAAGTCACGAAATCTTTCTCAAATTCTCCTCCATGGTCACTACGAATAGTCTTGAGCTTTAAGGAATACTTAGTCTCAAGGTTAGTAATAAGATCTTTGAATTCACTAAAAGCTTCATCTTTAGTACGCAAGAATAACACCCAAGTAAAACGAGAGTAATCATCTACTATAACAAAAGCATAATTCTTACCTCCCAAACTTACATATCTTTCTGGACCAAAAAGATCTAGATGTAACAATTGCAGAGGAACAGAAGTTGATACTTTATTCTTCGCAGTAAAGGAAGTTTTCACCTGTTTTCCAAGCTGGCAAGCTGAACATGGTTCCAACTTCTTGAATTTCAGCTTTGGTAAACCTCGAACTAACTCATGTGAAGATATCTTTCGAAGTAGATCCATGTGAACATGACCAAGACGCCTATGCCAAAGATTATGTTGTTCTTGAATGGTAGCTAGACAGATTTCTTCTTGCTGTTCATCAAAATCTACCACAAAGATGTTTCCCTTTCTTTTGGCTACTAAAGCAAACTCGTTAGCTTTATTACCGATATAGCAAACATCTTTATCAAACTTAACACTATGACCAGCATCAGTTAACTGACTTACGCTAATAAGATTATATTTAAGACCATCAACTAAACGAACATTGTTAATAGCAAACTTGTCGTTACCTATGGTACCTTTACCTACAATACGTACGGTAGTGGAATCTCCAAGAGTAACTAAGCCTCCCTCTTTAGCGATTAATGAGAGAAACTTTGATTTATCTCCAGTCATGTGACGAGAGCAACCGCTATCAATAATCCACTTGTTTCGAGGAACATGGACTTTAAAACAGACCTGCAAAAGATCCTTTATCTCTTAGGTACCCATGTGACTTTGGGTCCTTGAATGTTAGTATCATAAATCTTATACAAATGCCTGTCAGATTTCTTAATCCACATTTGAACAATATTAACAGATTTATGTACAGATTTAGATCTAGTTGCTGAGTTAGTATCGTGGCCCTTAATACCACATAACCGAGATGCAGAATTGGTGTGACCAGATTTGCCACAGTCTTGACATTTTTCATAAGGCATCTTGTATTTCATAGGAGTTCTTTTGTATCCACTTTGAAAAACCTTCTTTTTGTTGGCTGATCCATACCCCAAACCTTCTTTGTCAAGAGAAGATTTCTGTTGGGCAAGTAAAGCATTCAAGGTTCCTTCTCCATGAAAGCATTTGGCTAGATCAGTTTCCAGCTGGGCAACCTTTTGCTTGAGTTCAGGAACTATGGAATCAGAGGATGCATTTGCTTCAGCAGAAAAAGTTTCCTTCTTTAATGCATCAAGACATGCATCTTTCATTTCGATCTCATTTTTGAGGTAGTTGACTTCTTCTTTCAGCTTAGAGACCTTCTCAGATAGTAGCTTATTTTCTTCTACTAAGAATTCATCTTTGATGGAATCATCAACCTCATTAAGAACCTCACTCAATGCTTGTTTAAGATAAGCATTCTTTTCTTTTAATTTTTATTTTGAGCCTGCAAGGTTAGTACATCCTGAGATATATATGAATTTCTATTAACTTGAACAGTATGTACCTCATCATTGTCACTAGAGTCAGATTCAAATCCGGCAAAGCATAGTTGAGCTAATTCATCGTCTGAGTCAATTTCCACTTCAGAATCATCATCACTCCATGTGAGTAAAGCTTTCTTTTTGGCTTTGAGCTTGTAGCAGTCCTTCTTGAAGTGACCTTTCTTTCCACACTCAAAGCATGCATCCTTGTTTTGATTATTTTTGCCTTCCTTGTTTGAACTAGGTCTGAATTCTTTCTTTGGAAATGAAGATTTCATGGGTCGTTTAGATGTATTCTTTTTGGCCAGAAATTTGTGGAACTTCTTAGTGAGAAGTGCAATCTCTTCATCAGAATCTTCAGAAGAATCACCTGCATCTGCATTAAGAGCCAGAGTTTTCTTGCGAGGAGCTTCATCTTCTTCATCATATCTGCGTAGTTGGTTCTCGAATTCTTCCAATTCACTGAAAAGTGTTAGAGTATCCATAGTTGAAAGCAGTGTTGAATCCTGCAGAATGGTAACCTTTGGAGCAAACTTCTTTGGCATTGCTCTGAGGATTTTCCTATTTATCTCAGATTGAGGAATGATCCTTTCCAGAAGTGAGATGGAATTCATTAATGTCAGAAACCTCCCTTGAGCATCTCGAACACTTTCATCTCTTTCCAACCTGAAACCTTCATAGTCACTCATTAGCATACTTAATTTTACTTCACGTACCTTAGACGTGCCTTCGTGGCTGACTTTGATCGTATCCCAAATCTGTTTGGCAGTAGTACATGCTGAAACTTTTCTTAATTCTGTAGCTACCATGCCATTGAGAAATGAGTTCATAGCTTTAGCATTGGAATTCATTGCGTTCACTTCTTCGGGAGAGAGATCCTTGAGAGATTTTGGCTTTCCTTCTTTCATAGGAATTGTGAAACCATTTTCAACAGCATCCCATTCAAATGCATCACGCTGGAGAAAGATTTTCATTCGAAACTTCCAGTCATTGTAGTTTTCAGCACCATGAAGCAGTGGTGGATAATTGTTTGAATACCTATCTGGTTGAGCCATGGATCGCTAGCAAAATAAACACTAAAAAGAGAATTAAATGCACCTGCTCTGATACCAAATGAAATTCGAAGGCTCAACAGAATTAGTTAAAGTGCAACTGTTCACAAATGAGACAGTCTCTTTTGTCTTAGCAAATGAGACATATACTATATATTCAGCAGAATGTAAGTTGCAGAAATATAAACATGCAATGCTAGAAATATGTTAATGCAAGAACACCAAATCTTTTCACTTGGTTCGGCCCCTATACCTAGTCTATGGCCTACATCCAAGTCCCCATGCCAACTAGCATAGAGAATGTATTATATCCACTTAAATAAAGTACTTACAAACTTTCCTTGATTACAATCTTGGCCCTGAATGAAAGAACCCTTTCCCTAGCACACAGCTACCTAGCACACAGCTACTTGGCCTTGATATTGTAATCAATATTCCCACAACCCGGGACAAGTGATACAATACACCTTCCTTTCAAATTCAAAGATAATAATGTGAAAGATTACAACTCGACTATAAACTCTTAATTAACTGGATAATCAATGAATGTAATTAAGAGGATGTTTTTCTCAGAAAGATATAAGATGGAAAGTGCAGAGAGTTGTGTTTCTGAAAAACATCAAGTCGGTTTATATAGAAAACGTGTAACGGATATAATGGATTTCAAAACTCTTTTAAAGATAATAAAAGATAAGATTAGGTTTGAAATATTTGAATGTGTAAAACAAGTAATCCGTTAGAATTGTTTCTTGAAAGAGATAAACCTGAGAGAGATAAGGAATTTGAAATATGTTAGGTTTATCTAAGATAGAGTTTGTTTTGAAAAGATAAGTCAAAGGTTATCCAGTTAACTAAGTTAACATTAAACAAAACTCTAATACTTATCTAACTAACTAACAATCTGATTTGTTGTAGACTTCTTCAATGCATCATCAGAAATCACGGATTAACAATGCGTAATCCACCGGCCAAAATTGGTCATCTACATGGAACAGGCTATCTATGTTAATTTGTTATGAAAAAGGTTTATTCCTGTCCTTCATCCTTTAGTTTTATACATAAATACATAAGCTGTTGAGTCCAAAAAGAAAAAGAAAGCGCCCATCACTTGGCCTAATTTGCTTAAAGATAATTAAAACATGCAAGCAAGTAAAAAAGAAGGATATTATACAAAAAAGTTACCACTTGTGGTCTCCAACTTGAAAAGTGTTAGATTTGATTTGATCAACGCCATTTTCAGAGAAGAGCGAGAAAGAGTCGAGTTTGAGCACGTAATGTTGGGGTGGTGTGTCTCTGACTTGTCTTAAAACCCCTGCAATTTGTGTATAAATAAAATAAAATAAAATAATAGAGATTAGATTATATAGTACGTAATTTGTATGAAGGAAAACGAGGGGGGTATCGTACCACCTTCGTCCTCTTCAGCAACAACAGAAGCCATTAACACAAACACCGATGACTGATAAACCCTTTTTAATTTAAAGAGGGAGGGCAAGTAAAAGGCAAATGGTGCGCCGATTCGTATCCAGGAATTTTACTTTTAATCCTATTTGTAATTGTAACTGTATACAGAAATGAAACAGGTAAAAATATGATTATTTTTTTTTATTTGTACATTAGTTTTACTCTAAAAATATCACTCTAAGATTTATTTTTTTGCAAAATTGCAAATCTACAATTAATCTAAAATTATTGTACAAAATATTATATCATTATCTATCTATCTATACTATTATATTAAAGACGAAATAATGAAAATTTGGTTTGTAGTCGGTATAGTCACCGTAATTATAGTAATTTTAAAATAAAATACTTTCGTAAATAGATAAGTATTCTTAATAAAATTATAATATGTCTAATGATTTTTTTTAACCGTAGGTAACCCGCAGCGGTAAACCGCATTTAAGCGACGGACTCTGGTTGAGGAGGTATAATCATAAATTCTCCTCCCGTGGGATTCGAACATGTGTATTACATTATTAATAAAAATATAAATTTAATCATTACATTATTTTTTAAAACTATATTAACACTAACTTATACACCTATGTGTATTTTAATAATTATTATGAAATCATATTATTAAAATTTCAACTAAATAAGTTTCATAGCTTAAATTTTTTAGTTCAAATTAAATTTAAAAATATAATATAATATTAAAAATAATCCATGCATCGCACGGGTTTTAGGTTAGTTATAGATTTATCCAAATTTTTGGTAGTTATGGTCTATGTACTATCAATTTAATATGAATTGTTAGATCTTTAAACAAGTTGATCATGGTCGTGGGATCTAAAATAAAGAAATATTTTATAATCAACAATAAGTAGTATTTTAAATTGAATAAAGTTTTCTACCATTACAATGATTTAAACCAAAAATACATATTTGTTAATAAATACATATTTGTTAATAAATAATAATTTATATAATAATAATAATATATTAAATAATAAGTTAATATTTTTAAGCCAGGCCTATTATTCATATATTGGATTGGATTGGGTTGAGTTGTGTTGGGCTATACCCTTTTATTTTATATGAACACTCAACTGAATAAACTTACGATATTAAATTGAAAATCATAATTCAAAGTTCGACTACTAATTCTGCAAATGTCAAATATCACAGTGATTCATAATGTCAACTTTGTACAAGTCATTAATTTAAAATTTAAAATAAGAGAAATTTTAAATTTAGTTTCAGATGACAAGATGACAAGACATGTGAATACATAAGGGTAAAGGGGATAAACAACCATTTTTTATATACAAGTATGAAAATAATGATTGTCAGTAAAGATGGTTGAAAATAACGGATTAATTACTCTGGCCGGGTAATAGCTAATACCCATTTTCCAAATGGGTAATCATATGATACGCATGTGAAATCAGGGTGTTATATATTAACTTTATATTTTCAAAACTGGTATGCAAGTTCTAGCTCGGTAATGTGCATATTCATAAATATATTATACCCAAATAAGAGGTGGGATAGATTTTTTTTTTCACTAATACATATGTGTTTGGGATATGTTATAAAAATGTGTTACCCAATTTATAATTGCGTATTCAAATCGTTAGAATTCGCACTCGTCCCAAAAAATTGTCAGTTTTATTAATCTTGTTAAAAAAATTGTTATTTTTTACATTTTTTCAATAAATAAAGTATACAGTTCAATTATCTTTAACAAATATTTTTATGTATGTATAAATGAAGATTAAAATTTACTAATTTATTATTTATATAGGTCATCGGTAAACATTTAAACTTATACTCGCATATTATTAGGATGGACAAGGTTAAAATCTGTGTTGATATGAGCTAACATGTAATAGACTTGAATTGAATTAAATATGTAATGGACTAAACATATAGTAAGAATGTAACTCAATTATATAACAGGTTGGGTAAATATGTAAATTTGTTAAACCTTCACATAACCCACTATATTCGGATTTAAAAAAAAATGAAACTATTAATATTTCGATTTCAGACAATTCGAATTGATCGACCCAAAAAAGGATGTGTCGGGTCAATTTTTTGGATTAATCGGGTTTTTGTTCGGCCCTGTAACAAAGGAAAAAGTACTCACAGTCACAAGTCATAACGACTCAAACCATAATTGCTGAGAAATATATATATATAGTCAATATAAAATGGATTGCAGTCTACTATCTCTCTATCTAGCTAAGGGGACAAGTGAGGGTCTAATTCTAATAAATTTACATGATTCTGTTGCTTATAGATGGCTCATAATTCGCCAAATAACCAAAACGTCCCCGGATGCAAGCTAAGCCCAACTCAATCATACATCAATAATTTCCCCTGCTTGCATTAATATCACTTGACCAAAATGATGCAAATGGTATTATCGTAATTTGCATCAACACACGGCTCTCAAACAAATCCAGAGGAACAATTTCATACTCAAGCTCTAGCGTTTGCACCGCCTCATAATCCTTGTCAAGATAAGCCGCCAGAACACTATGTGTGGCCTCTTACATCACCACATAAAATGTAGCACCGCCCAATGAATCAACATGTTTATATACATATATATTATTACTTGTACAAACTGAATGACTCGCAACACAACTTAACTCTTACTATTTGTCATGGACAACATAGCTCATCCAAACCTTCATTTTATCTTGTTTCCTTTGATGGCTCAAGGTCATGCAATCCCCATGGTAGACATCGCCAAATTGTTGTCTCAACGTGGCGCTGCTGTTACCATCATCACTACTCCTGTCAACGCTCTGCGGTTTCAGGCAACTGTCAACCGAGCTGTCCAGGGCGGACGCATTATCAGTGTGGTTCAACTTACCTTCCCAAGTGAGCAAGTTGGACTGCCTAAAGGATGTGAAAATTTTGACATGCTATCCACACATCATTTGAGTGCACAATTCTTTGCAGCAACTAGTATGCTACGCGAACCTTTTGAAACATTTCTTCAAGATGTTAAACCGCCTCCAAGTTGCATACTATCTGATATGTGTCTTCCCTGGACAACTGATGTGGCTCACAAGTTTCACATTCCACGACTTATTTTTCATGGTCCATCTTGCTTTTCACTCTTGTCTATGCACACTCTAATGAACTCCAACTTGTTTGATGAAGGGACCTCTGAACATATTGTTGTGCCTGGCTTACCACATAAAGTGGAAGTAACTAAAACCAAGGTTGAGGGGATGGTGAAACCTTCAAGTTCTTCTCAGGACCCTGCTGCTATGAAAGCTCTACTTGAGCAAATCCTAGAATCCGATAAGAAAGCATTTGGAATAGTGGCCAATACTTTCGAGGAGTTGGAGCCAGAGTATATCAAAGAGTATGCGAATGTTAAGGGTAAAAAAGTTTGGTCTATCGGACCTGCTTCACAATGTAACAAAGACATATTAGACAAGGTTGAGAGAGGTAACAAGGCTTCCATAAATGAGCATGATTGCTTGAATTGGCTAGATGCGCGGGAACCAACCTCTGTGCTCTACGTATGCTTAGGAAGCATGGGAAGGCTAGCAACTTCCCAGTTGATAGAACTAGGGCTGGCATTGGAGGAATCAAACCTACCTTTTATCTGGTGCATAAAAAACCAAACGGAAGAATTTGACAAGTGGATTTTAGAAGAAAATTTTGAAGAAAGAACTAAAGGGAAAGGCCTAATAATATGGGGTTGGGCGCCACAGGTTCTAATACTGTCACATAAAGCTATTGGAGGATTTTTAACACATTGTGGCTGGAATTCGACGCTTGAAGGTATTACTGCTGGAATCCCATTGTTGACGTGGCCTTTATTTGCCGAGCAGTTTCTGAATGAAGCTCTAGTGGTGCAAATACTAAGGATTGCGCTGAGTCTTGGTGCTGAGCGGCCTATTATGTTTGGAGAAGAAGAGAAGGTTGGAGTTTTGGTAAGGAGAGATGATATTAAAATGGCTGCAGAAAAGTTGATGGATGGTGGAGATGAAGGGAGGGAAAGAAGAGAAAGAGCTAGAGTGCTCGGAGACGAGGCCAAAAAAGCAATGGAGGATGGTGGCTCTTCTTATCTAAACATGAACCTCCTCGTTAAAGAAATAATGGCACAGGCTCATGTATAAGGGTCAGTAAGTTGCTGCTAATGTTACTTGCGACAACAGCAAAGAAAAATCCAGTGTACACATTACACATGTCTTCTCCTTCTGCATCTATAGTAATTTACTCAAGGCTCCAAGCAAGATGCAGGAGAAGTAATTTTCACACCAAATTTTATGAATTCTCATCAAAATGGGTAAGAAATCAAACAAGTAATTATAATGTGTATCGTCTGGGACAATTGTTTTCCAAATGATACAACATAGTAAATGAGGTATCTATCATGTATTTTATCTACTACAGACTAGCTTTTCATAAAATGTATAGGTATGTACTGGCACTGTGATTAGGATCAAGAGCAAGAGCAGCTTCGTAGCCGGTAGTAGCCCTGCACATCAGCATTGTCTTCTGCTAATAACTCGATTTTTAGTATGGATAAACTAGTAAAAAAGAAAATATACAGGGTTCACGTAAAGTCCTAAAACAACCAATAATGATTTACAGTTTCAGTCTTGTCTGGTAAGTTTTTCATTCCAAAATATGTATTTTTTTTCAATTCACTGTGGCAGACCTTTCTCGGTCCAACATGTGCACGATATTGAAAATTACACTGGGTCGGGTCGGCTAACAGGTAATGCCCCTCCTGATCCCTCTCATCCTCTCTGAGAATATAAATCCAGTCTTAGTGGAATAATCATTAACCAATTTGAACAGCTAGACATTCAGAATTTTGGCCTTAAAACGGTAGAACAAAATGATGCATCATGCCGGGAAATATACAGGTGTTGTAAGGCGAATGAGCAACACTTATTTGACTCCCTAGGCATGACCATGCTGCTAGCACAGGCGACCTAGGCTTACCCTTTGGATGAGGTGAGTTCATGTTTACCTAATAATTACAAACATGTAAAGATCGATTACAAGAAGGGTGCCCGCCTGATATATGGTTCTGTCTCTGGGTGTACCCAGGAAGAGATGAAGGATTATCAAAATGGGCTGTTTTTCTTCTCTGCAAGGGTTTTTTCAGGTGATTTCTCGGTTTCTCACCATTATTACTATTTCTCTACAATTTTTGTAGCTTTTCCAGATATCTTTGTTTGAAAAGGTATTAACATTCTGATAAGTTGGGGTGCAATTATCCGGTACAAGGCAATGAAGAAAATGTAGGTGTTGTCTAGGAAAGATGTAGAGAAAAAAAATGGAGGTCAGGGAAAATATGCGGAAATGAAGTGGGATCAACAAATGATCTGATTTTGAAGATGCACATTCCCCTGATAAAATTATACATGTAGCTAGTACAGCTCATGTTGAGTAACTTTTTATACTTGCTAGGCTAAACTATAACCATGTACCAAACTGCAGCATATAACATGATGACAAGATTCCTAGAACATGCTCACCGTGACGGGGGCAAGCAAATACACCTATTTACTAAATTAGATTCACCATGAAAGCAATTCAATTTCTTTATGATCAATTTTGTATGCCAAAATATCGACCATTGCAGCAGATTTTTCAAACACTAGCAAGTCCAAAATCCAGAAATAGCATAACTTGCTACTTAAAAGCTGCTTTATATAAGTCTTGCCGACAGCGTCAACAGCCATGCTATACAGTCATGAGATTCCAGAAATAGCATAACTTAATACTTAAAAGCTACTTTATAAGTCTTGCCGACAGCGTCAACAGCCATGCTATACAGTCATGAGTATGTGCTATATCAATGGATAAAATGCAAGGAAAATTATCAACAAACTGGCGATGATCTCCTCTGTATAAAAATGATACAACTACTGCAAGAAATTAAGTGCCGCTCATTTTGATTGGTCCTCAACAACATCTAGGTCTTCAGCAGATGCACCAACTATGATTGCATTTAGATGTCAGCAGTAGCATCAACATCTTCAAGAATCTCTGCAGCTCGGTCCTTGTCGGTACTAGTAGATGTTTCTTTCTCCTCAACGGTCACCATCACAGCGATATCTTGTTCGGAAACCTTTGTAACAGCCATATCTTGGTCTGAAACCACAGGAACAGCCATATCTTGGTCTGAAACCACAGGAACAGCCAGATCTTGGTTAGAAACCACAGGGACAGTCATATCTTGGTCGGAAACGACAGGAACAGCCAAGAAATCTCGGTCGGAAACCTTAGTGACAGCCATATATTGGTCGGAAACCTCAGTAATGGACATACCTTGGTGAGAAACATCACTAACAGTTAATTCTTGGCTGGCAATTCGACATTGGGGAACAGCTTTTTCTAGCATAGTTGTTCCCTCAAAGGTAAGCATTTGCCAACACTTCTTCCTGTAATTGTTAAGCTGGCAAGATAGAAGGTTAGAAACTACTACACCAAAAAAAGTAAGTTTACATATAAGCTGATAATAAGAAAACCAAATAGTTCAGCAATACCTGTTCCTGTGGTATCTTCTCAAAACCAAATTTTTTGGTCCATATAGTTTCAGCTTCTTCAGCAGCTGGTAGAACAAGGGTTCGGACACTCAGGAAAGCCAACAATTTCTCGATGCATGAGAACAACAATTGAAAATAGCCCTGTGCAAATGTTTTATACTTAAATTGGGAAACTGTATTTGCCATTAAAACAGGACTAAAGTATCAGAAAACCCCATATTTAAAAAAGGAGGAAAATCATTGCCTTCCAACTCATAAAAACTTTTAATAACACTAGTAGTCAAAGTGTATACTAGAATATATAATAGAATCAACCGATCAGCAGCGATTGTTTCAAGCTATAAAAAAAGGTTTATCTGACAACAAAATGCAACATCTTGTTTAGGCTATCTTCAAACTAACCTTGCCCTGGTTTTCCTTGGTAGTTGCAACCAACGGGAGTTCTGCTAAGTCACGTCCAAAAATTCGAAGAAGTCCAGCAGATACCACAGTAGAGCTGCAAGATACAATAGAGCTTCAATAAAAACTAATGGCACTAATAGGAGACACAAAAGGAATATGCAAAAATTACATACTTGACTGTCAAGATTGCACAGTACATTCCACTCAAGTCTTGGCCCCTTATATTCCTTCTACAAGATTCAACATAACCACAAAAACGGTAAGAAGATTACACAATGGAACAAGGTACTGAATGAAATAAACCTTCCAGGTTATGGTGACTGTGATGCTTACCCATAAACCATTGATGGGATATAATCACGTCCTGATAATACATCAACTATAGGGTCGAAATTCTCCTGCAAATTAGGTAGTTGAAGTCAGAGAAAATATAACAAAATGTTTTTTTTGCAAGGTTACTGCCTTAGTATTTAACGCAGAATATGCATTCAAGCCCAAAGAAATAATTAAAATATAACAAAGCATAGTAGCCTTACTACTGTTGTTATGTTCATATTGCATTGTATAGTTATCTTTGATAATAACCGAAACTTTGGGAATCGTCACAGTCATCCAACAAAACCAATTAACAGTTACATTTATTTCAGGTAATTGATCGTATTAAAAATCTCTTATCTCATTATAGGTATTTAATTAATCATGTAATGCGAGTATAAATTAGTTCAGCTGTTATGTATTTAATAGGCTGAACTTCTCCCAGCAACTTTGCGGCAGAACCTCTGCATTAGTCCTACATACTCGCCCACATATGGGAGGAATGCAGCAATCCACCCTCTTCACCATTACTATATACGTGAAGGCATAAACATAGAAAGACACTATAGCAAATAAAACTAACCCAACTACAATAGGTCCCTAGAAATATAAGCTGATAGTACACATACATGGAAGATAGCACAAGCCTCTGAAAGCAACAATTTGTTTTCGCGAGATGAAATTCTGGCGCTAAGAAGTCTCCATTTTACAACGACATTGGTGACACATTCCAGACCCTTATCAACGTGCTGCTTTCTAGTGACACCTAAAAGAGAGTCAGTAAGCTTCTCTGCTCCAGAAACTAACAGATTCTGCAAATCAGAGTGAATTCTCTTGCAGTCTGAACAGCAAAACCACTCGCCACTTGGCAATTCCTGTTGCCCATCGAGGTTTCGTTAATAAAAATTTGTTAAAATGCCGGACTAATCAAGTCTGGCCCCAAGATAGAAAAGCTACATATATGTAGTGTTTTTACATATACATATAACATATACATAATTATTTACATATTTAAGAAACCTCACCTTTAGATCGGCCATTTTGTTTTTCTTCAAGCAACCAACATGGTATTCCCTCTCGCACTAGGGAAGAAAGTGGATAAATAAACATGAACAGTCAGTTTGTCTAGGGATAACATAGGCAATCAATCTTTATTCACTTCGCACTACAATAATGAACAGAGCTGACACAAAATAAAAAATACCTGATCACAGAGAATAACTGTTCGCGGCCCAAAACCAGTTCGGCTAAAGTCATAACCTCTGTATCATACCAAACATCAATGAACCAACAGAACAGAACATCAATAAACTAAAAGATGACTAGAATGAGTGAAGGTAATAGACTGATAGATACATTTGACTTATGATTAACACTTGAATGGGTAAAAAATGGTCATGGCTGGAAAAATCTATAGATACTATTTGCCTTTATTATATTAATTTACCTGCAAAGAACGCATGCAAAAACTTCAGAAGCTTCTGGGTTTTTGACAATACGAATGCAACGTTCTGTTATCTGTCCCATTACATCTACTCCTAAAACTCTTCCAGCTGCAACAGCATTGGCGTTGTGTGCAACAAATTTTTCCCTTTGAAACATATTCTGACAGAACTTACAGTACCATTTACCACGAGGAACTGTCTTTAAGGACGCACATTCTACAAACACCAAGAAAATTGAATGTCAGATAAAAGAGGTAACAACTGAATAACTGATATGAAAAAACTTAGAATACATAAAATTACAGGGTACAGATAAGGTTCAAATGACACAGGAAGAGGGCAATAGGCAAATTCTCAGGTCGTATGAGGGAACTAAGGTCAGTACTTGAAACAGACTTATAGTTATCGTCTTATTAAAAAACTGATATGTCTCGAGTCCATTCAAGTTACAAGCCCAAGATCAGGGCCCAACATGCTGTTTCGAGCAAAAAAATGAATCAGGGGCAACAAGAAACACATTATCTAATTAGGTCTAAATAATGACTTTCTTACAATTTGCACATTGAATTGCAGGTTAATTTTGCAGTCTAAAGACTGTAAATATTTATTCTCATTACTTACACAAATAAATTATGGCATAACACTTTATCCAAACTACACATGGGTTGTCAGGACAGAAAAGGAAGATGGCCCTTAAACAGAGTAAGACGACCCTGAAAAGGATTGTACCTGTCAAATCTAAAATAACCGGTAAATAAACACTCCCTGTACAAACTGAGATATTGGAAGATTGGTTAAAACCTCTACCAGATCTTGTGAAAGCATCATAATTAAGCTTGTACATTATTAACTTAATAAGCATTGCAAATATGTTCCTTGAGTCCCATTTTGTGTTTCTTAAACCAAGCAGGGAAGGGTAACGCCAGGAAGAAGTAACTATCCATCTCAATATAAACACATCGCCAATTACACTGATACAAACGCAAACACTTATTAAGATATCTACGCTTTTAAGATATCCACGCATAACAATCTAGCTGGCTTATCCCTTAATTTTTATACTTAATACCATTTGCAACTGTTTTACTTTCTCATTCCCCAGTCACCTTGTACTTTTCACAAACAAATTATTGAAGAACTAAAAATTCAAAAACAATAATATTTAAATACGTGTGATCATTGACAGTCACAATTTTCCGAATTTTTAATTTACCTTGGTGAAAAGACCTAGGGCATCCATCACAAAGCAAGAGATCGCCACCATCCGCACAGATGATGCATAAGTCATCATTGTCCCTGAGAGAATTCTTCGTCCGCTTCAAATTTAGAGCCACTGCATATTCATGGAGAGACACTCCATTGGAGGTGTATATGTAATTATATCTGCAAAAAGAGAAATTGAATTTTCAAAAATTAGAAAACTATCTTTAAATTTTAGTTGAGGGCAAAGAGGAGGAAACGAAGACGTACGGCTTCCTGCGTGATGCCCAGCCGGCGTGTGCTTCGAACTGGGATGGACTAACCTGCTCATTGTACACAATAGAATTTCATTTCTTTTAAATGATTTACATTTAAGACTAAATGACCAGTGTCTATAATATTCCTCCTACGGGATGAAGGGCGTCCCCCATTGTTTACATATTCATTTATTCCCTTAAAAAATTCCTTTGTAAAAAAGAATAATCAACTTACATCACTACTGCAACAAAGACAATATATCCCAGTTTCTGTCTTGTAACCTTGTAGTAACCTCTGTCAATAAATTCAAGACATTAGAAACAATATGATAACTACTAACCACAAAACAGGCACGTAAAACATCAAACTCAACTACCTTTCCTTGAGAATAATATGCTACTTCAGAACCGTTGGGCAATCCATCCTTCTCATAAACCAATCTATGCATCTTTTGATCTCTGCATGAATAGGCAGTTTACGATATTTAAGAAAGTTTATTACAAGTAAAGTATAAACGCTAAGCAGCCACATACATATAACACCATCTAAAGGTTATTTATGTACCAACTTTTTCGTTATCTTCCATCTGCTACTGGAGGCAGGTTTGATCGTACTCCGGCATGGAACAGATTTTGGTACTCTGAGTCAAACCAGTCACTTTTTAGTAAACAAAACAACAGCACGATTGCCAGAATGAATTTCAATTGAAAATACCTACTTTTTTGAAATTTTCTTCTGACTCTTACTCATTGACAAGGCACGAAGTGGAGTACTTTTAGGAGACTTTGGACTTGATGATGTCTTTCCTAGAAGCTTTCCTCTGCTCTTGTTTAGACGAGGGGTCGTTTTTACTGACACCATCTTCTTTATAGGCTTCCGCTTACTCTTGATTTGTGACGATTTGTTCGACAAAGCACTAACAGGAGACACTGGATCCAAGACTGCTCTTGATGATCTGGAGTAGCATAAGTGAAAAAATGAGCAATGATATTACATTTTAGCCATCAACTGAAGATGCAGGGAGGCAAAAGAAGTGTAATTAAAGGGGGAGAAACTAACTTCCTTTTTATCTTTGTACTTTGACTACTCCCTCGTTTATTGTCACGTAGTGAATCTCTTCTCGGAGACAGGGGATCCAGATCTTGTTCACAGTACCTATAATAATCCAGTAAAAGAAAATCAGAAGTGCGGAAATGAAGATATCGATTTGAAGGAGGGAAATGGGAAAAGGAATAGCATCATAAAAACAAGTATGTACTACATTGGATTCTGTACAAAAGAGAAAATGCATAGACTGTGACTGATAGTAACTAAACTAGAAAAAGATGATAAGTTTAACTTTATTTAATATGCAATTTTTATGGCCATTTTGTCTGCAATCTTCTGTAAGAAACACTTTAGCACTGACCTGAAACTCCCCTGAAGAAAACTTAAAGGGATTAAGTGTCACAAAAAAAAGCACTGAATTAAAGAATTAACAAAAAATGGCCCGAAAATCAACCCAAAAAGTATTTTAAAATGCAATGCTACCCAAAAAAATAGAGAAATACAGTACAGAAATGAATTGAAAACCGGGATTTGGTTATTGGCCCAAAGAGTTCTCTAATCCTTCTTGATATAGCAGATCTAGAATATTAATTCTCAATAGTTCGAATCATAGCCTGATCGATCTAGAAATAGATAAACACTAGCGATAGAGCAACATTAATGATAAACTAACAACATCTATAAAACAGCTGTGATGCTTGGATTCGCTGGAAAACCCAGCCGTACCTGTGTAGACACGACACGATCCGGATTCGGAAACGGAATCCACATCGGATTTGTTGGACAGAAATAAGACACTTCGTTGTTGCCGGAGAAACCCAGTCACCGCCCAGGAGATGTGATTTACGGAGAGATTATAGAATAGATTATTAATAAAAAAAGGAGAAGGGAGACGGAGAAGGGGGAGAAGCTAGGGGCGTGAACTTCGAAAAAGACAATCTGTTTTGGCTTTTAACAATCCGTCTACATTCATTTACTATTCAATTTAAGTCATAAGTGTAAAGCTGTATCCCAAAAGGCACAAACTTTAATAAATAGTTTTAAAAGTTAGGATCAAAATTATAAACATATGTCGATTTTAATAGGAGTAAAAGAGATGGGTAATATTTTAAAACTTAAATCAGCACCCCATTAATTACTTATAACTTTACAAATTTGTTTTAATTAGTATTTTTAAAAATATAAGTCTTGCGCATCACTCGTAACTATATCAAAATTTATTTAGAAATAAACATTAGATAAAGAATCTTGTAATTGGCCTCAATATTTATTTACCAAACATTAGACATTAAGATTCTTAACAAGATAAGATACCATAGTTTATTTAGCAAGGAAAAAAAATAAGATACCATATATTTAGGCGATTGATGAAATGCGATGAGAGAATTGTATCCACACCATATAGGTAAAATTAGAGTCTTTAAATACAATTTAATTCCCAATATCTAGAAATGCAATTGAATTTTATTTCTTGCTCCGTACAATTCACAATATCTAGAGACGCAATTTAATTTTTAACACATACACAACAATGAATAATGACCACGAGAAAAAAAGTTTTGTCTTACGAGAATTCAATCACATACTATCCCCAAAAGTATTATGAGATACAAGGTGATAAGTGTGGGGATCACAATCACAACCCAAAACAAGAACAATCTCGATCTCAATAATAATTCAAAGTCTATAATTTTAAGAGATTCCATTATGAAAAGAGAACCTCATAGTTAATCAAAATAACAAGCCTATTTATAATCATAAAAAGCCTCCAAGCACACTAGCATAATTAAATAGAGAGAAAAGTGCATTTTGTACTACATTTTGATGATCCATGCACATGCAAGTTGCAATATTGCATTTCGAAATCCAACATTTGCAATAGGGACGTATTAATATTTATTTAGTTTGTGTAGTTTTGTTAATTCCAGCTAATGTCGTAAGTAAATAGAGGGGCAAATATTTCTTGGACACCCAAATAATTAGTGCAATAAACATAACTATTAAACTCTATCTCCTCTCTCTTATATACATATACATTGTTAATATATATATGTTAATATATATATATAGGGTCTTACTCCAATGAGAACCCCACTACTTTGAGATATGAGATCGAATCATATCCACTCATTTCAATTCATCATATTCATCTCTTACCATTGATTTAATATTTAATATTTTAATATCTAATATTTTATCATATTTTATCTAATTCAACCACTCATTAACCTCAATCACCTCCGCCGACCACCATTTCCGGCCACCACCACCTCCTGCGACCACCAGAAAATCACCACAGGTAAGCATAAAATCACCACCCTCTAAAAATATCACCATCGAAAAACGAAAAATCACCACCAGAAAACGAAAAATCACCACCGGCAACTGAAAATCACCATATCAAGCCACTATTTCAGCCTAACAGATCCGTCCACAAGTTTCCTTCAACTCCGACCACTAACATCATAACGGAAATCACCTGATCTAAATCTAAATCACCACAAATAAACTATGAACATCGCAACCCCTATCACACCACGAAAAAATCATCCGACAACCTCAATTAATTCCAACATGCATCATGATCTCAATTACAGAGATGCTACACAACAGAAAAACCAAATTGAAAACGAATATTAATTATCGTTCGCTCGCCGGAACTTATCGCTGGCGGCAGTTGATTCCGGTGACACCCAAAAATTAGCGCTTTCACCATCATCCAACTCCATTTTAACGTATATGTGCTCTCATGCTATTAAAAACATCAAAAATCACTGAATTAAAAATCATTATCTACTTTTGATTTCGAAATTGCTCAAAACAAAGATTTATTGGTGGTGAGAGATAGAGGATTGCGAGAAGATGAGTTTGGTTACCTAGAATTCTGATTTGGACATCAAAATTATATAAAAACGAGGCTTTGATTATTGTAGAGAGAATGAGAGGGAGAGAGAAGCGGATAAAAACAGATGAACAAGACGGCAAAGACATGGTGTGGTGGCGGTGACAGTGGTAGAGTTGCTGGTGGGGGTTGTTACAGTGAAAGAAGGGAGGGGAAATGAAATGGGTCTACTATTTAAATGAATGGCCCAGATTAAAAGTATTTAAAATATGTGGGGTCATAATTAAATCTCATATCTCATTATAATAGGGGTTCTCATTTGAGCAACTCCCTATATATATATAGGTCAAGGCTTAAGAGAAAACCCCCTTAAAAAAGGGAACGAGAGAACCCTACTTTAAAAATTAATTTCAAAATTCAAAAAAGGTGCAAATGTTTTTTTATTTTCATAGTGCTTCCATAAAGTTAATTACAAACAACCATTTTTAAAAAAAAAATCAAAAAAATCATGAAAAAAATTAAGAATCTACTTTTGAATCTCATAAATTTTAAGAATCTGTTTTTAATCTCAGAAATTATAAGAATCTGTTTTTGAATCTCATGAATTTTGATTCAAATCTTGATTTTAAAATTTATGTTATGACTATTACAATATTACTAAATAATTATTTCTTAAAATAAGCTAAAAAATATTTAGAATCTTATTTTAGATGAAAGATTCTCTCATTCCCTTTTTAAGAGGGTTGTCTCTAGAACCTTACTATATAAATGATCAAATAGAAACTAAATTTAAAATAGGAACTAATCTAGCCATTAGATCATATAATCTAATAACCCCCCTAAAAGCAACACACCCAACTAATCTGCACCCTCCCACACAATCTCAGTTTTTAATTTGATTTTTCCCGTCAAACGATATTTTTTTTTTAAATCCGACTTCAGTATATTTTTCTTCTCTCTCAAAAATCAATTTGCATACCATATGTGTTATATTTCGAAGTAATTTAAAAAAAAAATTATTTTCTAGTTTCTATTAGAATAGCCCTCTATATATATACGATGTATATATTGTAATCATCGAAAAAATTGATTAGTTTGGTTAGGTATAGAAGTGTTTTGTTTTGTGAATTGATAGATGATTGAGTATGCAAAAACAAGGACTGGATTATGCTATGTGATTGAGTTGACTTTGTTTTGTTTAGAATTGAATGATTACATTTGTAGTCCCATCTTTATTTGCCGTATTACTTCATTTTTACTTTATAAATATAGTTATAATGCTCAAACCATATATTACTCTATCTTCTTTAAATATATATAAAAACACTATGAAACCATATATTACTCTATCTTCTTTATATATAAATAAAAACACTATGCAACACTGTGCATATGAAAATATTGGTTTTACAATGAACCGTCTCTCACGTCTTACATTTCTATCTTAAGTATCTCTATATTTATCTCTATTTTAAAATATTTAATTACATAGTGATAAGTAGGTTTAGAGTAAAGTTTGGAGGAATGATGGGAGAAGAAATAGCAACATGAAGTAAAAAAAGGTGAAAATTTAAATATAAAATTATTTTGAAAAAGAGGTATGGTTGGAGATGGTCTTATAAGTCGGAAGAGGCTGTGTTGTTTTTCGAGAACCGGTGAGAATGAGTTAAGAATGACCCTTTTATTCTTGATTTATTATCAGGGGATAAGGGTGAGGTAAATACGAAACCATTTAGAAGAGATATGGTCGGAGGATTGGTTTGAATGATTTTCTTTCATGGTCCAAGGAAAACTTGTCCAACAATACTGTAAGGAGAAAAACAACTATAATATGTAATAATGTTCGATAACTAATTGGTGATTAATAAGAGCCGACGGGTGAAAAAACATAATTGCCTATTTCGCTAGTTTGCCCCAATGTTGACAGAGTTTTTTTTACAAAGCAATATTGCAAGGGTAGGAATCTGAACTTCAGTATTGTAAGTATATGTACACAACGTGCACTTTTCTTTAAAATAAAAGAAACAAATCCTATCATTGTACTAACATATCTTTAAATATTCCTAAGAAACTTAGTATATTAATATAATTAAACTTTTTAGTTTTCCTTTTTACAATATATACAAATTAATATTTCGACTAATTTCTGTGCACCATGGGATTTACATGCATCAACTTCCTAGTTCTTATCTCTTCCATAATAATATTAACAAATAATGAGTTCGTTTGCGTAAACTTAAAAAAATTACTTCTAGCTTACAGTTAATTAAAGTGAAAGGTCGTTGGGCAATTACATTGTTATGTGTAGTGTACTTACGAGTTATTAAAAATACAAACATATAATAAGTTATACTAGCTTACACAATCACGGGCTATTCTAATTTTATTATTTAATTATTTATATTTTTATATTTCACTTTAATTAAAACAAATTTCTGTTTTTGCTTAAAATAAAAGTATTATTTACAATAAGTTTTTTTAATTGAAATAAATTAGTGCGTAGAGCAACCCACTACAAGGTCTGTTTAAACAATAATAGTTGAATGGTTTTATTTAAGTAAATAGGGTCATTAAAGGATTTAAAAAAAAGCCACGGCCTAATATTATTATGTCTTAGATATGTGTTTCAGTGAACAATACTTGAGTATAATTATTAAATAAACTATAAACAGGCCCATTGAAATAGGTTTGAAAACAAATGTCCTGTAGATATGCTTGGTTTAAAATACATGAATCCTTTTAAAATATAAACATGCCAACCAATAGGTTTTCCAATTAAGGGATATTCTTGATAGTACCATTGTGTTTTGACTTTTTCCATTATAATCCTTCCTTCTTTTTTACTTACAACTTACAAGTGGTACATTGTATTTTAGGTTTCACATATACATATATACAATTTTGTTACCTAAATGTTAGTCAATATTTAAAATCTAAAAGTATCTCTTGTAGAAGTCAAAAAAGTAAAGATATGAGCTGTAAAAGTCAATTAAAAAATGGTATGATGAATAATATTTATAAATATATCTTTTGAAGTTACATATGTTTTTTTCAAATATTTTGATGATTAATGTTTATATGTGTCATATATTGTTAAGGTACTTGAAAGTGCTAAAGTTTTGAAATTTTAATGGGGAGTTATGTCATGTACTTATACTTTACCATTTGACTAATAAAATGCTAAGACATACGCCATATACGAAATTTAAAACACAAGGATACCACTCGCAAGTCAAATATATTTTAAAATAATAATTGCATAATATATAAAAATAAATAAGCCCATTCAAATATATTTTAAAATAATAAGCCCACTAAAATTAATTTTGAAATATTTTGACCCGTAGATAAGACCAATAAAATTAGATCATAGAGATATATTTTAAATTAAAACAATTGAATAATATTTTAACAAAGTAGGTTATAGAATAAACAAGCACTTAAACCCATAGAGTAGCCCCTAAAACTCTTATTATTTCGAGATTTAAAAATTTAGAGGCCTGGATATGTATAATATTTAGGTCCAAATATCAAAGTTGAGTACTAAAAAACAATTAAGTGCTAAAATGTAAGTATGAGAATAAAAGTAATTCAGTAAAGAATATTTAAGGGTATGTAATTAAAATAAAATTAGTATGGCCAGTTCCAAAAACAGGTTTTGTTCTGACAAAAATTTTAATGTTTTAATTTTAATGATATAATATACATAGATATATGTGAATAACTAACATTTATACAAGCATAATTACATAGGGTTGTAACTGGTTAGGTTAGAGAGATTGGGGTAAAATCCGGCACTAAACCATGTAACTGTTTTATAGAAGATAATAATCAGAATCCATGCTTGCCATTAGCTGTGAATTTGCAATTGGGTAGAATCAGTTTGCGGTTCAACTACCTATTAAAAGTAATATATAATAATTTATCATAAATATTATAAATTCAGGTGATATTATAATATAGAGGACAAAAAGAAAAAGTTGACGAGCATTCTTATTTAATAGAATATAATACAATATACATACTAAAGGTTGAAAAACAATTTAACCAATCATGGTTCTATATACCAATATGGGTTAACAATTAATATTATTTTAGAATACACACGCATACACACACACTTTCAATATTAAAATAGATGTTAATAAATATAGTTTACTAAGTTATATTTATATAAGTTTGATAATTATATTTCTAGTTTCAGATATAAAAATCTCTAAAATATATATATTTGCTTTGCAGTTGCGGTTGCGGTTTTTGGCGTTCCTCCAACCAACTTTTAACTTTAACTTATTTTCCAACTTTAAAGTCACTGTTAACTTGTTACACAAATGCACATTTTTTAACTTGTTAAGTGAAAAATCACTTTATGTTGCTAGCTTAAAGCAAAGACAAACATTATTATATATCTTTCATTTTTTTCCCAAAAAAACAACTAATCATACTCTTTGTCTTACCCAATCCTAAATAAGGTATAAGCGTTTTGCTAATTGCCAAAATGTCATCAAGGTGTAAATAGTTATTAGATTAATGTTCTACAAGTCATACTTATAATGTTAGATGTGAGAAGCGATCTCATGTCCATCAAATATATCAAATTATCAAATTAATTACTAAGGCATACTGAAAAAGAGAAAAGATAGTAAGATGTAGTAGATTTATTGGGTAAATGAAGTAGGAAGTTGTAATGAAACAAACAGCATAGATAACTAATATTCAAGGGAGAAGAGAAACATAAAGAACATTATATATAAATATAGCTTGTATTTATAATTGTATGTATACTGTTACTGCAATTTACTGCAATTTACTGCATGCCTTCTCTATCAATCTTCTACTAATCACAATATGAAGTTTAAAATAGATTCTGCAGCAAGAACTAAATTATGACTTCCTTTATAACTTCAAATTATATTAACACTAGAAAAGCTTTAGGATTACAAGTATTAACTCTTTCATTATAAACATCCTTGACAAAAAGAAATTAGATCACACTGCAAGACTAATGATCTACCCTCATTTTTAAACATGCTCATTTTTAAACATTAATTGTATTCTTTTGAAGTCATAGATACTTAAATAGTAAATTGTTCAGGAAAATTATTGAAATGGGGACAAGTAACTTAAAGCTGAGAAAATATAATATAGACATGAGTGAAATAAAGGAAAACATATTGGTAAACAAATATATATGAGTATGAAAGGCATACCGAGCTTCCAATTCAGTTGTTTGTGTTGAATTATTCTGTAAATTTGCTAAATGCATGCACGGCTCACAAATGTGCTCCACATTTCCAGCAGTATTTAAAATAAATGATCCTACATATTTTCATGTATATAATCATCATCATCATTCAATATATAATTGAGTTTAAACTACCATTATCCCTACAAACTGGCAATGGATCAAAGTAAGAGCTAAGAAAACCTTCACTATCAGTCAAAAGAAGAGCTTAACTAACCCTTACAGCTCTGACAAATGATTATTTTCTTTCTGATCAGTGGACCAACAATATTCTGAATATCCGTTGCTAGTGTCTTCAAAGCATACTTATTGCACAATTTCACCACCTCTAGGAGGCTTTTACCATTCTCAAAACAAATATATTGTGATGCACGCTTGTACACCTTGCAAGCATGGACCTCAAATGCACTGGGAGGAACAACCTACATGTTTGAAGGTATCATATTGTTAGGTAACTATTTAGAGTAATTACTGAAAGCATAAATATGAATATCAATTTAGCGAAAGTATAATGAATAAATAAATAAATTAAATCATTATCACTCACCCTGGATCCCTTGCACAGACTACAGAAGCATAAAATTCCAGTCCCTTTAATTATTCCTCGAAGTGCAGACTCCTATTAAAAAGCAGATGTTTAGGGTTGAAAGTAGTCATGGCAAAGATTAGTTTAATCAAACCGTGATTAAAAACAATTAGTCAACCAAAAGCTAAGTCATGACTTTAAAGTCAATCCAACACTTCCCTATTGGTTTCGGCTAAATATAAACTTTCACAACTGAGTTTTAAATTTTAATACATCCTCATGAACTTGTGACCATTAGTTCTATAAGTTTCATCATTTTGATGAACGGCCACAGTTAGAATAAGAATATGCAAGCATGAACTTAATTTTTTAAGTAAAATGTCAAGATATTTTGGAGTGTAAATTAGAGTCATTATACGCAAATTCAATGCAGGGAAATATATGTAAATCCTATCAATTTAAGGAACTGCCAGTAAATTATTTCAATGAATGTCATAAAACAACAGGTCAACCAGAAACAATTCACAAGCCGACCAGTGTATGATTATAAGTTTCATAACCAGATTTAAAATATAACATACACATTACCTTATTGCCAGTTCCATTATAGAAAACCGCATAATCTTCCAACATACCGGTCTCGAAAAGTTCCTTCACATTTGTAGGCCTCCTACTCAATTCAATTTTTCTAGGCTCTAATTCAGTCACATTTCCAATGGCTTCAACAGGCACTTCAGTTAAATTACCCTCAGCTACCGCCGCCACATCATCTACATCATCTTCCTTTTTATGTTCCCGTTCCATAGTCTCGACAGGCTGTACATTCAATATTGATCGCGTAAACCGCCTCGAACCTCCACACAACGCCTTCTTTTTCTTCTTCCGCCTCTTCGCTGCTGGCGTCACAAAATTATCCATCGCCTCCGCCTTAATTTCAGAATCAACCTCCGCTACCGGCACCTCCACAATCACAGAATCAATCTTCGAATCCTCCACAATTACGGAATCAATTCTTGGTGCCTCCACAATTACGGATTCATTTTTCGGTAACTCCGCCACAACGGAATCAATTTTCGGTGCCTCAACACAATCAACCTTCGGCGCCGCCTCCACAATCACAGAATCAACTTTCGATTTCTCAACAATAACAGAATCACCGTTCTCGGACGAAATTTTAAGGCGCTTATTTCTCCGATACACATTAATTTCCCTACACTTTGTAATCGAAGCCATGGGCTTAGGAGACTGATCAACAGATCCGTTAACTGTAGAAACATTTTGAAGGAGATCGTCAGGTTTCGAAGCGCGAGTTCGACCGAGTGACTCGGTTACTTGTAACTGAGCCTCCATTGCCAAAGCTAACTCGCGCTTCATAGCCGTTGCTCCAATATGTAAAGATGAATCAAACGCAATTCTTCAAAGTTATAGGTATTGATCAAGATATAGATACAGAGAGCTGTATGTATCTATCTGTGAATTGTGAAAACCCTAGAGAATTTGTTGAGAGAGAAGAGAAAAGGGATACAGAGAGAGAGAGAGGCATACTCTGCAGAGAGACTTGGGATTAAAATTTATTTATACCATAATAACTATGAGATAAAATTAAATATGAATAGGTTTATCTTTTCAAATAGCACAACCAAAATTAGTTACAATTTGAGGGTATGAATTAGATATTATCCAAACAAACCCTGACGCAAGATGTGAGATTGCTACGTCATCTCGTATTGTTGCGCAACCCGATATACCGCTACAAATAATGATAGTCATTCTGCCCCAAATATTTAAATTAAAATGAATTCCATAATTCCCACAAAATAAATAGGTAAGTATTTAAAATAATCACGTGATGCTTTAATAATAAATGCATATCGTATATTCATTTTACTCATTTATTATTTTGGATCATTTAATTAAAAACCTTTTTTTCATTTATATAACAAAATAATCACTATTTTGTAATTAAGGACGAGCATTCGGAAATTTGAAATCCGAATCGAAATTAATTTTCATATCTGAATAAATTAGTTTTCATTTTCAAATAACGAATCAAATTAAATTTGGTCGTTTACAGAACCATATCTTGCAATCAAATCAATTACCAAAAATCTGAAATTTACAATAGCTTAATTATTTAAAATGAATTGATCATTACATAATTACTAGCACGTCTAAACTGGATAATAGAATGTAACTAATAATATAAGATCAAGTCATAATTCAATTTTACAAATTACAAGTTTAGTTCATGAAAATAATTGGAGTAGTTTTATAGTTTTTTTTCTCGAGGAATTGAAATAATCATGATAAGGAATAAAAATAACTCTAATTGTGTAATTAATATTGTATTAATTAGGTCTGATTTGGTCGGGGAAAAACATGATAATTAATATTGCATTAATTAGGCTCTACAGGTCCAAAGTTATAATCTGATCAAGACCAGATTAAGTTAAACGACTTATCCCACTATTTTAGCAAGACAAGACTTGCACATGCCTGCAAACCATGAATTTATTATAAAAATTTGTAGGTAATAAATTAGCCAAAATTACATCCAAGAAAATAAGTCAGAATCAGTCTCAAATTCTTAAAAGAGTAGTACCCAAGCAAATCCCTGCTTTCTAAAACTCAAAAGTTTATTCGAAGTATGTCAAGTCTCTTAACCCTAATATAATTCAAAGTTATCAACACCTATATAAGGGGTCTCACCCCACAAATTAGAATTACATTTTGGATCACAACTCTAAGCGTCACAAAACCCGATAAGGCTATGCAAGCCACAAGACCATCATCTAGAGCAACATTTTAGACTTAATCCTCGAAGAAGGACAAATAATTCACTACGTCCTTCTCGAGCCCTTGCCACCATAATTCTAAGAGCATCACCAGAAACTACGTTTTAACTTTATCTTTGGCATACACCAGGATACGTAAACATCTTTTGAGGGCAGATTCAAGTACAAAACATAAGCGCAACCATTAAAACTCGAAACTTTCAAATTCTAGTATTAATTATACATAATAAATACACCTCATAATTTCATCCCCAACAAATCATGAAAATGATTAAGTCAATATGTTCACCAAGATATTTAAACTTGAAATAATAATAAACATTAAAAATAATTATAAAATAGAAAAATTGTATTAAATTACATAGAATCATGAATAATTTATCATACTCTTACTCATTTATCATACTGTCATTGTTTTATCATTTGCAATATCCCTTTTATTACTTGTAGAGATGTTAAATTATTTTTGTGTATCAATTGAAATAAACATGATATTCAAAATTAATATACGTAATTTTAAGTCTTCACTGAGATAATATGCGTGTTGTATGCACGTAGTAATAATAAATTAGTAGTTGTAATTTGAATAACTTATAAACACTATGAACAATGAGCAAGTATACTTATATAAATATGAGAAAACGAGAAATTAGATTAACCTCGTCTAATCTTTATTGTTGTGTCAGGTTAAACGACCGCCCATTCAAAAAATAATACCTAAAACGACACTGATGTACCCAAAACTTTGTAACCACTCCCGTGTTACTCGTTGTCATAATACAATCTAACTATTGTGTATTTTTTTTAATTTGATTTGTATATAATCAAATTTTGACAAAATTATGTTAATTAATTACAAATATAAAATTATTTTAGTTCTAAATATAACTAGAATTAAGCATTACATTAATATAATTTTTTTCCTTTTGGCTTACGTTAATAAATAAAAGTAGGAAACTAAAATTAAATATATATTTTTGGGTATTAAGATCTTGTATAGCTTTATTAACCTAAAAAACTAAATTTCCAAAAAAATGCATGTCATTATTACAAATCTGGAATAAGGCAACTTTTAAATAAAAAAAAGTGCCTTAACAATCTGTAAACAAATTAATATGAAAATATATGATTGTATTTGTATACAACCATGTTAATGAATGAACTCGGTAAAGCATAAAAATATATAAAAAATGAAGAACTCAGTATTGTGAAATATTGCCTTCAAGTTTTTAAGTGTTAAGATGTCGTTTAGTATCTTGGTGAATGTTGTTTAACCTAATATAAGCTACCACCTAAATCAGGTTAATCTGATACTCAGTTTTCTCATAAAATATTACATATATTTATTGTTAGATAATGAATCACACAGGGGTTGAATGTGTGTTTGTGTTTTTCTACTTTTCTTGAAGTGTTTTTGATGGTGAACAAAGTAAATTAAAATCTTGTAGTAAAATGTGTTAGTACTGAATTTAGACAGATAAAACATTGAACACAAATCTTTCAAAACTCACTTAATTTTATATTAAAATTAAGAATATTTTGCTACAAAATTTTTAGGCTTTTTGTTGATAAAGAGCTTAGCTTCTTCCATGAGAGAATACAAGATTTTTCTCATCTAAATTGTTACATCTAACAAAGCATCCAGTGTTTATTTTATAGAGCAGTAAACACTGGTTATTACACAGCATACAACATCATGTACTAAACCATATTTTTAGATAATCAAATCTTTCTATGTCTGGCTTAGTGTATCTTTGCTAACCTTGCACGCCTGTGACTTTACTTTGCCAGTTAATCTTGGCCTTTGATCTTGCACCCTTCAAGCTGCTTTTTGTAGACTTGTCAATCCAACTGATTGAATTGTTTGTTGATTGATATTCTTTGATATTGAACTGGTCTGCACTTTGTACTTTGAGTTTTACATCGAGATCTCCAGTTTGACATATAGAGAACTTGACATCTCGATAAGTATATTGGCTTATCGAGATCTCTAATCACTCTACAGTTGTTTTGACTTATCGAAGTCTTTGAGTTCTCTATAAGAGAATTTGGCTTGTCGAGATCTCTCATCTTCATGCCTTCACTTTGGCTTATCGATATCTCTGAGTTTTCTAGTGATATTTTTTACTTGTCGATATCTCAGAGTTCTCTAGTGACATTTTGACTTGCCGATATCTCAGAGTTCTCTAGTGACATTTTGACTTGTCGATATCTCAGAGTTCTCTAGTGACATTTTGATTTGCCGATATCTCAGAGTTCTCTAGTCAATAAATGACTTGTCGATATCTCCAATCTTCATGTCTGCAATTTGGCCTGTCGATATCTCTGAGTTCTCTAGTAGCCTTATTCTGACTTCTCGATAAGTCATTATGAAATTCTCGAATGACTTCTCTATAACACTTAATCTGTGACTTGTAGAGATCTTGACTTAGAATATTTTTCCCAAAACAGATTTATTCAACTCCATACTTCTTCATAATTCTTCTGAGGAATGATCTTCTTGATATTCTTCCAGATAGAATTCTTAGGCTTGATACTGTCTACAGAAAAAGACTCCAGTCTGCCTTTGAACATTTTTACAGACTTAAGTGGTACAATATAAAATGCAAACTTATATTACAATACAACTTACTTAAGGTTAACCCAAGCTTCAATGGAAAATAAGACTAATACATAAAAATTGACACAATTACAACATTTATACATTAGGTTATTTCTTGAGTTTAAATAGTTGCATGCATCAGACAAATACTGTTTTTGTTTCTGCTTCTTCTTTAATGAGGTCCTTTAGATATGCAAGAATTTCAAGTTTCTCTATGATTGGTGTCCCTGTTAGAGCTTCCACAAGTTTGAGTCTGTCTTGCTTTGGATAACCATTTAACAAATCAATCCTAAACTTTGAGAATGTGCCAGCTTTGACATTTAGAAATCTTCCATCCTTGGAAATTTTGCTCATTCCTTTTTTCTTGAGTTCTTCTGATCTTTTAATGTACATTTCAATCTCCTCGTCATACTTCCTTATCTTCTCCTCATATTCAACCTTATTCCTTGCTCTCCTTTCCTCCCTTACTATCAACCATTCAGCTAAAACAAATCTCCATGCTCTTGTAGTAGTATCCTTATCCTTCAGTAAACTTATCACTCTCTTGAATTCTGTGGGTGAAAAATTATCCATTAAGCTGCAGCCAAGAAATTTGAAGGACCCATCTTCATAGTAGATTCTTACTTCCCTCAGTGTTACAACCCAAACTCTGATTATTTCCTCAGCTAGTTGTTGGAAGTAGTCTTCATCTGAGATGCACCAATTTAGAAGTAGAAAATCACTTTGCTTGTAACGGTTCCAGATGGCCCTTTCAGTAACTTGTACTTTTTCGGTATTCTTAGCTTTCTTAGATTTTATCCCAACAAACTTGTAGTTAACTTTGAGTGATGGCTTGACAGGAGGTAGGTTTGTGATTTTCTTGAGAAATGTTTGGGTTGAGGTGATTGGTATTTTTAGAAAGGTGTTAGCAGTTTGTTTGTATAGGAATTTGGGATTAGAGGTTTGAGGTGGTTTGATGTTTGAGTTTGTTGGCACAGAGGGATAAGCTTGGTTAATTTGGATTTTTAGGGTTTGTTGGTGTGATTCGGAGCCATCTTGCCTTTTCTTGCTTCTCCTCTTTTCTTGTCCCCATCCTTCTTCTCATCCTGCTTCTCATCCTTGCTACCAGTTGCTCTTAAAGATTGACTTGGATTTGAGCCAGAAGGTTTTTGTTCATCATAATTATGCTCATCATCATCCTTGTCATTTATCAAATTAAACTGAGTGGATGACAACATGGTGTCAACATTTATGAGATACCTTTCAAGAATCCTGATCATTTCTTCATCTTCAATTTTACTAGTCTTTTTATACTTTAAATCAGATTGAAGAGTCATGATAAGCCTCATATTCCCTCTCACACAGTTCTTGGGAACAAATGTTTGTATTTCTTGGTTGTTGGACAAATGTAGAGTACTCTTTTGTTTGGACATAGATAGGCTTCAGGAATTGCTGCTATATGTGCATTTTTGAGCTCATGGAGAAGTTGAGTATCTTCTGGAATAACTGGATTTACTCTGTCAATCATTACATCCAGTTTAAATGCTCTTAAGGTTTTAAGATTTGGAAGAGACACCTGAAGACATTTGTCTACACCACCATCATTGATATTCACAACAATTCTTTTCTCTAAGAAATTATCAATTTTTACAACTGCTGCCCTGATGAAGTTGATGTTCTTGGCCAAAGCTTTCTTATAGGTCATGTAGTTTTTTTGAAGAAACATTTTTAGTACTGCAAGAAATTCACTGAATTCTTGGTCTTGATTTGGTCCTTCTGCAGCTTTTAGAAGTCTTTATTTTCCAACATCATGAGAGACTTGAGTATGTGAAGAGCTTTGACCAACCTGAATAGGCTCTTTAGACTTAGATTTTACATCCCTAGATTGTTGAATCATAGCCTCAATCCCCCTTAGTCTTGGTGACAGGCATGAGTAGGAGAGTTGGTAATTCTGGCCTAATGTCTTCAAGTAGTGAGGGCAGTGGTGTGTTGAGCTTTCCCATGATGGCCCCCAAGGCAACAAAATTCTGTATTTGGAGATGCTTGTGAGAGTCCACCAAGGTTTTGATATCTGATTGTTGACTCTTTACTAGAGAATTCAAAGCTTGGACTTGAGCATTTAAAGAAGAATTTGAGATCTCTAGAAAAGTAACTTGTGTCTTGAGATCTTGAAAGTCTTGAGTAGATGAGCCTGAAGTAGAGATAGTAGTAGATGGTTCAAATGAAACTTGCACATATTTCTGTATTTCATCAATAACCAAAGGGAAAGGAGTGTATCTTGTAGTGTGCATTTGATACAGCTTCCACCTTGTGTCATTAGAGTTTGTGATGTGATCTTGAACTACCTTGTGCAAGGCTACAAAGGATTCCTTGAGCTTTGTGACACTCTTATCCACCCCACTTAGATCATACCTTGACATTTGTTCTGAAAAGGTTTTGAATTGATTCTTGATCTCCACCTGTGAGAGGATTATTTCATCCATCTTTCTTCTCACCATTCCCATTATTTTGTCTTCATGACCAGTCAACTTGATTGCTAGAGCTTTTCCAAAGAAATGGAAAGCTTTAAGTTGAGCTTTGGAGACTTCATTTATTGCTTCATAAACCTCACCAGGAGTTAGAGCTTTGGCATTGCTTCCCAAAATGGTTAGATAATCTTCCCTAAATTTATCCAAAATATCCTCCATCTCTAGACTGTAGTCCTTGTTCAGTCAAGCATCACAGTTGCCATCTTGTTCAGCTTCATTAACAATTTTATCTTGTTGTTTTTGGACATCCGTTTGATATGAGAGCATTATGGTTTGGTAATCCTGGTTAGACATATCTGAGGTTAAGAATTGCTGAGAGATCTGTGCAAGTCCTGTTAGCTGATCCACCCTGAAATCTTCGAAATTTGATTGAGGTGCAGCTTGCTGTAGCCAATTGGAGATGAGGTGTGGTTATTGAGATTGAGAGGTTGAGGGTTGTGGAGTTGGATCAGAACCACCTGTGACAGAAGTCACAGTTTGACTCACAGATTTCTTTGTATTTATGACAGGGTGTTGTTCCTCACCAGTTATGGGAACCTCCATTTGAATTGGAGAGGATTTGAATGTGCTGCTGTCATTTGCAACAGACTCAAACCCTTGTGTGTCTTGCACCACACTGTCACTTGAATGTGCTATTCTTTCCTCTGTGACAGAATTATTAACAATTGTACTCCTAGCATCAATTGCTAATGCGATTTCTGCCAGGGTTTTGAGGGGAGTTGTTCCTAGAACAGGAACCTCCATTTGAATTGGAGAGAATTTAGATAGCCCCCTTCATGAGTACTACCCTCAAACCTAACAGTCTGTGAACACTGATTTGCACATGAAGGTGCACTTGTGATCTCCATGGGGTCTTTAGTAAAAACTGATGAATCCCCCATGGTTTTGATGATGTCATCAAGGTCTACCCCATCTAGTAGCCTCTCACCATCTAAATGAGGTGTCTGGGTGGTGAGCAAGGTTTCTTGAACCAAGTCACTTGATTGGGGAAACACTTGAGGATTTAATTCAAGTGTTTCTGTATAGGAAGAAGAAATATTAAATATAAGATTGTGAAGCTCAGGATTGAGTGTTGGCAGCTCCCCCTAAATGAATGAGGGGGCTTCAAGGGATGTGCTCTCCTTGTGTATGTCATCTTATTTCTTCTACCATACACTTGGATTTGTTCAAGTGTTGGCTATGCAGACTCTTTACAAGATGCATTTGGGAGAATGCTTTTTTCAATAGAAACATCATGTTGAGAGGATGTCTCTAGAATCTGTTTTATCCCCATTTGTACAACTGCACCCTTTTGGGAGAATACAGAGGGGTTTGAGTGGTCAACTCAGTTTGTTTAGCCTTCTTTGTTTTTCTGACCAAGGGTGACTCAGGTTGTATTTGATCCTCGCTACTCTCATTCATTACAGTATGGGTTATCTCATTTCTCTTCTTTTTACTCACTTCACCCTTTTGAGAGGATGAAGTGGTTGGTTTCCTAGCTGCTAATAGTTTTGAAGAAGTAGGCTCAATACTGGTAGGTTCCTGTATTTGTTCCTGTGTTTGTGCTTCCATAGGCTCAGGAACCATTGTTGCACTAGTTTGACTTACATTGGTTCTCATGTCAGGCATAGGGTAAGGATAGGTCTTAAATCTTTCAATCATGAAAGGTGTTAACTTAAGACCCACATGTACCTTATTTTTAGTAGTAAGTGATCCAAATAGAATTTTGGAAACTTGCTCACAGTTGTCTATTAGTAACCTATCTACACCTTCAAGCATATGTATGTCATTCACTTTATGATTTAAAGCAGACATAATGAATCTAGGAAGGAAAATTTATTTACCTCTTGAAGTAAATGAAATGATGAGCCCGGTGCTCAATTCCTCTATAATGTAGTGTCCTACATTAATCTGTTTGTTGTGAGCCATTGAGTAGACCAGCTTCTGGACAACACTAGAAATGTTGTCAAATCCTGTTTTTCTGCATGTGAAAGCTCTTATCACAGAATCAAACAGAAAAGACCACTCCCTTCTCATATTTTTCTTGTTCAAGTTGGCCAAGTTAATCTTCTCAGAGTAGTTGATGAAGTCCAGAAATTTATACAGCTCATCCTGAGTTGGGATCCCTACTATCTTGTCAGTTAGAATGTTCAAGGCCAAGTTCATGTCAGCTTCAGTTATCTCAACTTATTTTCCTTTGATTTGACAGTTAACAACCAGGATTAAAGATTGATCTTCATGCACAACTGTCCTAACTACAGTTGTGTTCCAGAAATCACCCAAAACGTCCAGATAGAAAACTGGATTAGCTGTGAGAGCTCCAAAAAAATAGGTCTCAGACAAGAACTTGACAAAACTTTTGAAAGTTTCAGGGGCTTGGTTTGCATCTAAGAATGCAAGAAAGTTGGTCTTCATTGGGATGAATGGTACAATATTGTTTGCTGCCATTGTTATGAGTGTGAAGATTAATGGGTAAAAGACGTTGGAGAGAAAGGATTCGAAACGAGAGAGAAATTGGTTTTGAATTGAAAAAGCTAGGTCACTTAGAGTTCTCGAAGGCGTAAGTATATATGTATCGAGATGTCTGGGTATTTATAGTAAAAGCAGATGACTTGTCGAGAACTCAAAAATAGATGTTTGGAATTGGTCTATCGAGAAGTCATTTTGAAATGTGAAAAATATATTGATAAGTCATTTTATTTATTCTTGTAGAGAACTAAAAATAAACTTATCGAGATGTCAAATATATAACCAGTTTGTCCAAAATGGACTGAAATGTTTCCAATTTTTATTTGAATAAATCAGAATAATTTTGCCAAAAGTATTTCACCAGAATAATTTATTGAATTAAAATATTTCAATTCTGAGTTATTTATAAGTTTAAAGTGAAACTTGTAGAGAACTCTGTGAGTTAATAACTTATAGAGAACTCTACAATGACTTATCGATAAGTCATAATAAAGCTTATCGAGAAGTCAGTAAATTGACTTATCGATAACTCACTCGAGAAGTCTTAAAATGACTTGTCGATAAGTCAGTTAGACTTATCGAGAACTCAGTTTTCTATATACTTTTGATCACTTTGATTCTGCCTTGTGTTAATTTTACATATTGAAAAATGTAAATCAACATCCAGACAGTTTACTTAGAATTTGAAAAATTCCAAGCTGAAATTTGAGTTTTGAAAAATAGATATGCAAAGATTTCTGAAATATTTATAATTCATATTTCAGTTTATTTCTAATTAAATCAAATTAATTTTGATTTACTAGAAATTAATCTGCTACAACACATTAGCTGAGTTCTTGCCTTAGGATGAAGAATTTAGCATCCCAATTTCACCTACAAGTCTAGTTAAAGTTGCTTCATCCAAAGGTTTAGTAAAAATGTTAGCTAATTATTTTTTTGTTGGAACTAAAATGAGCTCAATGGTACCAATTGTAGCATGTTCTCTAATAAAATGGTACCTTACATCAATGTGTTTTGTCCTAGAGTGATTAACTGGATTAGCCACAATAGATAAAGCACTAGTATTGTCACACATAATTGGGATTTTGTGTAACACTAGGCCATAGTCCATTAGATGATTTCTACTCCAAAGTACTTTGAGAACAACAACTTCCAGCAGCTATGTATTCAGCTTCAGCTGTGGAAGTTGACACATATTGTTGTTTCTTGCTATACCAGGATACAAGTCTTTGTCCAAGAAACTGACAGCTTCCACTAGTACTCTTTCTGTCAACCCTGCATCCAGCAAAATCTGCATCTGTGTATCCAACAGCTTCAAAACCAGTTCCCTTAGGATACCATAATCCTAAGTTTGGAGTCCCCTTCAAGTATCTGAAAATTCTCTTCACAACCATCAAATGTGATTCTTTTGGATTGGCTTGAAATCTTGCACATAGACATGTTGCAAACATGATGTCTGGTCTACTTGCAGTTAAGTAAAGTAACTTTGTAATATCTACACTCTTGCCCTTTTTATCTTCATCCAACTTTGTTGCTGTAGACATAGGTGTAGATGCATGTGGACAATCAACCATGCCAAACTTTTTCAAATAATCTTTAACATACTTAGTCTGGCTAATAAAGATTCCATCACTTCTTTGATTGACTTAAAGTCCAAGAAAGTAACTTAATTCCCCCCATCATACTCATTTCATATTCACTCTGCATAAGCTTAGAGAATCTTTGACAGAGCTTCTCATTAGTAGAACCAAATATGATATCATCCACATAAATTTGAAATAGGATCATATCACCACCATGCAGCTTGTAGAAGAGTGTCTTGTCTATTGTTCCTCTAGTGAAACCATGTTTAAGTAGAAAATCCGTCAGTGTGTCATACCAAGCTCTAGGTTCTTGGTTTAGTCCATATAGAGCCTTGAGTAGCTTGTACACAAAATCTGGAAATTCTGGATCTTCAAAGTCAGGTGGTTGTTGCACATAAACTTCTTTTTCTAACTCACCATTTAGGAAAGCACTCTTGACATCCATTTGATACACTTTGAAGTTTGAATATGCAACAAATGCTGGAAAAATCCTTATTGCTTCAAGTCTTGCAACTGGAGCAAAAGTTTCATCATAATCAATTCCTTCTTCTTGTGAGTAGCCTTTTGCAACCAACCTTGCCTTGTTTCTGGTAACTATACCATTTTCATCCATCTTCTTCCTGAACACCCATTTTGTTCCAATTATACTTTTGTTCTTAGATGCAGGAACTAACTCCCAAACTTTGTTTCTTTCAAACTAATTAAGCTCTTCTTGCATGGCAGGTATTCAATCAGGATCCATAAGAGCTTCTTCAATTTTTTTGGGCTCTACTTGAGACATAAAGCATGCATGTAGGCACTCATTAGCATTTGCACTTCTTCTACGTACACCATCATTAGGATCACCGATAATTGTATTTTGATTGTGACTCATATCCTAATTTCTGGTGTGAGTTTGTTGACTGGTGCCTTCATTATTTTCTTCATTATTGGTATGACTAGTAGCTCTTTCTTTTCTTTCTCCCCCTGAGTATGTGCTCTAAAATTCAGGTGTATGAGAAGAGCTTCTATTTTGAAGATTTTCCTGTTCAGTAGTCTCTTCATCCATCATCTATTGTGCATTTCCTTCATTATCTTTATCAGAATCACTGTGAATGTTGAGATTTTCAAATGCAAGGGCTTCAGCTTCATTTTTATCAAGGCATTCCAATCCTGGACACTTGTCATCATCAAAAGTCACATATGTGCTCTCCATAATTTTCTTTTGATCAATTACATATACCTTGTAGGCAGTTCTTTCCAATAAATATCCCATAAAAAATGCTTCAAAAACCTTTGAGTCAAATTTTCCCACATATTCAGAGTTGTCTTTTAAAATGTAGCACTTGCTTCCAAACAAATGAAGATGTTTTACAGTAGGCTTTATCTTAGACATGATTGATTAAGGTGATTTTCCATAAACCATCTTAATGACATATCTATTTTGAGTATAAGAGGCAGTATTTACAGCTTCTTCCCAAAAACTAGTTGGCAGATTGGCATCTTGCGGCATTGTCCTTGCAGCTTCTACTAATGTTATGTTCTCTCTCAACTACCTCATTTTGTTGAGGTGTTCTGGCAGCAGAGAACTCTTGAATAATGCCTTTTTTTTTGCAGAATTTACTCAATGTTGCATTTCTGAATTCTGTTTCATTATCACTTCTCAATCTCTTCACACACTTTTGATATTCAGCTTGTTTCTCTCTCTTCTTTATGTGCTCAATTACGATGTGTGGAGTCTTATCTTTAGAATGCATAAATTATACCCATGTGTATCTTGAGTAGTCATCCACCATCACAAGTACATATTTGTTCCTTGAAATTGATAACACATTCACTGGCCCAAACAAGTCGATATGAATAAGTTGCAATGGTGCACTTATGGAATTCACAGTTTTTGACTTGTGACTTGATCTTCTCATTTTTCCTTTTTAACAGGCTTCACAAACTTCAATTTGAGCAAACTCTAATTTTGGCATGTCTCTTACCAACTCCTTTTTGACCAGCGTATTGATTGCCTTGTAGTTTAGATGTGAGAGTTTCTTATGCAATAACTTGTTTTGCTCTATCGATTCCTTGGTGTAGAAGTAACAAATTCCATCCTCATTTGTAGAGTACAATCCTGCAACAAACAAGATTCCTTTCCTTGCTCCTTTCGAATCAACTTCATTGGTTTTCTTGCTGATGAAAATACATTCTTCTTTGTCAAATAAAACTTTAAAACCTTTGTATGCAAATTGGCTGATACTGAGAAGATTTACTTCAAGACCAGCTACCAATGCTACATCATCAATGACAATATTTCCAGAAATAATCTTGCCATATCCCAATGTGAATCCTTTGATGTTGTCTCTAAAGGTCGCCAAAGGGCCAACCTTTTCCTCAAATTCTGATAGCAGGGCCTCATCACCTGTCATATGCCCAAAACATCCACTATCGATGATCCATATGACCTTCTTCATTTTGCCCTACACACAATAAGTTTTAAGTGTGTTTAGCAACCCAATCAGTGTTGGGTACTTTCTTCTTGTTAACTGATTTAGCAGAAGTGGAGTTAAAAATTTCAGAAAGAATAGCATTCATTGATGTTTGTGCATTTTCCCTTGCAGCTGTAGATCCAATACTGAATTCTTTGAGATCTACTCTCAGCTTGTGGCAACTTTTCATTACTTTTAAGTTACAGGGAATACAGTCAAACTTATCATAAAATGAATAGGGATCATTTGCCTTGGCTTCATTATACTTGCAGGCTCCTTCAACTGGCTTGCTAACAACCTTTTTATAAAGGTGAGTTAGGTGATTCACAGAGCCACACTTTTCACATTTCTTTCTTGGAGCATCTGCAACATAAGCAAAATTGGTTCTTTTGTTTATCCCAATTTTCCCATTTCTATTCTTCTTCTTTCTTGCATCTTCAGTTTTTGTTTCCTTGACAGGTGTCTTGGAATCTTGATTATCCATGAGCTTCTTTTCAGCTTTGGAAGTTTGAGTTGTTTCTGCATTTTTCTTTTCATTGTCTTCATCAGCAATTTCTTACTTTATGATCAACCCTTCTTCACTGAAATCTACTTTACATGCTTTGAACATAGGTGAGCCAACCTTTTTCAGCATAGCTGTAACATCTTCATTTTCATTTTCTTTCCCTTTTTCACCTACATCTTTCCTCTTGTTGTTAAAGGCATCATAATTAAGACCAATAACAATATTTGCACATGGCTTGTTTTTCTCATGGTATTGTCCAACCAACTCAGATGCATTCCCGAAAGATTTCAACTTGACTTCACTCTTTTCTAACTTTTCCCTTAACACGGCTTCAATCTTATTTGCACACTTGAGCTTGTTCTTTAGATATGCATTTTCTTGTTTTAAAGCTTCAAGCTCTACCAACAACAATTCAGTTTCTTGTTTCTCATTTTCAAGCTTCTCATTTATTTTTGTCAGTCTGTTAATCTCTTCATTAGCAGTTGTTAGGTTACACATGCTCTAGAAGGGGGTTGAATACAGTATTTACTACAATCAAATCGAATATAAGAACTCAAGTAACAGAACACAGATTTTATTTAACACAATAAACTCTGTTACAAAGAACTGTTCTCTCTCAGTGATGAACAAATTATCACGAGAGCTGCTAGGGTTACAATGAATAATAATCTCGATTAAGATAACACATATAGTGTAAACCCTATGTCTGTGTTTATATACTACACAGTTACAAGATAATCTTCTAATTGATATCGAATATAATTCTGCTTCCTAATATATATCAACTAGTTATATTTTCTTCCAAGTATTCTATTCTTCATAGAATTCTTCTCCATGCATATCTCTTCTTATGTTTGTCTTGATCTTCTTTCCTTTCAATCAGCCGCGCCTTCCTTATCTGAACGTCTCCTTAAGTCCTGATATTATCTCCTGATAAATATCTCCTGATAACTTAAGTTCTGATAACTTAAGTTCTGATATCTTAAGTCCTGACTTCAGTATAAGTACTGATTTCCAGTTAAGTCATGATTTATCCTGTTAGTTAAGATCTGAAAACTAAACACAAATCATATTAGACATGACATCATAAATATATCTAACAATCTCCCCCAACTTGTAAATTAGCATAATATATAAGTTTAACAGATATTTGATGATGTCAAAAACATTAAGTACAAATGCATGAGAATTTGACTAGATAACTACAACTTACGGTCCTTGTAGCTTTACCATCCTTAAAGTTTGATATCAGCTTCAGTCTGTATATCCTTCAGAATCTAAGAAGTTGTAGATCTTTGACTTGGCTTCAATTTCTGATCTCTTTGATATCAGGAGTTGTTATGAGATAGTTCTTCAACAGACATCTCTCAGCATATTCAAGTTCATTGACCATTCTCCTTTTAGCATTTTTCAGTTCAACTGTATCTTCACCAGTTTGAAAGATAGTAGCCCTGAGATCATTTATTTTAGCTTTTCTTATATCCTGATCTAGTCTGATGATATAGGCTTTATCAGACTCTAGATTGAATTCAAGTCCCTTAATACCAGAAAATGTAGTGATGATTTTAGCAGTATTAGGCTTCATTTCAACAATATCTCCACTGTGAGATCTGTACTTAGGACGGTATGGGCTGTCAGGCTTTACAGAGTAAAGTTTCTTCTGCCTTTGAATATTTGATTTTAAATAACCTGCAGCACCATCTGTTGATCTGTTTTTCACTTGACGTAGAAATAGAACATGTTCCAGTTCTTCAAAATACTTCAATGGAATAACATTCTCCCTGATCTGGAATACCCTCCCATTTGTCATAAAGTATAACATGATATCTTCTTTCAAAACAGAGTGGTAAACCATTTGTACAGATTCAAGTTGATTCAAATCTTTCAGGAGTTGCTCCTACTCCTGGTTCACTTAAGGAAGTTGGATCATTGGTAGTATTTCTTATTATCTTCTCTTTAGAACTACCCAATCCTGATTTTTCTCTTGCTTCCTTTCCTTGAACAACTCTTGCTTCAAAATCACTTGATGTAGTCTTCAAAGGTTGAGTCTGTTGAGCTTTGGTGAATCCTGGTAGTAGTATCTTTGAAGGTTTAACATGAGCAATGTCAGAGGTTTCCTTTTCTTTATCTTCTGATATCAAGCCAACTTGAGCTATGCCAGAGGTTGCTTGCTTCACTGTAATATCAGAATTTACTAAGTCCTGATCTTGAACAACATGAGCTCTGTCAGAGGTTGTTTGAATATCCTTTTGCTTCAAAATCAGACTAGCATCTTCATCAGATTTTGTCTCCAGATCCATGATTGGCATATATACCTTTACAGGTTCATCAATTTTTGCTTTGCCCTTGTATCTAGGATCTACCTCCACTTTTGATTTGGCTTTGGTTGCCTCAGAATTTGTCTTTTCTTTTATCACAATGCCCTTAGGCTTTGGTGGCTTCTTTTCCATGACTTGAGCTTTAGACTTTGACTTGACATTTTCTGCTTTAAGTCTGGCTTCTTCTTCCTTCAGACTTTCAATATCCATGCCTGGATTATCTTTTAGGAATAGCCTTTTGGAAATCTCTTCAACAAGTTCCAGATGTTCACTAGAACTTATCCTTTTACTAGTATCAGAATTTATTCTTCTCCCAGTATCAGAACTTGTTCTTTGACTTGTAGTTCCGGCTTTGCTTGATGAAAAACCTTTGCCTTGACCATGACCTCTACCCGTTCCAGAGTTTCCCTGGTCATTATTTCCATCATCCTTACCCTTCAGTACTTGACTAGATTTGCATTTGGACTTAATCACTTTCTCCCCCTTTTTGGCATCAGCAGGTAGAAGAAGAGAGACAAGCAATTCCACTGAGGATTGGATCTCATTGAGTTGAGTTTGCTGAGAAGCTTGATTCTTTAGGATTTTAGAAATCTGATCTTGTTACTTCTCCTGAGTCTTTTCAATATACCCAATTCGGTCAAAAGCTGGCTTAAAAAATCTGTTCTTTTCCAATTTGATATTCATATCTTGGTGGATCAGTGATTCTTGAATTTTGTTCACCTTGTCATGAGTTATTGAGTGTTGACCTTGAAGATGCCTAGTACTCATTGCAGTAACTCTCAACTGTGCCTTGAAATCATCATTTATCAGTATTTCATCAGCCTTAGCCATGTGCTCAGCAAGAATTTTTCAGTAGGAACAAAACTAACTGTGTTCCATTCCTTAGTCCACTTCTTTCCTCCAGGAGTTTCACTCGAAGGTACTGGTGCATCCTCTCTAACAAACTTCTTGATCAAATCAGCTTTATTAACTGTTTGTGGAGGTGCATGTCCTGAAGGACCAGCTGCATCAATATCTAGATTAGTAGCAGCTTCACCAGTAGATTCAACATTGTCAGCATCAGAACTTACAGAGCCTGCAGTATCAGCATCCTCTGATAAAATAACAGTATGTGAGGCTATAGAGGCTTCAACATCATCCTCTAAATTCTGATATGCAACTAAGTTCTGATCAACATCCAAATTTTGATGCCCACCTAAAATCTGATCTTCATCATCTAGATTCAGAATTGGTGTTATTGGAATATTGGCATTGAAATCAGCATCCAAAATTGGCGTTGTTAGTGGAGTAAGTTGAGTTGGTGGAGCTTCCAAGTACAGAACCTCAGGCACAACCAAGTTATGTATGTCTATTTCAGCACTTGTACCCGGGTCTTCAGCATGTACTATATTAATTATAGGAGACACATGAGGTGTAGGCACTTGCTCTCGAGTATCCTCTTGCTCTTGAATAGGAGACTTTTGAGCTTGAGTAAAGTCTGATTCAGCTGTGAGAAGTAATTCAATTACTATAGGTTCTATTGGGATCAGAGATTCCTGACCCCCTTCCTTAGCTGCTTCTTCCAGAACTTCTTCAGAGTATGATGATTCACTTATAGCCCTCCTGGCTCTTTGCTTTTTAAGTCTCTTTGCCGAAAGTGAGATTTTGGGAGCTTCATCATCAGAATTTAGCTTTCTAAGCCTTTTGAGGGGCCTAGAACTCCCAGTTTCAGTATCTTTCTGAGAAGAGATCTTCTCAGCTTCTACAACATCAGGTTCTGATGGTTGAACCTGTGCCTCATTGTCTGACTCATCTCTCAGAATAATTCTCCTTCTCTTCTGTTGAGACTGAGGTACTATCTTAGTCCTCTTGGGTTTTGAAGATGAAGGCTTCACATGATGCGCTGAAGGTTGAGGTTGAGATGACTGTGTTGGTTTGTAATATGTCATGATGGAAGGTTGAGTTGGTTGAGGTGTTTGTGTAGTTGTGGTAGGTGCGGATGAAGATTGGGTTGGTTTTGATAAGTTGGTGGGTTGGACATCAGGATAGACAGATGTATATGCTTGTGGATCAGCATTTACCAGGATCTGTTTTACTAACTGAGGAATCTGTAAGGGTCTCAACACTTGTTTCTTATTGTCAGCATTTAACAAATCATTAAAATCCCTTTTTGCAAGCTTAAAGGGTGAAATTAAATCACTGGCTAGTTGGGGTTCATCAACACAACAAAAAGTATATATAAGCTGACAGAATCTAGCAAAGTATACTACATTCCTATCCTCTGTCATCCTATCCCCTATGAAACCTAGCACAACACTTGCAAAATCAAAATGAGTTTGATGGATAAGGGCATACCCGATTTGCTGACTCATGATGGGAATAACATCAAAGTTGGAGAATTTATTGGCGAATGCCTTTGTGATATAATTAAAGAAAAAGCTCCATTCATTTCTGATATTTGATCTTTTCAGTTGACCCAGCTTTCCCAAACCTTTCTCATAGCCCAGACTGGCCATAAGCTGCTGTAAAACAGGATCCTCCACTGTTGAGAATGTACAACCTTCAGGTAAGTGGAGAGCTTTACGAACTGCTCCAGGAGTAACCACATGCTCGACATCTCCTGATGTGAAAACAATGCTTGGGGTACCAGTAGCACCACCATCATCAAATAGCCCAGTTCGCCAAAATGTCAGCACTTGTTTGCTTGAAATAGATTGGGGTTGGGTCAAAGCATACCCAATCTCACTATTGGCTAATAAATCTTACACAAAGTGTAGATCTGATGGAGCTTCAGCCTTATTCAAGATTACATCATAGTTATTTGGTACAAACTTGGCTCCATCAACAATTAAATCCTTGGGCGCCATCAGAAATAAGTGAGAAATTTATTTGCCTGAAAGGTGTTTGATGAAATGTCTGTATAGAAAACCGTTAAAAAATGTGAGAGAATAAGAAAAGAGAGAGTGAGTAGAATAGAAATGAAAATAAAAGATTTGAAAATCTTTTATCTCTTTTACTTAAACATCCCATGTGACAGCAGTTATTGAGAAGTGGAACAGACCTTTACACCTGTCACCCATGCAGCAGTTAAGGCAAAAGTTAATGAGTACGGTAAATAAGTAATGATTACATTGCACGTTCAGTTTTTTTAAAAAAACTGTTCTCACTAAACAAATGATTATTACTGCTTTATCTCACATAATCCAATATTCTGAAAAATATAACCGTTCAAGTATTGACTTAAAAATAAACCAAGTAAATAAATACTGCCACGTTAGCATCAGAACTTGAGTATTATCAAAATTTTAAAGTCATCAGGATATGGCTCCTTAACTCGAAAAGTGAATGTTTATTTCTGTAATTCTTTACATAAATACTGATATGGTTTCATCAGAACTTAATCATCAGAACTTCCATTAGAACCTGTCCTCAGAATTTATGCAACTGACACTTAAACTGTTCATCTGAAACAACATTTATCACCACAATAATTTTCATCATTCATATGGAGTGTAGGTGTGTGCAATAAGCTAAATATCAGACAATGAGTAAAGTCTGATTCACTTCATTACATCTTAGAAATAAGGCATAACTAAGAACTTTGCTCAAAATTTGTTATTATTCTGAAGTCTACTATAGAATGAGTTCATGCATGAGTCCACCTCAACTGTTTTGTGCTCATTTTATGCATCTTTTGAAATTCCTTTTTACAGTGGCTTCTCAGTGTAAGTGAGTCACGACTACTTATCAGAATCTATGTTGTTATCAGAGTATTTCTCCAGTAATCAGAGAATGTGAAAATTCACTAAGAAAATTTTATTTTGCTTTTCTAATGCATATTACTTAATACCAGCAATGCACTTGGGTCTTCCCTTCGACATTTTTACTCTAGATCTCAAAGGAGTACCTGATTTTTATTTCTTTTCTTTCTTTTTCTTTTGATAAGTGAGGCTTATCAGCACTTAGTACATCCATCAGATTTATTAACATCAGAACTTAACAGATAAGAAGCACTATTCTAGTTTTTGACTTAGTAATAAGATACACAAAGTAAACTTTAACCATGCTCAATATCAGAATTTGCTTATGTTAAAAGATTTCCACATAAACAATTACTTCAAACATGGGATTATTAGTATACTAAAGTCTACTAGGACAACATCTAGCACAGTTATCCTTATTGGATTGAATAGTCACAGAAACATTCATATCACTATCAGAGTTTAGAAATTCGCATCAGACAACAATCAACATTTAAGGAAATTTCAATTTAAGCACAGACTACATAAAGATAGTAATATCTGTAAATACTGATCACGAGGTCTAATGTATCAGAACATAAACTAGGCAGATTTAAAGTAAGAACCTGAAACCATTCCAAGTTCATTTACCAATCTTGTAAAAGTAGCTTCATACAGTGGTTTTGTGAAGATATCTGCTAGTTGTTGATCTGTTGGAATAAAATGCAATTCCACTGTACCTTCATCCACATGTTCCCTTATGAAGTGGTACCTTATGCTAATGTGTTTTGTCATTGAGTGTTGAACTGGATTACCTTTCATAGCAATAGCACTTTGATTATCACAGTAAATAGGGTTTTTGGAATATGTTAACCCATAATCCAGTAACTGATTCTTCATCCAAAAAATTTGTGCACAACAACTTTCTGCAGCAATGTATTCTGCTTCTGCAGTTGATGTGGAAATTGACTTCTGTTTCTTGCTAAACCAAGAAACCAATCTGCCTCCAAGAAATTGGCAGCTTCCACTTGTGCTTTTCCTGTCAATTTTGCACCCTGCAAAATCTACATCTGAGTAACCTATTAGCTTAAAGTCTGATTCTCTAGGATACCACAATCCCAGATCAGCTGTACCCTTAAGGTACTTGAAAATTCTTTTTATAGCTGTTAAGTGAGGTTCTCTTGGATCTGCTTGAAATCTTTCACAAAGACAGGTAGCATACATGATATCAGGTCTACTTGCAGTTAGATAGAGTAGTGAGCCAATCATACCTCTGTAATCAATAATATCTACTGATGTACCAATATCCTTATCCAATTTTGTTGCAGTGCCCATATGAGTGGATGCATTTGAACAGTCTTGCATTCCAAATTTCTTCAATAAATTTCTAGTGTACTTAGATTGACTAATAAAAGTTCCTTCCTCATTCTGCTTGACTTGATGGCCCAAAAATAGCTAAGTTCTCCCATCATACTCATTTGATATCTTGACTTTATTAACTTGGCAAACCTTTTACAAAGTCTGTCATTTGTATAACCAAAAATGATATCATCAACATATATCTGTACCAAAAGTAAGTCATTTCCATGGTTGAGATAGAATAAGGTTTTGTCAATAGTCCCTCTGTTAAATCCAATTTCCAGAAGAAACTGAGCTAATGTCTCATACCATGCTCTTGGAGCGTGCTTAAAGCCATAAAGTGCTTTATCAAGTCTGTAGACATGATGAGGAAATTTTGAATCTACAAAATCTGGAGGTTGTTCAACATATACTTCTTCTTCCAATTCTCCATTAAGAAAAGCACTTTTTACATCCATTTGAAAGACTGTAAACTTTTTGTGAGTAACATAAGCCAAAAATATCCTATGGCTTCCAATCTAGCAAATGGTGCAAATGTTTCATCATAATCAATTCCCTCATGTTGAGAATATCCTTTTGCAACCAGCCTTGCTTTATTTCTTGTAATTATACCATCTCTATCAATTTTGTTTCTGAACACCCATTTTGTACCAACAACAGATCTGTTCTTTGGTCTTGGCACTAGGGTCCAGACTTTATTTCTTTCAAATTCATTTAACTCTTCCTGCATTGCTTGCACCCAATCAGCATCTTGAAGAGCTTCTTCCACTTTCTTTGGTTCAGTCTGAGAAAGAAAAGAGTGATAGAGATATTCATTTGATGTTGTTGTTCTAGTTCTAATACCTGCTTCAGGATCTCCAATAATCAAGTCAGGTGTATGTGCTTTAGTCAACTTCCTTGCAGATGGAAGGTTATCTCTAGAACTGGATGTTCCCCCATGATCCATGCTGTTTCCATCAACATTTTCTGATGCTCCCCCTGAAATTATGCTCTCTGAGTTGGATCCTTCAGAATTTGAGTTTTTAGAATTATCAGAACTTGGCTCATCAGAATTTGATGAATCAGAACTTGAAGAGCCTGTTCTAGGTTCTGATGCTTCTTGAGATGTGGTTGTATCTTCAATATGCCCCCCTGCATAGGTGCATTTTCCTTTGGCGTAGTTACCACAGTTTCAGTAACATCAGAGTTTAACCCATCAGAGTTTGCAGTATCAGGATTTAGACTTTCAGGATTTACAGAATCAGAATTTAAAGCTTCATTCTCAAATCTCAGCTGATCATGATCATTGAAATCTTCAAGTCCTGTAATCTTCTTATCATAAAAAGAGACATTGATAGATTCCATGACAACCCTTGTTCTTAAATTGTAGACTCTGAAGGCTTTTGTGGAAAGTGGATATCCAACAAAAATTCCTTCATCAGCTTTTAGATCAAATTTGGACAACTGTTCTGGATGAGTCTTAAGAACAAAACACTTGCATCCAAATACATGAGAGTACTTCAGATTTGGCTTCTTTTTCTTCACCATCTCATATTGTGTCTTTCCATGCTTGTTGATAAGTGTTGCATTCTGAGTAAAACAAGCAGTCTGCACAGCTTCAGCCTAAAAGTAGGTTGGTAACTTTGCTTCATCAAGCATAGTTCGTGCAGCTTCAATAAGAGTTCTATTCTTTCTTTCAACAACTCCATTTTGCTTTGAAGTTCCAGGAGCAGAGAATTCCTGCTTGATTCCTTGGTCTTTGCAGAACTCTTCCATAATCAAATTCTTGAACTCAGTGTTATTATCAATTCTTATGATTTTCACAGAGTCTTTAACCAATTTATCCAGTTGTTTGACATGATCAATCAAGATAGATGCAAAGGCCTTTTGACATGAATCACAAAGGCCATCAGGAGCAAACACTGATTTTGGCAGTCCTCTCACAAGATCTTTCTTGACAAGTTCATTTATATTATTAAAATTTAAATGAGAGAGTTTCTTGTGTCAATTCCAACTTTCTTCAATTGATGCTCTACTTAACAGACAAATTGCAGAACCATCAGAACTTGTTGAAAGCTTGGCTTCATAAATGTTACCATACCTGTATCCTTTCAAAACAACTTTGCCTATAGATTTGCTTACAACTTCACAGTGTTCTTCAAAGAAATCCACATGATAACCTCTGTCACAGATTTGACTCACACTCAGCAGATTGTGTTTAAGTCCTGAGACCAGAGCTACTTTTTCAATTATGACATTCCCAAGATTGATATTGCCATATCCCAGAGTTTTTCCCATGTTGCCATCTCCATAAGAAACACCCGGGCCAGCTTTCTCCACAAAGTCTGATAACAGGGCTTTATTTCCAGTCATATGTCCTGAACATCCACTGTCTTGAACTAGGATGTTTTTCCTGTTGCCCTGCAATCACAAAGACCACTAATGATTAGTTTTAAGGACCCAAACTTGCTTGGATCCTTTGGCCTTATTAAGTTTGTTAACATTTACAGCGGATTTAGGAGCAGAGTTTATGTTAACAGTTGTCTTATCAGAATTTACAATATCAGACTTTGCATCAGAGTTTACACTAGAAGGAATAATGCTAACTTTCTTTAAAAAAGGTTTTATTTGATAATAATCATAGTACAAACTATGATATTCCTTACAAGTATAAATGGAATGCCATAAACTACCACAATGAAAACAAGGATTTTGTGGCCTATATCTAACAGACTGACTCTTAACTCCTGATTTTGAAGGTAAGGAGTATATGTTTTTATTCTTCCTGCAAAAAGAAGCCAGATGGTTAGAATTTCCACAGTTATAACATTTCTTTCTAGGAGCATTAGGAACAGGCTTATATTCATTTCTTTTATTCACACCTTCCTTTTCATTCCTATTTTTCCTAGGAGGCTTTACCTTGTTTACATTCTTAACTTCTTTTAGCTTATGCTTAAGCTGCTTCTTTGTCATTAAGCCTATGTTAACTTCAGTTGGCTTATCCTGTTTTGGTTTGTCAGAAGTTAATTTCTCTTTAACTTCTGATTTATCAATATCAGACTTTACAGCTACAAACTTAACAGGATTTACCTTTGGCTTTTGTTTAACAACTATAGGCTCAATCTCTACAGTTCCTTTATTATTCTTATCATCTCCATAACCTAAGCCCTCTTTCCAGTTTCCACTACTTAACAAATTCTGAGTTGTTCTGCCAGAGTTAGTCCAAGTCTCGATAATCTCTCTTTCCTTTTCTAACTCAGTTTTTAGAGATTCATTCATTTTAAGCACTTCATCTCTAACATAGAAAGCATCATCCCTATCTTTCTGAATTTGATGGAACATAACTAACTCTTTTTCTAAATAATCATTCCTTTTTTTATAAGCAAGATTTTCAGAAGTTAATCTTTCACATGTTAAAGTTTGATCTCTATAACTAATGAACATGGTTTTAAGATATCTTCTCAACTCAGTATTATCATCAGTATGAAAAGCATAAGTTGTTTAAGGTATCTTTAACTCAACAGCTTCAGAACTGCTATCAGCATTTTCCATCAAGGCATAGTTCACCTCACTTTTAGAATCTGAAGTGTTTGTCCAGCTTTTCTTCTTTGTGACAAGAGCCTTGCCTTTGTCACTTTTTCCTTTCTTGCAATCAGGAGATATGTGGCCTTTCTCACCACAGTTGTAACATTTGACATTTGAGTAATCTCCTCTATCAGACTTTCCTACTTTGCCTTCAGATTTTCTGAAACCTTTCTTATCAGAACTTGCACCTTTCCTGGAAAACTTCTTTCCCCTTCTAAATTTCCTATATGCAATCTTTGTGATTCCTTTCACCATAAGAGCACACAGCTTCATCATCTCTTCATCAGGGTCCATCTCAGATAGACTTTCAGTTTCTGAATCCTCATCACTATCAGGACTTGATGACTCAGTATCAGACTTTGGGATGAGAGCCTTTCCTTTGCCTTTCTTTGAGACAACCACTTTAGGGGATTCCTCCTCAGCCTTAAGAGCAATTGTCCTTGAATTTCTCCCATGCCTCTTGCTTCTTTGATCCATCTCAAGTTCATGAGTCTTGAGCATACCATAAATTTCATCAAGAGTAGTTTCATCAAGAGCATAGTTGTCTCTTATAGTTGTGGCCTTCAAATCCCAACTTTCAGGAATAGCTAAAAGGAATTTAAGATTAGTATCTTCAAGATCATATTCCTTATCCACCAATGACAAATCATTCAAGAGTTTGACAAATCTATCATATAAACCAGTTAATGACTCATCAGGTTTTGAGTTAAAGTGCTCATACTCTTGAGTGAGTATAGTCCTCTTGTTCTTCTTATTTGAATCAGTTCCCTGACATCTTGTCTCCAAGACATCCCATAAGAACTCAAGTAATAGAACACGGATTTTATTCAACACAATAAACTCTGTTACAAAGAACTGTTCTCTCTCAGTGATGAACAAATTATCACGAGAGTTGCTAGGGTTACAATGAATAATAATCTCGATTAAGATAACACATATAGTGTAAACCCTATGTCTGTGTTTATATACTACACAGTTACAAGATAATCTTCTAATTGATATCGAATATAATTCTGCTTCCTAATATATATCAACTAGTTATCTTTTCTTCCAAGTATTCTATTCTTCATAGAATTCTTCTCCATGCATATCTCTTCTTATGTTTGTCTTGATCTGCTTTCCTTTCAATCGGTCGCCTTCCTTATCTTAACATCTCCTTAAGTCCTGATATTATCTCCTAATAAATATCTCCTGATAACTTAAGTTCTGACAACTTAAGTTCTGATATCTTAAGTCCTGACTTCAGTATAAGTACTGATTTCCAGTTAAGTCCTGATTTGTTCTGTTAGTTAAGATCTGAAAACTAAACACAAATCATATTAGACATGACATCACAAATATATCTAACAGTAGCAACTGTGACACCCTCAATCTCGGGGTTAGGAAATGAAGACCCACACACCTCTAATCTACTAATTAAATAAGCATAAACCCCGATTACCTACTAACAGGATCATACAGGATAAAGTATGATACAAGATTACAACTACCAATCATAAAATATAACTTACAACCCCAAAATAAAATCAAATATACATAGTCGATCCCGGCTTGGAACCGACAGATAACCCATTGTATCTTTACAACTCTCTGGATAAGCGCTTGCTCACTCAAAAACTTTACTACCTGCTCTGGCAACCGGAAGCCTTTAACACGATAGGGACCACCAGGTATGCTCTTACGAGCAGTGTGCCTAAGCCTGACCATCTTTTTGCTTAACTGCCATTGTCAGATTAAAACAAAACATATGAGTATAAAACTCAGCAAGTAACTAAGCAGCAGTTCTACGAAATAAAGTCCATAATATACTTTACTGATCTCAGGGTATTCTACTTTATCAATTCTAGGTGGCAGATTTCTATTTTTAGGTTATGAAAAAGGGAGGGTTATGAAGAAAATTTTTGGGATTTCAAGGAACAAGCCTCAAGGTAGGGTGAAAGCCGACATTTATCACAAATCAATAACAGGATCACAAATGGTCTTTCGAATGGAAAGCGACAGTCTTTTCATTATAAGGAATCAATTATATGATCAACAGGATTAAAAATCAGGGTTTACGAGCTATAGGCTTCACAATATCACAATCAACTCTTTTCAAAGCAATATAAACCACTTTCATTTTCAAAAAATCAATTACTGAGTAGGAAGTTTCAATTCCTTTTTAAAATCAATAAAGAACCCTTGATTGGACCACTTTATCTTTCATTTCATAATAATAATAATACGGGTGATCAGCCCGTACCGACCTCCATCAGGTCTTTAAGGTACCAATGGCATAATTTCAGCCTTAAATTGGACTAGCCCCGCTAGCCTCTTACTATGACTAGACTAGTCCCACTAGCCTCTTACGTCCTAATCCAATCCATCAGGAATTCGTTTGGAAAACCTTGACTTGGAAAAAGGTAGGTTTTTTAAATTCATTTTATCATTACCAAGAATATGAAATCATTCAGACTCTTTCAAGTCGAAACTCTTTCTTAAATTCAATTTCAAGAATTCAAAGTTAAGGGAATAAATCAGGAATAAGCAAGGTTCAATTCTAGGGATCTTGATCAATGGTAACATTGTACTCAAGTTATGGAAACTAAAACCATTTTAAGGATCAATAGGGAATAGGGTAAACAAGGAATGAAGCATCATTACAAGGGGTTCATAAATGTACTTATAGGGTTTTTAACAGTTCATGGTATATCAAATAAGTAGAACAGGAAAAAGAGTTACCAAAGGGGTTGGATCAATAAGTTTATCAATATCAATTTCACAAGATCAAAGACAACGTATCTCAAATCAATAACATGGGTTCATTACTTTAACAGTTCAATACTCTACATGGCATGAACAATATCCTTGTAATATATAATGGATGATGTCAAAGATTACTGATGCTGACAATGTCATTAGCAATCAGTTAAGCTTGGGGCCAACCCTAAGTAAGTTGTATTGTAACCTTAATCTGTAATTTATACTTGTAACACTTAATGTTTGTAAAATGTAAATACAGCAGACTGGGGCATTTTTCCCTAAACAGTGTCAAGCCTAAGAATTCTATCTGGAAGAAGATCAAGAAGGTCATGCCTCAGAAGAATTATGAAGAAGCTTGGAGTTGAATAATTCTGTTTGGTGAAAAACATTCTAAGTCAAGATCTCTACAAGTCACAGAATTAGTGTTATAGAGAAGTCATTCGAGAACTCAGAAAGACCTATCGAGAACTCAGGAATTGTTTATCGAGAACTCAGGAAATGCTATTGGAGATATCGATAAGTCAGATACCCATTCGAGAACTCAGAGATATCGACAAGTATACATTCATTAGAGAACTCTGAGTTATCGATAACCCAAAGTCCATTAGAGAACTCTGAGTTATCGATAAACTAAAATTCACTAGAGAACTCAGAGTTGTCGATAAGTCAAGTCAACAATGAAGTTTCAGAGATAACGACAAGCCAACATACCTATCGAGATGTCGAGTTCTCTACAGCTTAATTGGAGATCTCAAAGTGAAGAAATTTCTCTAAGTACAGAATTGCAGAACAGTTCAATATCCAAGGTTGCAAATCAACAAACAATTCACATAGCTGAATTGACAAGTCTACAAAAAGCAGCTTGAGAGATGTGCAAGATTAATGGTGAAGATTAACTGACAAAAAAGGATCAACCAATACACAGTGGATGAAGATATGCTAATCTAGATATGGAAATCTCGCTTTTCCTTTAGATAGAAGTGATTAGTGACAGGTTAGAAAAGTGATTAGCACTTCTTATTGTTCACCGTGTAAATCAGCAGTTAACTGTGTTATAAAGTTAACACTGGTCCTTAGTCAGAACAGGGGATGCTAAAGATATGCTAAGCCAGAAATGGAAGATCTATTTTTCTATAAATAGAAATGACAAGTGACAGTTTATAAAAGCTAATAGCATGTCTTATTACACACTGTGTAAACCAGGAATTAACTGAGTTATAAAGTTAACACTGGTCCTTAGTCAGTTCTAACAATCTAGATAGAAAGTCTTGTATTCTCTCTCAAGAAAGAAGCTAAGTTCTAAACCAAGAACTTAGAGATTTTGTAGCAAAACACTGCTTGATTTTTAATATAAAATTAAGTGAGTTTTGAAGATCTTTGTTTTACATATTTGCATTTTTATTTATGTTTAACATCTATTCTACCAAATCATTGATAACAACCAACTGCTAAAGCCAAAGTCGATCAAAAAGTAAACATTTAAACCAAAACACATTCACCCCCCCTGTGTTGTATTCATATCTAACAAGTGGTATCAGAGCAAAATCTGAAAGCAAATAGATTAGATCTTGGAAAAATGAATACACAGAAAATCAGTAGTATCAAGATTCCTCCCTTTGATAAGGCCAACTACACTTTATGAAAAAAGAAAATGTTGTTGTTTATAAGAATGGCCAATCACCTTTACATTCAGATCCTCAAGAATGGGCCCTTCACTCCTATGGTTAGAGTTGAGGAAACCACAGATGGAGACATGGTTATTCCAGCTCATTTTGCTCCCAAAGATGCCTCTAAGTATACTGATATTGAAAGAGAGAAAGTTTTGCTAGACAGTGCTTTTCAACTGATACTAATTGAGTCACTTGACAATGTAATGTATAATAACATTGTCAACTATGACACTGCTAAACAGATCTGGGAAAAGATTGAGATACTCTGTGAAGGAACTGAGGAGGTTAGGTCAAATCAAAGAAGGATATTGATTTCTTAGTATGAGGGTTTTATGGCTAAACCAAAGGAAGGGATTACTGATGTGTTTGAAAGGTTTAATAAGCTGATAAATGACTTGCAGCTTCATGATAAATTTTATGATGTTGAAGAAGTGAATTTGAAGTTCTTGCTTACTCTTCCTGATCATTTGGAACAAAAGATCTCTGCAATCAGAGAAGGAAGGGATTTGAGTAAAATCACACTGGAAGTGCTCTATGGGGTTCTGAAAACTTATGAACTTGAAATGATTCAAAAGAAATCAATAAGGGTTGGTCAAGGATATGTAATGGATGGCTCAAGTGCACTGATTGTGAATGATGGCCAGACCTCTAATGATGAGCAAAGATCCCAAACTCCAGAAATTTCTACAAGTGAGAAAAGAGTCAATGACACTAAAGAGCAAGTCATACTGGAATTGGATGAAGAAGATGAGTTCTACACCCTTGATGAGCTTGATGAGCTAGACAAATCAATGGCTTACTTGGCTAGAAAATTCTCTAACATTAAAGTGAAGAAACCAAGATTTTTCAAGAGCAAAGGACAGTCCTTCAACAAAGACAGCAGCTCGAAAGGAAAAGGGAAGTACACTCCTGATAGCAAAACTGGCTACAAAACTGGTTCTGCTGACAAATCAAACATAATGTGCTTTAACTGTGATGAGTTGGGCCATTTTGCTATAGAATGTAGGAAACCCAAGAAGGCAAAGAAAGACAAAGCCTATCTTGAATTGGAAGCAAAGTATGATGCTCTTTTAAAGAAGCAACAAGGAAAAGCTTATATTGATGAGGGCAAGAGCTGGGATGATTCAGTTAATGATGAAGATGAAGAAGTTGGAAACTATGCACTCATGGCCTTGGAGCAAGGAGACTCTTCATCATCTAAATCACAATTACCAACTCTTACCATAATTGATTTAAATGTGAGTCAATATAAGGAAACTGTTGAAAAGATGAGCACAAAAATGTTCCACATTCATACAAGCATGGTTGCTGCAAATGAGGAAGTTAACAGATTGAAAAAGATCAATGAAAAACTTGAGAGTGAAAAACAAGAGACTGAATTATTGTTGGTTGAGCTTGATGCTTCTAAGCAAGAAAATGCATACTTAAAGAACAAATTAAAGTGTGCAAGTGAAATTGAAGCAGTATTGAGAGAAAGGCTGGAGAAGAATGAAGTGAAGCTGAAATCCTTCAAAAATGCTTCTGAGTTGATTGAACAATATCATGAAAAGAACAAGCCAAGTGCAAACATTGCCATTGGTCTTGATTATGAGGGTTTGAACAACAAAAAGAAGTCTGTCAGTGACAAAGGGAAATCAACTGAAACTGAGAATGTTCCAATTATGTTGAAGAAAGTTGAATCACCTTTGTTCAAGGCATGTGAGGTGAACTTCAGTGAAGAAGAGTTGATCATCAAAGAGGAGATAGCTGATGAGGACAAGCAAAAGAAAAATGATGAGACAACTCAGTCTTCCATCTCTGTTGAAACACCAAAAGCCAATTAAGAAACTAAGGAGCCTGTGAAGGAGATTAAAACTGAAGAGGTCAAAAAGAAAAAGAAGAATAGAAATGGAAAGATTGGGATAAACAAAAGTAATAATTTTGCTTATGTTGCAGATGCTCCTAGAAAGAGGTGTGAGAATTGTGGATCAATGAATCACCTAAGTCATCTTTGTAAAAAGATTGTTAGCAATCCACCTGAAGGAGTCTACAAGTAGAATGAAGCTAAGGCTAATGATCCCTATTCATTATGTGACAAGTTTGACTGCATTCCCTGCAACATGAAAGTGATGAAGAGTTGCCATAAATTGAGAATTGATCTCATAGAATCAAAAATTGGTTCTATATCTGAAAGGGAAAATGCTCAACAGTCTATGAATTCCATTTTATCTGAACATTCTCATTCTACTTCTGCAAAATCAGTTAACAAGAAGAAAGTGCCCAACACATCTTGGGTAACTAAACACAATTAATCCTCATTGTGTGCAGGGCAAAGGAAAGAAGGTCATATGGATCATTGAAAGTGGATGTTCCAGGCATATGACATGTGATAAGGCCCTGCTATCACAATTTAAGGAGATGGTTAGCCCTTTGATGACCTTTGGAGACAACAACAAAGGATTCACAATGGGATATGGCAAGATTGTTTCTGGAAATGTTGTCATTGAAGATGTAGCACTAGTTGTTGGATTAGAAGTAAATCTTCTAAGTGTTAGTCAATTTGCAGACAGAGGTTTTCAAGTTGTTTTCAACAAAGAAGATTGTGCTTTTGTTAGCAAAAAGACTGGTGAAATTGCTCTTAAAGGAGTAAGAAAGGGAAGCTTGTTTGTTGCAGACTTAGACTCAACAAATAAGGATGGAGTGTGTTGTTTCTACACCAAGACATCAGAAGAGCAAAGCAAATTGTGGCATAAGAAGCTATCTCACTTGAATTTCAAAGCAATCAACACTTTAGTCAAGAAGGAGCTTGTGAGAGACATGCCCAGTCTGGAATTTTCTCAATTGGAAGTTTGTGAAGCTTGTCAGAAAGAAAAAATGAAAAGATCAAGTCACAAGTCAAAATCTGTGAATTCTATAAGTGCACCTCTGCAACTTATTCACATGGACTTGTTTGGGCCAGTAAATATCTTGTCCATTTCAAGGAACAAATATGCCCTTGTCATGGTTGATGATTTTTCAAGATACACTTGGGTTGAGTTCATGTACTCTAAAGATGAAACTCCAACCATTATAATTGAGCACATCAAGAAAATTGAGAAGCAAGCTGAAGGAAAAGTTAGTGTGAAAATATTGAGGAGTGATAATGGAACAGAATTCAGAAACTCAAGATTAAATGAATTCTGCAAAAGTAATGGCATTGTTCAAGAATTTTCAGCAGCTAGAACACCTCAACAGAAGGAGTAGTTGAGAGGAAAAATAGAACATTGGTTGAAGCTGCTAGAACCTTGCTACAAGATGCTCAATTTCCAACTAGTTTTTCGGAAGAGGCTGTTAATACTGCATGCTACACTCAAAACAAATATCTCATCAACAAAGCTCATGGCAAATCACCTTACTCAATCATGTCTAACAGGAAGCCTACAGTGAAGCATCTACATGTGTTTGGAAGCAAGTGTTATATTCTAAAAGACAATTCTGAATATGTGGGAAAATTTGACTCTAAAGTTTTTGAAGCAATTTTTTTGGGATATTCATTGGAAAGAACATCCTACAAAGTTTATGTGATTGATCAAAAGAAAATTATGGAAAGCACAGATGTGACTTTTGATGATGACAAGTGTCCAGACTTGGAATGCCTTGATATAAATGATGCTGAAGCCCTTGCATTTGAGAATCTAACCATTGATAGTGATTCTGATGAAGAAGATGAAGTTGTGGCACAACAAATGACAAATGAAGAGATCTCTGAACAAAATCATGGGAATGAAAGCTCTCTTCAGACACCTGAATTTGATGGCACAAACTCAGGGGGAGAAGGAGAGAATGGAAATGACAGTCATGGTAATACTGAAGAAAATGATGAAGGCACTAGTCAACAGACTCACATTAGAAAGTGGGATAAGAGTCATACAGTGGAAGCTATTATTGGTGATCCCTCAGCTGGTGTGAGAACTAGAAGTGCAACTGCTAATGAATGCCTACATGCATGTTTTCTATCTCAAGTAGAGCCCAAGAAAACTGAAGAAGCCTTATTGCATCCTGATTGGATATGTGCTATGCAGGAGGAGCTGAATCAGTTTGAGAGGAATAAAGTTTGGAAATTAGTCCCTGCACCAAAGAACAAAAGCATAATTGGAACTAAGTGGGTGTACAAGAACAAAATGGATGAAAATGGAATTGTTACTAGAAACAAAGCAAGACTGGTTGCTAAAGGCTACTCACAAGAAGAGGGAATTGACTATGATGAGACTTTTGCTCCTGTTGCAAGACTAGAAGCAATAAGAATTTTTCTGGTATTTGCTGCACACTCAAATTTCAAGGTGTATTAAATGGATGTCAAGAGTGCTTTTCTTAATGGTGAACTAGAAGAAGAAGTTTATGTACAACAACCACCTGGCTTTGAAGATCCAGAATTTCCTAACTTTGTTTACAAACTACTCAAGGCTCTATATGGATTGAAACAGACACCTAGAGCTGGTATGACACACTGTCAGAATTTCTACTCAAACATGGTTTTACCAGAGGTACTATTGATAAGACTCTCTTCTACAAGAAGCATGGTGAAGATATGATCCTAGTTCAAATCTATGTGGATGATATCATCTTTGGATCTACAAATGAAAAGCTTTGTCAAAGATTCTCTAGGCTAATGCAGAGTGAGTATGAAATGAGCATGATGGGAGAATTGAGTTACTTCCTTGGCCTTCAAGTTAGTCAAAGAAGTGATGGTATTTTCATCAGCCAAACCAAATATGTGAATGACTTATTGAAGAAATTTGGTATGGTGGATAACTCACCTGCATCTATACCAATGTCTACTGCAACCAAGTTAGATGAAGACAAGAAAGGCAAGAGTGTGGATATTTCAAGCTACAGAGGGATGATTGGATCATTGCTTTATTTGACTGCTAGTAGACCAGACATCATGTTTGGTACTTGTCTATGTGCTAGATTTCAAGCCAACCCAAAGGAATCGCATTTGATGGCTGTGAAAAGGATTTTCAGATACTTAAAGGAACTCCAAACTTGGGATTATGGTATCCTAAGGGAACTGGTTTTGAAGCTGTTGGATACACAGATGCAGATTTTGCTGGATGTAGGGTTGATAGGAAAAGTACTAGTGGAAGCTGTCAATTTCTTGGTCAAAGAATTGTATCCTGGTATAGTAAGAAACAACAATCTGTGTCAACTTCCACAGCTGAAGCTGAATATATAGCTGCTGGAAGTTGTTGTGCTCAGGTGCTTTGGATTAGAAATCAGCTAATGGACTATGGTTTAGTGTTACACAAAATTCCTATTATGTGTGACAATACTAGTGCCATATCTATAGTAGCTAATTCAGTTAATCATTCTAGAACAAAGCACATTGATGTTAGGTACCATTTTATCAGGGAACATACTGTAAATGGTACCATTGAGCTCATTTTTGTTCCAACAGAGAAATAATTAACTGACATTTTTACTAAACCTTTGGATGAAACAACCTTCACTAGACTTGTGAGTGAAATTGGAATGCTCAATTCTTCATCCTAAGGCAAGAACTCAGCTAATGTGTTGCAGCAGATTAATTTCTAATAAATCAACCTAGTTTGATTTAATTGGAAATTAACTGAAATATGAATTATAAATATTTCAGAACCTCTGTATATTTTTTTTAAACTCAAAAATTAACTTGGAATATTTCAAATTCTAAGTAAACTGCTTAGTTGTTAATTTACATCTTAAATGTGTAAAATTAACACAAAGCAGAATAACAGTACTCAAAGGTATAGAGAACTGAGTTCTCGATAAGTCAAAATGACTTATCTCTCGATAAGTCAAAATGACTTATCGACAAGTCATTTTAGAGTTCTCGAGTGAGTCCTCGATAAGTCTATTTATAGACTTCTCGAATGACTTCTCGATAAGCTCTATTATGACTTATCGATAAGACCATGTAGAGTTCTCTAATAGTGTTAATTCACAGAGTTCTCGACAAGGATATTTTGAGACTTATCAATAACTCATAACTAAAATAATTTAATTCAATGAATTAGACAAATACTTTTGGAAAATTTATTCTGATTTCAATTTGATTCAATTCAAATAAATTAGAATCATTTTTAGTCCATTTTCGGACAAACTGGGCATTTATCAGAGTTCTCGATAAATCATTTCTTAGTTCTCGAAAAGAATTAATAAAATGACTTATCGAATGTACCTTTTTCAAGTTCAAAATTACTTCTCGATAAGTTTAATATCAAATGTTTATTTGACTTCTCGACAAGTATTTTACTTTTTCTATAAATACCCAGACTTCTCGATTAATCTGAACTTGGAATTTTTCAAAATTCTAAGTAAACTGAATATTTATTACTTCATATCTTCAGTATATGAACTTAATAAATAACATATCAAAAGAAGCAAAAAGTATAAAAAAATGAACAAATTTAATTCATAAATTCTGTTCATAAAAATACTTTTGACATACTTTGTCTCTAATTTCTCTGACTTATTGACACATTTACATGCTTATATGATTTTTTGTTTACGTGAAAATAGGTTAGTCCAATGTTCGTAGACTAGTACATTATTTGTGTTGTTTTGAGTATGCTGATAGTGGTTAATTTATTTGACTAAATGCTGATAGGATGAGTTACTTTTTGTGTAGGGAGTACGTGCTTGTTTGCATGAGGAATAGTCACTCTTTAAAGTAAACTAATATTCTTGAGTACTTGCATGGGGAATAGTAACTAGTCATTTCTAACTGTCAAGTATGCTTATGTGATTATTACTCTTATTATCCGGGCAACTCAAGAGTCTCTTGGTTTCTATCTTTACTCCCTCTATAAATTAAAATGCTTCACTCTTTATCATTAATCGCTACTCTTATTCTCAACAAACATCCACTTTCAAACTCACCTCTTGTTCATCTCTCTCTTTCTCAAATGGATGCCCCAGTCTTTTATAGACTTATTCATGGAGTTTACCAACCGGTCCATCATTTGGATGATGACCTAGTTTATTTTGATCCTATCGGACTATGTGTCCTTCTTAAGGGGGTTGTTTACAGCCCCTTTGATATTCCACTTTAGGTCTTTTATGAACGCTCGTGGAATGATCAAATCAGCATTCTTTTCTTTGAAGAGGAAGTCTCTCTGGAGATGGAGAGACGTGCAAGGGTGGCTGAGCAGCAACGCCTTGCTGCTTTGGAGTTGCAGGAGAGGATCATCTCTCTTACACACTCCATGTCCAGAGCTTACCAGCGCAGGGCAAGGAGGTTGGAGGCCGAGAAGAAGGAGTCTAAACTAGAGTAGTTAGGATTAGGATTTACTTGTTAAGTCTATGTCTTAATGTACTATGTTTCCATTTTTAATGAAAGTTCTGATTCTTGTCTTGCAATCTCTTGTTTGTGTAATAATTACTATGTGCTTATATCTATATTAAATTTTGTCTTCTCTGTAATAATGCTTGCAACTAAAATATCTTACAATGTATCTGTCAAATGAAACTCCAAAAAGATACATTTGTTCAATGCATTACAGGTCTAATACAAGACATCAACAGGGAACTCAAATAATCAATTTATAGGTATTAGTGCTAAAACTGCAGCTAAAACATTTCAAAACCAAACTGCGGTTTACCCAGGTACAACAACACAAACACAAACTCAAACACAATCCCACTCAGGTGACTCTCAAAAACCACTTGTTTTACAAAAGGACAGCAATGTCATGATGTTCTTCAGATTGTTCTGCTGTTTGAGAAAAGAATCCACCAAACATGAAAATTTATCAGTTTACTGAATATTTCATGAGTATTGCTTATGCACCTTCATGTGCAAAACAATCTTCATAGATTGAAAGGTTTGAGGGTAGTACTCCTGAGGGGGAGCTATCTAAATCCTCTCCAATTCAATTGGAGGTTCCTCAAGAAGGAACAACTCCCCTCATAACTCTAGCAAAAGCTGTCTTACCAGTCAAAGCTAGAAGAACAATTGCCTATGACAATGTCATAAGAAGGGCAATCTTAGCACATTCAAGTGCCAGTGTGTTGCAAGACACGCAAGGGTTTGAGGCTGGTGCACATGGAAGTAACCCAGTCAAATCCCCTCCAATTCAATTGGAGGTTCCCACTACAAGTGGAGGAAAACACACTGTCACAACCACAGAGCAATCTGTGAGTCAAACTGTGACCTCAGTCATAGATGCTTATGCACTAATTTTTCTGGTGAAATGAGTATGATTAGCCCTATATGGTCTTCCTCTAATCATATGATCACAGATTAACTCTTCTGAGCCACCTCTTATTTCTGTAGGACAAACATCATTTGAGCCTTTCATGTGAGGATAAGAGAAAAGATTGAGTGAAAAACAGAGAATAAGAGAGGCAGGATCCTTCCTGGCAAAAGGAGAGGTAGAATTAGTGTCTGGATTTAGCAATCCTTGTGAGGTAACTCTGTCTCTTAAAAGTCATGAGACTAGTGCAGTGAGAAGTAGTGAGACTATTTATTCAAAAGATCAGAGAGCTTAGGTTTTTCCTATTCTAATCTACTTGGTAAACTCATCACTACAGACTTCACTAAAACTTGAAGTTGCTGATAGTGTTCTACATGAGCATTGACAAAAGCTTGAACAATGTGCATCTAGCTGGATCTTTCTTCTTGAAGATAATGTCAAAAAGGGGGAGAATATATCTAAATGCCAAAACAGCTAATGGATGTTTCCAGATAATAATATTCTTTTCTTGATAGGGGGAGAAGGAAGAATAAATCTAAATGCAACTCACAAAAGAAGATCATATATTGGGTTCTTGGGTTCTGCATTTAGATAAAGTTTTGACATCATCAACCAGAACTTGTGCATAATTTCATAATGAACAAGTTGGGGGAGATTGTAATATATAATGGATGATGTCAAAGATTACTGATGCTGACAATGTCATTATCAATCAGTTATATAATAGATGATGTCAAAGATTACTGATGCAGACAATATCATTAGCAATCAGTTAAGCTTGGGGCCAACCCTAAGTAAGTTGTATTGTAACCTTAATCTGTAATTTATACTTGTAACACTTAATGTCTGTAAAATGTAAATGGAGCAGACTGGAGCATTTTTCCCTAAACAGTGTCAAGCCTAAGAATTCTATCTGGAAGAAGATCAAGAAGGTCATGCCTCAGAAGAATTATGAAGAAGCTTGGAGTTGAATAATTCTATTTGGTGAAAAACATTCTAAGTCAAGATCTCTACAAGTCACAGAATTAGTGTTATAGAGAAGTCATTCGAGAACTCAGAAAGACCTATCGAGAACTCAGAAAGACCTATCGAGAACTCAGGAATTGTCTATCGAGAACTCAGGAAATGCTATTAGAGATATCGATAAGTCAGATACCCATTCGAGAACTCAGAGATATCGAAAAGTATACATTCATTAGAGAACTCTGAGTTATCGATAAGCCAAATTCCATTAGAGAACTCTGAGTTATCGATAAACCAAAATTCACTAGAGAACTCAGAGTTGTCGATAAGTCAAGTCAACAATGAAGTTTCAGAGATATCGACAAGCCAACATGCTTATCAAAATATCGAGTTCTCTACAGCTTAATTGGAGATCTCGAAGTGAAGAAATTTCTCTAAGTACAGAATTGCAGAACAGTTCAATATCCAAGTTGCAAATCAACAAACAATTCACATAGCTGAATTGACAAGTCTACAAAAAGCAGCTTGGGAGATGTGCAAGATTAATGGTGAAGATTAACTGACAAAGGAGGATCAACCAATACACAGTGGATGAAGATATGCTAATCTAGATATGGAAATCTCACTTTTCCTTTAAATAGAAGTGATTAGTGACAGGTTAGAAAAATGATTAGCACTTCTTATTGTTCACTGTATAAACCAACAGTTAACTGAGTTATAAAGTTAACACTGGTCCTTAGTCGGAACACATGATGCTAAAGATATGCTAAGCCAGAAATGGAAGATCTGTTTTTTTATAAATAGACATGACAAGTGACAGTTTAGAAAAGCTAATAGCATGTTTTATTACACACTGTGTAAACCAGCAGTTAACTGAGTTATAAAGTTAACAATGGGCCTTAGTCAGTTGTAACAATCTAGATAGAAAGTCTTGTATTCTCTCTCAAGAAAGAAGCTAAGTTCTAAACCAAGAACTTAGAGATTTTATAGCAAAACACTGCTTGATTTTTAATATAAAATTAAATGAGTTTTGAAGATCTTTGTTTTACATATTTGCATTGTTATTTATGTTTAACATCTATTCTACCAAATCATTGATAACAACTAACTGCTAAAGCCAAAGTCGATCAAAAAGTAAACTTTTAATCCAAAACACATTCACCCCCCCTGTGTTGTATTCATATCTAACAATCCTCTCTATAACCACTTACACAAGTAATTAGAGTTACTTGCCTGAATTCGCTTTCCTGAAGGTCGAACTACTGCCACCTAGTAAACCTTTCCCTTTCCTAGCCTGAATGCGCTCATGCTCCGAATCTACAATCAAAACTAAAACCTTAATTAGATTCTCAACTCTCATTCCCAGAACGTTCACTCAATACGATAGCTCGACTATACTCTTGACTCGAACTATACGAGTATAGTTTATACATACATGCACATAGCACATAACACATTCTTTTCTCATAGCCTTTATATCTTTATATACTCAATAATCAACTTATACTCGCTTTAATCTCGACTATACAATTATAACTCATACGAGTTCACGATTCATTCACAGCTAAATCTTTACGACCATAACTATCACTTATAGCATTCAAAATCAATCGACTTAATTCTCTTTTCTTTTATTCTTTAATTCGAATGAAACGGTCAAATCATAGATATTCACATATACACACCCAATTATTCTTTGATTACTATAAATCAAGTTTTAATTCTAAGTTTATATGGCCTATTCGGCCTTCTTGCAAATATCAACCACAAAATCAATCAATTTCCTCCTTAGCTCACATAAACATATAGCACAATCAAAAACCTTTTAAAAGAATCATTTTACTCTCTTTAACATCAAAAATTCGAACCCTAACCTTATTTATACAATCAAATTTCTCAAGAATTATATCATGCAACTTTAGTTCTAGCATCATCCATCATTTAAGCTAACATTCTTTTCTTTATTAACAAAATTCAAACCCAAACATTCACATAGATCACATAATCTCTAAAAATTACACATGCACTCACTTTGCATTAAATCAGTCCCTTTTAACTTATTTTGAACTTGACATTTACATGCAAGGCTATAATTTAACATGCATCCAAATTTCCATGTCATTTCTTGCTAGTAACTAATTCAATTAGCACATAAATTCGCAAAATACACTTAATCTTCCTTTACCATAAGATCCATTCGGATTTTTCAAAAAAACACACAAATCGACTTTAGTCCCTTAAGATTAATCAAGAACACTCTAAATTTCCAATAACCAAGACATGCATGCATCATTTAGAGTTCTTAACTACATTTCAACCCGTTAATTCAAGAACCTTTACAATCAATCAATCAACAACTTATTTTCATCATAAAACCAACTTAATAAACAAGAACCATTCGGGGTATTTAAGAAATAACACATGCAACTATCGAAAATAAGTTTTAGGTGTATTAGAGTTCAGTAATTACATCATCACTCACCACCGGTTCACCGGAGTTCATCACTGTTGGCGGTGGCTTCACGGTGGTGCCTTCATTCGAGGGTGTCCAACCACAAAACCCCCGATTACTTCTAAAAATCACAGCAACAAACACATGCAAGACATAATCATCACAAATCCACATCATCTTGATTCTATGAAATAAGAACTCGGCAAAACCGAACCTACACACACACACATCTGCATGCAAGTACCAAACCACACATGCAAGTGAATCAAAGCTTATATGTGAAACAATGATGAAGTTCTATGGATGGATCCATAAAAATCAAGTGAATAAGAGGGATGTACCGAGAGGAAAAAGAGAGAGAGACTTCGAGCGTGAGAGAGAAAAAGAGAGAGAGAGTGATCGAGAGAGAGAGAGGGAGCCGCAGACAAGAAAGAAAGAAAAGGAGGGGGGATGAGCTTATATATGCTAGGGGGAGGGGTAATTTATTCATTTACTAATTCCCCTCTTGATTTGATTTACTCTCTCTTTTTACTCCAAAAAAATAGAAATTGAATATTAAATATATCCCTCTCATAAATTTGAATTTTTTTACGAATGACAATTTTAAGACGTAGGTCTCGAAATTAGCTTTCTGACCATTACTCATAATAGACTTTTGAGCGTACGGTTGATTTTATATGATTTTTACAAGTTTGTGCTAATAATAGCATTTTATCACATAAAAATCAATTTAAAATGCAATGATCACAAAATAAATCCGTCTATCATTTTTAGAAAGTCTCTAGGAATATTTCGAAGATAACAAAACAAGTCTCATGCCTTTACCTTACTCAGATAATTTTATAAAATGTACGAAGGTTAAATAAACCTTATTTAAATCAAATAATTCCCTTAAATCCATAAAATATTAACAGATCACATAATCACGCATACAGACAAGCAAGCACATATACTGACACATCACAACTCATGTCTGATCATAAAAATTTCCCTTTTTATCATTACTCCTCTTTTCGCGTATCGGGTCACGTTCTGCCTGACGGCCCGACGCTCAGCGTTTCAATTACGCTTTACAATATCATTATCGACCGACACGTCACTAGAACGCAATACTTCACTTAAACATTCATTTCACATAATAACATATATTTCACATTTTAAATACTTTAATCCCTTTTTAGGACGGGTTTCGTTCTACCCGACGGCCCGACAACACAACTTATTTCCTAAACTGACTCTTTAAATTGGAACGCGTCTATCTATGCTCCCAGATACTAATATACAATAAAGACAATTAATCATCACTTAATCACATATTTTATAATCACTTCACATAAATCATACTTTATTGACTTAATTACGTCGCAAAATTCTCAGTTGTCACAATCTACCCTCCTTAAAGGATTCTGTCCCCAGAATCTAGTCTAAGCAAATAGATGGGGATACTTTTCTTGCATTTCACTCTCTAATTCCCAAGTTGATTCTTCTATTAATGGATTTCTCGACAATACTCTGACTAGAGGTACAACTTTATTTCTAAGTGTCCTCTCTTTTCAGTTTGAGATTCGAACTGGTTGTTCTACATAAGACAGATCTGGTTGAATTTCCACTGGTTCCAATTCGATCACATGGCTCGCATCAGCATTATACTTCTTTAGAAGAGATACATGAAATACTTTATGTAGATTTTGCATTTGCGGAGGTAGCTCCAATTCATATGCCACTTCATCGCAATACTTCGAATGGTCCAATATACCTATGACTCAACTTCCCTTTCTTTCCGAATCTGGTTAAACATTTCCAAGGAGATATCTTTAACAAGACTTTGTCTCCAGGTTTGAATTGCACATCTTTTCGTTCTCGATTTGCATACTTCGTTTGTCGATCTTGAGCGGCAATTAATCTTTTCCGAATCAATTCCACCTTTTCTTTCGTTTGTTGAACTAGCTCTGGGCCAATTAATTTGCGCTCACCCACTTCGTTCCAATACGTAGGGGATCTACATTTTCTTCCATACAATGCTTCATAAGGCGGCATGCCAATACTCGCGTGATAACTGTTGTTGTAGGAAAACTCAATTAACGGCAAATGATTGTCCCAGTTTCCTTTGAAATCTATTGTACAAGTTCGCAACATATCCTCAATTGTCTGTATTGTCATTTCACTTTGTCCGTCAGTCTACGGATGATATGCCGTACTCATTTTCAGCTTAGTTCCCAAATGATCATGAAATTGTCTCCAAAATCTCGAGTTAAACCTGGGATCTCTATCAGACACGATAGATACAGGTACTCCATGACGCATCACAATCTCATCCAGATACAATTTGACCAATTTTTCCAACGAAAACCTTTCATTTATCGGCAAGAAATATGCTGATTTCGTCAATCGATCGATTACTACCCATATCACATCATGATTAGACTTGATTTTAGGTAATCCTACCATGAAATCCATCATGATATGTTCCCATTTCCATTATGGTATGTTCAGTGGTTGAAGCAATCCACTTGGCCTTTGATGTTCCGCTTTTACTCTTTGACACGTATAACACTTACTTATCCATTACACAATTTCCTTTTTCATGTTTGGCCACCAATAACTCTATTTTAAATCTTGGTACATTTTTGTGCTTCCAGGGTGAATTGAAAATCTCGAGTTATGCGCTTCTTGCAAAATCTCGTGCTTTAGCTCCACAACATTAGGTATCCAAATACGTGAGTTAACACGATATATTCCTTTCTCATCCTTTTAGGCTTTAATTTCTTCTCCTGATAACTTATCCTTTTCGCGGTTCATCACTTGCTCTTGACAGCATCGAATCTTTTCCAAAATTTCAGGTTGAAATGACATCACATATATTGCCTCACCTCCAAATTCTGGAGTCTGCACTTCTATTTCCATCCTTTCGAAATCCTTAATCAATTCCTCCGACGACGTAAGCATATTTAATCTTTCTTTGCGACTTGGAGCATCTGCTACCACATTTGCCTTTCCAAGATGATAGTTTATCGCACAATCATAATCTTTGATCAACTCTAACCATCTTCTTTGTCTCATATTCAATTCCTTTTGAGTGAAGATATACTTTAAACTCTTATGTTCTGTAAAAATCTCGCATCTTTCCCCGTATAAATAATGTCTCCAAATCTTAAGGGCAAACACAATTGCTGCCAATTCCAAATCATGCATGGGATACTTTTGTGCATGCGGCTTGAGTTGCCTTGACGCATATGCTATTACCTTACCGTGTTGCATTAGTACACATCCAAGTCCTTTATATGAAGCATCACTGAATATCACAAATTCTCCTTTTTCATCAGGTAACACCAACACTGGAGCGGTTACAGTCTCTTCTTTAACTCTTGAAAGCTTTCCTCGCACTTTTCCGTCCACACAAACTTCACATTCTTCCTTGTCAATTTCGTTAATGGAACAACAATTTTAGAGAAATCTTGCACAAACCTTCTGTAGTATCCGTCTAATCCCAAAAAACTTCTGACTTCCGTAGGAGTCTTGGGTCTTTCCCAATTTATTATAGCTTCTATCTTGGCTGAGTCTACTTGATTCCCTCCTTATTAACTACATGACCAAGAAATTGCACTTCCTTTAGCCAGAATTCACATTTCGAAAACTTAGCGTACAGCCTTTCTTTCCTCAGAATTTCCAAGGAAATCCTCAAATACTCCTTATGATCTTCTTCCATCTTGGAATAAATCAGTATATCATCGATAAACACTATAATGAACTTGTCCAGGTATTGCTTGAACACTCTATTCATAAGATCCATAAATGCGGCTGGCGCGTTCGTCAAACCAAACGCCATTACCAAAAACTCGTAGTGCCCATATCTCGTTCGAAACGTTGTCTTGGGTATGTCTTCTGCTTTAATCTTTAATTGATGATACCCAGATCTTAAATCAATCTTGGAAAAACATGAAACTCCTTTTAATTGATCAAACATGTCATCGATTCGCGGTAGAGGGTACTTATTCTTAATCGTCAACTTATTCAATTCACGATAATCAATGCACAACCTCATACTTACATCCTTCTTCTTTACAAACAATACCGGCGCACCCCTAGGGGATACACTCGGTCGAATTACCCCTTTATCCAACAATTCTTGCAATTGTGCTTCCAATTCTTTTATCTCGACTGGTGCCATATGATAGGGAGCTTTCGATACTGGTTCCGTTCCAGGAGCCAAATCAATCGTAAACTCGATCTCTCTATCTAGAGGTAGTCCAGGCAATTCATCAGGAAATACATCAGGAAAATCTCTTACTATTGGAATATCTTCAATCCTTACGGATTCTTTTTCCACGTCTTTAAAATGAGCTAAATAAACTTCGCATCCTTGACGTAATAATCTTCTCGTCTCGATAGTCATTAGAAATTTCTTCTCTTGCCTTTTCCCTTTGAATATCACTTCCTCACCATCCTTGGTTCTTAACTTCACCTTCTTACTTTTACACTCTATCTGTGCCTCCTGGTTTGACTACCAATCCATTCCTAGTATAACCTCGAATTCTCTTAACTTAAAAGGAATTAAGTCAGCAGAAAAGTGCCGACTTTTTATAACCATATCACAATCAGGACAAACCTTATTAACAATAACTTTCTCTTGATTTGCTACCTCTATAATCAAATTAGGTTCCAGGGGGTACGCAACACAATTTAACTTATCAAGAATACTTTCAGAAATAAAAGATCTAGTTGCTCCAGAATCCATCAATACTTTTACTTCTACTGAGTTAATAACGAGCATACCTGTCACCACGTCCACATCTTGCACCGCATCTTTCATTGTCATATTAAAGGTCCTAACTCTGGGTTGAGCTGACGGTGCTGGGAGAGACGGTGGTCCAACAATCCTAAGAACATTGGCCTTCTGGACAGGTTCCTTGCAGTTTCTAGCCATATGGCCCACCTTTCCATATTTGAAACAAGCCAAGTCAGGCTTCCTTGCTCCATTTAGACACTCTAAAGAGTAATTCCCTTTCTGGTTGCACTTGAAACAAGTTATGCCCAACTTATTACACCTTCCCGGGTGTCTCTTCCCACAAACCTTGCATTCTTGAATCTGAGGTCTGTTATCCTTTCCCGGTTGTCCTGCTTTCTGGAAACGGTTCTTCCGGACTCCGTTACCGGGTTTAAACTTCTGAAATTTTTGGTGCTGACCTCCACCATTCCTTCCAAACTTTCCTTTAAACTTTGAACTTCCTTGCTCTTGCTCCGAGCTTACAAACTTCCTTTTTCTTCCTTCATTTTCCCTCTTTGTAGCTTCACACTCTCCTTCTACTATCATTGCCTTATGTACCAAGGCGGCATAATTCTTGATCTCCAATAATGCCACTTGACTTCTAATCCATGACTTAAGTCCCTACTGAAACCTCTTAGCCTTCTTTGCCTCCGTATTTACACACTCAGGTACGAATCTAGCAGCTCCGAAAATTTCACTTCATACTCTGCTACCGACATATCTTCTTGTCTAAGGTCCAGAAATTTCATCTCCAACTGATCTTGCATATAAATTGGAAAATATTTCCCCAGAAATATTTCAGTGAACTTCTCCCATGATAAGTCATTTCCTTCCAACAACGCCTTCAAAGATTCCCACCAGAAGCTCGCTTCATCTTTAAGGTAATAACTCGCATACTGGGCTTTCTTGTCATCCTTAACTTCTGCTAATTCGAATGTTTTTTCCATTTCTCTTAACCAAGAATGTGCTTTTATCGGATCTGGAAATCCTAAGAATTCCGGGGGATGAACAGATTGAAAGTGTTTAAAGTTTCCAATTTTAGGGGCCACGGGTTGTTGCAAAATCTGAGCAAGTCTGCTCATCATGGTGGTTTATGGGTTTACTTCTGGGTCTTGGGTTGGAATTTCTTCTTCTTGGTGATCTGGTGAGTTGGCCATTTCTTACAAACCCGATTGAGCAATTATTTAGCAATACGATAACATGGCATATATAATAACATTTTATTATGGAATCTCTTTTGCGATTTTTAAGCTTTACCCAATTTTGCACATGCAATCCTATTACTACATAATTCTCATATCAGTATTTTCTCATGGCACAGGATAGGGTATTACGAATTTTTAAACACGGTTGTATGAAAACATGGTATTCAGAACAGTTTATGCAAATGTTTAGGGTGCACGATAGAAAACAAGATATAATGGATTTATCAAACAAATGGTACATAAATAAAAGTCTGGTTATCACAAGTTCAGGAATAAGGTACAATAAAAGGGTTAAACAGAGGAAAAACTGGAAAATATCCCCTATCTACCCCTAACTTCTAATAACTACTACTATAAAGTTCTGAAATACAATACAACAAATGAAAAAGGGATCCCGACATCTGACCAAGTATCCCAAAGCCTACCGGCGCTGAAAAACAACAACTACGGGCTCAACCAACAGTCTCGCCTAACAACTAATCATCCAGAATTTCTCTCAGCACAACCAGCATCCAGCGAATGATCTTATGCAGCCTCCGGGCCTCAGCATCAGCATCACAAGTGGATGGTCCCTCATCTAATCTCCTCCGGGAAACCTGCTCCACCATCTTAATCCGGACTCGCCACTCATCATCCATAACTGAAGTGCTCTGCCTACTCTCTCGAGCTAGCCTATCCACCAAAGCTCCCAACTCAGGAATACGGGAGTAAACAAAGTCCTGGTCCTGGGCTAACTTGCCACCTACACTGACAGGCACAATCTTAGGCATCTCAGACTCTAGCTCAGGGGCAGGGGTCTCTGAATCTGGCCTCAAGGGTGAAATCTACATGGGGATCTCACTACTCTCAGAAGGATCCTCCTCTGGATCTGAACTAACATACACAGGCTCCTCTGGAGAGGGTGGAATGGGGTCCACTGGGGTACCAGTCAAACTAATCTCTGAATCGGAATCACTACCACTACTAGGATCCTGAGAGAAAACACAAAACAACAATCAAAAAACAACGTTAGGGTTAAATAAAGCTTCCAGCTAACTCACACCCTAACTCTAGTTGCCATTTAGCTAATGCACACTTCTCTTAGACTATACCTAATAGTCTAACTCAACTCTATATGAGTCGAACTCTCTCGCGATATATAAATATATACCCAAAATACCCTTTTTAATCCTAACTTGTCTCTGGGACTAGATCCTGTAGCTTTGATACCAACTTGTGATGCCCTCAATCTCGGGGTTATGAAATGAGGACCCACACACCTCTAATCTACTAATTAAATAAGCATAAACCCCGATTACCTACTAACAGGATCAGACAGGATAAACTATGAGACAAGATTACAACTACCAATCATAAAATATAACTTACAACCCCAAAATAAAATCAAATATACATAGTCGATCCCGGCTTGGAACCGACAGATAACCCATTGTATCTTTACAACTCTCTGGCTAAGCGCTTGCTCACTCAAAAACTTTACTACCTGCTCTGGCAACCAGAAGCCCTCAACACGATAGGGACCACCAGGTACGCTCTTACGAGCAGTGCGTCTAAGCCTGGCCATCTTCTTGCTTAACTGCCATGGTTAGATTAAAACAAAACATATGAGTATAAAACTCAGCAAGTAACTAAGCAGCAGTTCTACGAAATAAAGTCCATAATATACTTTACTGATCTCAGGGCATTCTACTTTATCAATTCTAGGTGGCAGATTTCTATTTTTAGGTTATGAAAAAGGGGGGGTTATGAAGAAGATTTTTGGGCTTTCAAGGAACAAGGCTCAAGGTAGGGTGAAAGCCGATATTCATCACAAATCAATAACAGGATCATAAATGATCTTTCGAATGGAAAGCGATAATCTTTTCATTATAATGAATCAATTATATGATCAACAGGATTAAAAATCAGGGTTCACGAGCTATAAGCTTTACAATATCACAATCAACTCTTTTCAAAGCAATATAAACCACTTTCATTTTCAAAAAATCAATTACTGAGTAGGAAGTTTCAATTTCTTTTTAAAATCAATATAGAACCCTTGATTGGACTACTTTATCTTTCATTTCATAATAATAATAATAATAATAATAATAATAATAATAATAATAATAATAATAATAATAATAATAATAATAATAATACGGGTGATCAGCCCGTACCGACCTCCATCCGGTCTTTAAGGTACCAATGGCATAATTTCAGCCTTAAACTGGACTAGCCCTGCTAGCCTCTTACTATGACTGGACTAGTCCCACTAGCCTCTTACGTCCCAATCCAGTCCATCAGGAATTATATGAAAAACCTTGAGTTGGAAAAAGGTAGGTTTTCTAAATTCATTTTATCATTACCAAGAATATGAAATCATTCAGACTCTTTCAAGTCGAAACTCTTTCTTAAATTCAATTTCAAGAATTCAAAGTTAAGGGAATATATCAGGAATAAAAAAGGTTCAATTCTAGGGATCTTGATCAATGGTAACATGGTACTCAAGTTATGGAAACTAAAACCGTTTCAAGGATCAATAGGGAATAGGGTAAACAAGGAATGAAGTATCATTACAAGGGGTTTGTAAAGGTACTTATAGGGTTTATAACAGTTCATGGTATATCAAATAAGTAGAACAGGAAAAATAGTTACCAAAGGGGTTGGATCAATAAGCTTATCAATATCAATTTCACAAGATCAAAGACAGGGTATCTCAAATCAATAACAGGGGTTCATTACTTTAACAATTCAATACTGTACATGGCATGAATAATATCCTCTCTATAACCATTTACACAAGTAATTAGAGTTACTTGCCTGAATTTACTTTCCTGAAGGTTGAACTACTGCCACCTAGTAAACCTTTCCCTTTCCTAGCCTGAATGCCCTCACGCTCCGAATCTACAATCAAAACCAAAACCTTAATTAGATTCTCAACTCTCATTCCCAGAACGTTTACTCAATACGATAGCTCGACTATACTCTTGACTCGAACTATACGAGTATAGTTTATACACACATGCACATAGCACATAGCACATTCTTTTCTCGTAGTTTTTATATCTTTATATACTCAATAATCAACTTATACTCGCTTTAATCTCGACTATACAATTATAACTCATACGAGTTCACGATTCATTCACAGCTAAATCTTTACGACCATAACTATCACTTATAGCTTTCAAAATCAATTGACTCAATCCTCTTTTCTTTTATTCCTTAATTTGAATCAAACGGTCAAATACATAGGTATTCACATATACACACCCAATTATTCTTTGATTACTATAAATCAAGTTTTAATTTTAAGTTTATATGGCCTATTCGGCCTTCTTGCAAATATCAATCACAAAATCAATCAATTTCCTCCTTAGCTCACATAAACATGTAGCACAATCAAAAACCTTTAAAAGTAATCATTTTCCTCTCTTTAACATCAAAAATTCGAACCCTAACCTTATTTATACAATCAAATTTCTAAAGAATTATATCATGTAACTTTAGTTCTAGCATCATCCATCATTTAAGCTAACATTCTTTTCTTTATTAACAAAATTTGAACCCAAACATTAACATAGATCACATAATCTCTAAAAATTACACATGCACTCACTTTGCATCAAATCAATCCCTTTTAACTTATTTTGAACTTGACATTTACATGCAAGGCTATAATTTAACATGCATCCAAATTTCCATGTCATTTCTTGCTAGTAACTAATTAAATTAGCACATAAATTCGCAAAATACACTTAATCTTCCTTTACCATAAGATCCATTCGGATTTTTCAAAAGAAACACACAAATCGACTTTAGTCCCTTAAGATTAATCAAGAACACTCTAAATTTCCAATAACCAAGACATGCATGCATCATTTAGAGTTCTTAACTACATTTCAACCCGTTAATTCAAGAACCTTTACAATCAATCAATCAACTGTTGGGAACCACGGACTTAGGGTGTTATCACGTTTTACGATAAAGATTACGAAAAGAGGATTACCTTGTTAATGGTTGATTCCACGCTCTTCTATTGTATTCCCAAATTCCCTTGAGCGAAGTGTGGCCTCCGTCTTCTCAAGTTATCCTCTCTTCTTGCTCCTTGATGGCTACAATATGTTTTCACACAATTCCAAGCAAGAAGAGAATAAGAATATATATAGGCTGCAATAGGGACCATGGATAATTAGGTTGGGCCTTCTAATTACATCTTGAGCCTAGCCCAATGTAATTAAATATTAATTCAATCCACTAAAGAATTAATATTTGCACTACCTTTCCTAATACCGTAATTTAATTAATTCGGTTCAAATATTATTTGCTTATTAAATTCCCCATGTTTAAAATATCATATGTCCATTAATTAAATAAATTACTGATAATTTATTTAATTAATATCTTTTATCCTTGGTCATCCACTCAACCTTTATTTAATTATGTCAGAATAAATTCCACCTGCAGGGTTTCACATAATTAAATCTTTTTGAGCTTTCAAGGGGACATCATTAACCCGAATATTATCAGGAAATGGATTCCTTCAATAAATAATATCCACCATGTATATAATTCCATCACCCAAAATATAATGATATAATTCAAAAGAATTATTTCATATATAAATTAAAGCATGTAAATAATATACACGTGTCAATTACTATTTTCGGATTAAGAACCTAAGCATTAATAATAACATAGAATCTTAGTTCTCCTTCTTAATCAATATTAAGGGAACAATTGTAAATTTGATCCTGTTCAATATACATAAAGTATACTAGTATTATTTATTAGTCAATATAAACTAATCTAAATAATACTACAGCCATACCAGTGGATTGTCCAACACCACCTGTGCTGTGAACCTTATTATATTATATAACCGTATTTAACAATCTAATATTCTGTATCCCATTTGATATTAGATTGTTCACAATATATAATATTAGACAACATGTAAACATTCAAATGATTCTCAAATAAACTGGCCAGAAATAAATGTACATACTTCAAATAAATATTTTCAGTATACACTAACATTCTCCCACTTATACTCAAAATATTCTATGTGTACATCAGTTTTTATTTAATCCACTATTACATAAAAATCTATGTGTCCATCCATCTGACTCCTATCGCTTCCACATGCTTGTCAAAAACCTTGGTTGGCAAGCTCTTTGTGAAAGGATCTGCTCGGTTGTCTTCTGATGATATGTGAGCCACAACTATATCCCCTCGCTTTACGATTCCTCGTATGAGATGATACTTACGTTCAATATATTTAGCTGCTTTGTGGTCTCGCGGTTCCTTTGAATTTGCCACAGCACCAGTGTTATCATAATACACCGTCAAGCTCCTAGGCAAATTAGGTACCACATCTAAGTCCAAAAGGAAGTTCCTGAACCATACAGCCTCCTTGGCAGCCTCAGAGGCCGCCACGTACTCGGCCTCCATGGTGGAGTCTGCAATGCATTTCTGCTTTACACTCCTCCATATAACGGCTCCACCTCCCAAAGTAAAAACATATCCCGAGGTTGATTTCCTCTTATCCCTATCTGATTGGAAATCTGAATCAGTATATACCAAAGGAAATAGATCTGAGGCCTTGTAAATTAACATATACTCCTTAGTCCTTCTCAGGTACTTGAGTATAGTTTTTACTGCACTCCAATATTCCTGACCTGGGTTCGACTGATATCTACTAACCATGCCTACAACAAAGCAGATGTCAGGCCTCGTATATAACATAGCATACATTAAGCTTCCACATGCTGAAGTATAAGGAACTGCTTTCATGCTCTCCATATCCTTATGTGTCGAAGGACACTGCTTCTTAGATAGAGCAACTCCATGCTTAAAAGGTAGAAAACCTTTCTTGGAGTTCTGCATGTTAAAACGAGCTAATACTTCATCAATGTAGGGCTCTTGAGATAAAGCCAACATCCTTTTTTTGCGATCCCTTATAACTTTGATCCCAAGGATGTATGCCGCTTCACCTAAGTCCTTCATGTCAAATTGTTTGAACAACCATGCCTTTACTGATGACAACATCTCAACATTGTTTCCAATGAGTAAAATATCATCTATGCATTACCTTCACTTCTCTTATACACGCACGATTCGCTTGGACTTTGATCAAATCCATATGACTGGACTGCCTGATCAAAACGAATATTCCAGTCTCTAGAAGCTTGTTTAAGTCCATAAATAGACCTCTTAAGCTTACATACCAGATGCTCTTGGCCTTCCTTAATGAATCCTTTTGGTTGCTGCATATAGATGGTTTCTTCAAGACTTCCATTAAGAAAAGCTGTCTTGATATCCATTTGCCAAATCTCATAATCGAGATAAGCTGCTATAGATAAAAGAATACGGATTGACTTAAGCATGACTACTGGTGAAAAGGTTTCCTCATAATCGATACCTTCTTTCTGAGTATACCCTTTCGCAACAAGTCTTGCTTTCCAGGCTTTCACCTTTTTATCTAATCCCCTCTTTTTCTTGTAGATCCACTTACATCCAATAGGTTTTATACCTTTGGGTGGTTCCACGAGCTCCTAGACCTGATTAGAATACATTGATTCTATCTCAGATTCCATCGCCTTTTGCCAAAGATCTGCATCTTTGTCTTCTACTGCCTCTTCGTATGTACGGGGATCATCATCATGTTCACCAGGGACCAAGTCTGAAGACTCTCCCAAAAACATGAATCTATCAGGCTGTTGAACAACCCTCCCACTACGACGAGGCACTGGTGCGGTATTAGTGACAGGTTGTACATTATGTTGTGGTTGTTCTACTTGTACTACAGCTTCATGGGTATTATTTGTCCCTCCCACTAGTTCCTCTAAAACGACACTACTCATGGGTTTGTGATTCATTATATAGTCCTCCTCCAAGAATCTTGCATTGGTGCTAACAATGACATCCCGATTCTTCGGACTATAAAATAAATATCCTTTCGTTCCATGGGGTAGCCTATAAACAACTTTACTTCTGTACGAGATTCTAACTTAGTCGCGTTCTTGTTCAGCACATGTGCTGGACAACCCCATATTCGAATATGTCTTAGACTCGGTTTATCCCCGGTCCACAATTCTAAGGGGGTTTTAGGAACCGACTTAGAAGGTACTAAGTTCAGAAAATAAGCTTCTGTCTCTAAGGCATGTCCCCAAAACGACTTGGGTAAATCCGAATAACTCATCATCGATCTAACACTCTCTAAAAGAGTCCGGTTCCTTCTCTCTGCTACACCGTTCTGCTGGGGTGTGCCTGGTGCAGTTAACTGGGATTCTATCCCATTTTCTGATAAATATTCCCTAAATTCTCCAAGCAAGTATTTGCCACCACGATCTGATCGTAGTGACTTGATACTTTTATTAAGTCGCTTCTCCGTTTTAGCTTTGTACTCTTTAAACTTATCAAAGCACTCAGACTTACGGTGCAACAAATAAACGTACCCATATCTAGAATAATCATCAATGAAAGTGACGAAATATTCATAACCACCTCTTGCTTGGATATTCATGGGTCCACATAAATTAGAGTGAACCAATTCTAACAGTTGTTTGTCTCTATTCCCTTTTGCCTTGAAAGGCCTATTAGTCATTTTACCTTTCAAGCAGGATTCACAAACTGGAAATGGCTCCACTGCCAATGAGCTTAAAGGCCCGTCTACTACCAGTCTTTGAATCCTCCTCAAGTTAATATGACCTAATCTCAAGTGCCAAAGATATGTTTGGTTCAAACTAGAAGGTTCCTTTCTTTTAGTAGAGTTAGAAGATGTGTTGTTCAATTCCCTAAATTGCAGTTACAGTGCAGGTTGACTAGGATTAATTATATACAAATTGTCTTGCAATGTACCTGAACATATAATTCGTTTATTCATCATAATAGAAACATTACGATCCAAACAAACATTATAACCATCCAAAGCAAGTTTAGAAACCGAAATTAAATTCCTTCTAAAAGAAGGTACATAAAGACAATTGTTCAAAACCAAAATCCTATCAGAACCAAAAGATAAATGAATAACTCCTACTGCAACTACTGCTACTTTCGTAGCATGTCCCATAAACACGTATATCTCACCATCTCTAAGCATTCTGGATAGTTGGAACCCCTGCATAGAATTACAAACATGATCAGTGGCTCATGTATCTACACACCAAGTGCTCGTAGATATAGCCGCTATAAATGTTTCCGTAACTAGAGAAAGAGACATACCAGTATTGTTTGTCTTCTTAGGAAGAGGACAATCATGTTTCCAGTGACCTGACTGTTTGCATCTGAAGCACTTTCCCTTAGGCTTTTTCACACCACCCTGAACTCCCACTGCCTTCACAGCTTTCTGTGTCTGAGCCTTTTTCTTCTTCTTAATACCTTTCGGCTTAGAGGAAGAACCTTTCTCAGCCACATTCACTTGAACACTCTGCCGAAATAATCCTTCAGCTGCCTGAAGTTCTGTCAGCAGTTCTGCGAGACTATACTGCCTCTTGTTCATGTTGTAATTCAAGCGGAACTGCTCAAAACTCTTGGACAAGCTCATAAGGATAATGTCAATATGGGTTTCCCCGTCAAGTTCAGCACCAAGGATCTCTATCTCATTCAGATGCGACATCATCTTGAGAACATGATCCCTTACAGGTGTGCCTTCAGCCATCTGAGTGTTCATTAAAGCCTTCATGGCTACTTGCCTAGCAGCCCTATTCTGATCTCCAAAAAGTTCCTTGAGATTAAAGAGCATATCCGAAGCAGTGGCCATAGACTGATGCTGATGCTGCAAAACACCCGGCATTGCTGCCAGAATGTAACATCGCGACATCTCATCAGCCTTAATCCACCGTTTATAATACTCTTTCTCATCTTCAAGAGCATCAGCAGCAGGTTGTTCAGGCTTGGGTTCATAAGTGCAAAACTTGTACTCCTCAGCAGTCAACACAATGTCCAAATTTCATTTCCATTCAATATAGTTAGGTCCGGTAAGTTTGTTATCCTTAAGTATGGTGAATAGTGGATTAAAGCCCATTTTATCCTGAGAATCATGCATATAAACATCACATAAATAAGGGTGCATTAATAATTAAGATCTAAATTATTAAAATTTAATGCACTAACATCTAAACACCATAAGCTTCTGGTACGCCACGATGTGTGACATGTATACCACCTAATTTTGTTTAAATGTTACTTCGGTCCTATTACTAAACAATATGCCACGTTGGGGTGGACTATATTATTTTTCATAGCTAAGTGTATACCATCATCAAATCTTAAATTATTCGAAATCTATGGAACTTGGTACGCCACGATGGGTGGCGTGTATACCTTCCAATATTCATAATTTTGCCTTGAATAGAATACTTCAATTCAATATTCATCAATGGTTTGATTTCCAGGTAGTGGAGGAGTCACATCGGTCTCGCTTAAAACCTACAGCCTTACAAGTTCGATGAACCCGTTTTTGACAAAATCGCCCCAAATCAGAAATAAAGAAAATCCGTATTTATTCCTTTCAAAATTTATTAATTTAAGAAGTTTGTTCTAGTAATTTCTATAATATTCTAGACACCACAAATTACATGCCACGATGGGTGACGTATATATAATTTATATTCGTCTTTATGTTAAATTACCTACAACCAATAATGGAGACCATGGGATTTAATTTCATATTAATTCCCTCTCCCACTTAGCATTTTTTTATTAAAATTGAGGAATTTTAAAATTAAATGGGGCCCTATGTTGTTATAATTATGTCTAATCATTCATTCAAAATACACACATAATTTTAGCAACATATAACATTTAATTAAAGCAATAAATGAATTTTATGTCCATGTCGTCCTAATTAAGTTAAACATGCAATTTTAAAAGAATTACACACATAATTAACGATACACATAATCAATAAATTAAATTAATAATTAAAATTTAATGGAAAAAATTAAAAATAAATTTTCCACTATTATGGCCCTTGAAAAAAAAATCCAGCTCTCAAAAAAAAATCTGCCCCAAGCGCGCCCCGACGCCCCCAGCAGTCCCAGCAGCCCCAGCAGTCCCAGCTGCCGCAGCAGCCCCAGCAGTCCCAGCTGCCGTAGCAGCCCCAGCAGTCCCAGCTGCCGCAGCGGCCGCAGCGCGCGCACCTGTTGCTTTTCTGTGAGTTTTGTTTTGATTTTGTTGGATCCAAACATCAACAGCAGCCCCTTGTAATCGCACAGCGGAATAAAAAACTACCGGAATTGATTTCCGATCGCACATAACTATTACAAAATACCCGAAACAATTACAAAAAAAAATAGATCTAATACAAAACTAATTTTGTAAAATCTATTCTAACACGATCAACCCTCGTGTAAATTACAACCACGATTAAACCACGTGGAAACCAAAACAAAAATTAACCATGATTAAACCACGTGGGATCCAAACACATAATTAAAATATACATGGCCATAATAGTGGATTAACAACCTGCATCAAAACCAATACAAGCAAAACACTATATACACGCATATATAATTACGACATGGACATTATATCATAAAACGTAGAACCCATTACCAGGCTCTTGATACCAATTGTTGAGAACCACGGACTTAGGGTGTTACCACATTTTACGATAAAGATTACGAAAAGAGGATTACCTTGTTAATGGTTGATTCCACGCTCTTCTATTGTATTCCCAAATTCCCTTGAGCGAAGTGTGGCCTCCGTCTTCTCAAGTTATCCTCTCTTCTTGCTCCTTGGTGGCTACAATATGTTTTCACACAATTCCAAGCAAGAAGAGAATAAGAATATATATAGGCTACAATAGGGACCATGGATAATTAGGTTGGGCCTTCTAATTACATCTTGAGCCTAGCCCAATGTAATTAAATATTAATTCAATTCACTAAAGAATTAATATTTGCACTACCTTTCCTAATACCGTAATTTAATTAATTCGGTTCCAATATTATTTGCTTATTAAATTCCCCATGTTTAAAATATCATATGTCCATTAATTAAATAAATTACTGATAATTTATTTAATTAATATCTTTTATCCTTGATCATCCACTCAACCTTTATTTAATTATGCCAGAATAAATTCCACCTGCAGGGTTTCACATAATTAAATCTTTTTGAGCTTTCAAGGGGACATCATTAACCCGAATATTATCAGGACATGGATTCCTTCAATAAATAATATCCACCATGTATATAATTCCATCACCCAAAATATAATGATATAATTCAAAAGAATTATTTCATATATAAATCAAAGCATGTAAATAATATACACGTGTCAATTACTATTTCCGGATTAAGAACCTAAGCATTAATAATAACATAGAATCTTAGTTCTCCTTCTTAATCAGTATTAAGGGAACAATTGTAAATTTGATCCTGTTCAATATACATAAAGTATACTAGTATTATTTATTAGTCAATATAAACTAATCTAAATAATACTACAGCCATACCAGTGGATTGTCCAACACCACCTGTGCTGTGAACCTTATTATATTATATAATCGTATTTAACAATCTAATATTCTGTATCCCATTTGATACTAGATTGTTCACAATATATAATATTAGACAACATGTAAACATTCAAATGATTCTCAAATAAACTGGCCAGAAATAAATGTACATACTTCAAATAAATATTTTCAGTATACACTAACATCAACAACTTATTTTCATCATAAAACCAACTTAATAAACAAGAACCATTCGGGGTTTTTAAAAAATAACACATGCAACTATCGAAAATAAGTTTTAGGTGTATTAGAGTTCAGTAATTACATCATCGCTCACCACCGGTTCACCGGAGTTCATCACCGGTGGCGGTGGCTTCACGGTGGTGCCCTCATTCGAGGGTGTCTAACCACAAAACCCCCGATTACTTCTAAAAATCATAGCAATAAACACATGCAAGACATAATCATCACAAATCCACATCATCTTGATTCTATGAAACAAGAACTCGACAAAACTGAACCTACACACACACACACATCCGCATGCAAGTACCAAACCACACATGCAAGTGAATCAAAGCTTATATGTGAAACAAGGATGAAGTTCTATGGACGGATCCATAAAAATCAAGTAAAGAAGAGGGATGTACCGAGAGGAAAAAGAGAGAGAGACTTCGAGAGTGAGAGAGAAAAAGAGAGAGAGAGTGATCGAGAGAGATAGGGAGCCGCAGACAAGAAAGAAAGAAAAAGGGGGGGATGAGCTTATATATAATAGGGGGCATGGGTAATTTAGTCATTTACTAATTCCCCTCTTGACTTGATTTACTCTCTCTTTTTACTCCAAAAAAATAGAAATTGAATATTAAATATATCCCTTTCAGAAAGTTGAAATTTTTTATGAATGAAATTTTAAGACGTAGGTCTCGAAATTAGCTTTCCGGCCATTACTCATAATAGACTTTTGAGCGTACGGTTGATTTTATATGATTTTTACAAGTTTGTGCTAATAATAGCATTTTATCACATAAAAATCAATTTAAAATGCAACGATCACAAAATAAATCCGTCTATCATTTTTAGAAAGTCTCTAGGACTATTTCGAAGATAACAAAACAAGTCTCATGCCTTTACCTTACTCAGATAATTTTATAAAAATGTACGAAGGTTAAATAAATCTTATTTAAATCAAATAATTCCCTTAAATCCATAAAATATTAACAGATCACGTAATCACGCATACAGACAAGCAAGCACATATACTGACACATCACAACTCATGTCTGATCATAAAAATTTCCCTTTTTTATCATTACTCCTCTTTTCGCGTATCGGGTCACGTTCTGCCTGATGGCCCGATGCTCAGCGTTTCAATTATGCTTTACAATATCATTATCGACCGACACGTCACTAGAACACAATACTTCACTTAAATATTTATTTCACATAATAACACATATTTCACATTTTAAATACTTTAATCCCTTTCTAGGACGGGTTTCGTTCTACCCGATGACCCGACAACACAACAACTTATTTCCTAAGCTGACTCTTTAAATTGGAATGCGTCTATCTACGCTCCCAGATACTAATATACAATAAAGACAATTAATCATCACTTAATCACATATTTTATAATCACTTCATATAAATCATACTTTATTGACTTAATTACGTCATAAAATTCTCAGTCGTCACAGCAACCATACTTGTATGAATGTGAAACATTTTTGTGCTCATCTTTTCAACAGTTTCTTTATATTGACTCACATTTAAATCAATGGTGGTAAGAGTTGGTACCTGTGTTTTTGATGAGGATGACTTTTCTTGCTCCAAGGTCATAAGTGCATAATTTCCAACTTCTTCATCTTCATCATTATCAGAATCATCCCAACTCTTTCCCTCTGCAATATAGGCTTTGCTTTGTTGTTTCTTCAAAAGAGCTTCATACTTTGCTTCTAGTTCAAGATAAGCTTTATCCTTCTTTGCTTTCTTGGGTTTCCTGCATTCTGTAGTAAAATGGCCTAGCTCATCACAGTTATAGCACCTTATTTTTTATCTATCAACAGATCCAAATTTGTAACCATTTTTGCTATCAGATGTGTACTTTCCTTTTCCTTTCCAACTGCTGTCTTTGTTGAATGATTGTACTTTACTCTTGAAGAATCTTGGCTTCTTTACTCTAATATTAGAGAACTTTCTTGCCAAATAGGCCATTGACTGATCTAGCTCATCAAGTTCATCCAAGGTGTATAACTCATCTTCTTCCAATTCCAGTATGACTTGTTCCTGTGAATCATTATTTATTTGCTCACTTGTTGAGGTAACTGGAGTTTGGGATCTTGGCTCATCATTAGAGGACTGGCTTTCACTGACAATTAGAGCACTTGAACCATCTACAACATGTCCTTGACCAGCTATTAATGATTTTCTTTGAATTATTTCCAATTTATATGTTTTTAAGATTCCATATAGAACTTCCAGAGTTATTCTGCTCAAGTCTCTCCCTTCTCTGATTGCTGAAATTTTCTGTTCTAAATGATCAGGAAGTGTGAGCAAAAATTTCAAGTTCACTTCTTCAGCTTCATAATATTTATCATGCAGCTGCAAGTCATTAATCAACTTGTTAAACCTTTCAAACATGTCAGTAATACTTTCCTTTGGATTAACCATGAAACCCTCATACCGTAAAATCAGTATCCTTCTTTGATTTGATCTAACTTCTTCTGTTCCTTCACAAAGTATCTCTATCTTTTCCCAGATCTGCTTAGCAGTGTCATAGTTGACAATGTTATTGTATATTACATTGTCAAGTGACTCTATTAAGATCAACTTCAAACCACTGTCTAGGGAGACTTTTTCTTTTTCAGGCTCATTGTACTCTGAAGGGTCTTTAGGAGCATAATGAGTTGGAATGACCATGTCTGCATCTGTAGATTCCTCAACTCTTACCATATTAGTGAAAAGCCCATTCTTGAAAATCTGAATATATAATGGATTGGCCATCCTGAAAAATAACAACATTTTCTTCTTCCAAAGAGTGTAGTTAGTCTTATCAAAAGTAGGGATTTTGATGCTACTGATTTTCTGTGTATTCATTCTTCCAAGATCTTGAATCTATTTACTCTCAGATTTTGCTCTGATACCACTTGTTAGATAATGAATCGCACACAGAGGGGGGGTGAATGTGTGTTTGTGTTTTTCTATTTTTCTTGAAGTGTTTTTGATGGTGAACAAAGTAAATTAAATTCTTGTAGTAAAATGTGTTAGTACTGAATTTAGACAGATAAAAAAGTGAACATAAATATTTTAAAACTCACTTAATTTTATATTAAAATTAAGAATGTTTTGCTACAAAATTTCTAGGCTCTTTATTGATAAAGAGCTTAGCTTCTTCCTTGAAAGAATACAAGATTTTTCTCATCTAAATTGTTACATCTAACAAAGCATCCAGTATTTACTTTATAGAACAGTAAACACTGATTATTACACAACATGCAACAGCATGTACTAAACCATATTTTTAGACAATCAAATCTTTCTATGTTTGGCTTAGTGTATCTTTGCTAACCTTGCACGCCTGTGACTTTACTTTTCCAGTTAATCCTGGCCTTTGATCTTGCACTCTTCAAGCTGCTTTTTGTGGAATTGTCAATCCAACTGATTGAATTATTTGTTGATTGATATTCTTGGATATTGAACTGGTCTGCACTTTGTACTTTGAGTTTTACCTCGAGATCTCAAGTTTGGCATATAGAGAACTTGACATCTCGATAAGTATACTGGCTTATCGAGATCTCTAATCACTCTATAGTTGTTTTGACTTATCGAAGTCTTTGAGTTCTCTATAAGAGAATTTGGCTTGTCGAGATCTCTCATCTTCATGTCTTCACTTTGGCTTATCGATATCTCTGAGTTCTCTAGTGATATTTTTGACTTGTCGATATCTCAGAGTTCTCTAGTGACATTTTGACTTGTCGATATCTCAGAGTTCTCTAGTGATATTTTGACTTGTCGATATCCCAGAGTTCTCTAGTGACATTTTGACTTGTCGATATCTCAGAGTTCTCTAGTGACATTTTAACTTGTCGATATCTCAGAGTTCTCTAGTGACATTTTGACTTGTCGATATCTCAGAGTTCTCTAGTAAAGAAATGACTTGTCGATATCTCCAATCTTCATGTTTGCAATTTGGCTTGTCGATATCTCTGAGTTCTCTAGTAGCCTTTTACTGACTTCTCGATAAGTCATTATGAAATTCTCGAATGACTTCTCTATAACACTTAATATGTGACTTGTAGAGATCCTGACTTATAATATTTTTCCCAAAACATATTTATTTAACTCCAAACTTCTTCATAATTCTTCTGAGGCATGATCTTCTTGATCTTCTTCCAGATAGAATTCTTAGGCTTGATACTGTTTATAGAAAAAGACTTCAGTCTGTCCTTGAATATTTTTACAGACTTAAGTGGTACAATACAAAATGCAAACTTAGATTACAATACAACTTACTTAGGGTTGTCAATTTGACTTAGTCTTGTTATTGTACAGGCATGTCTTGCACAACATTTATACATACATATATTTCTAAAATAAAATAAAACTTGAACAATTTGGATAATACAAAAATCCAAAAAAAAAAAAATTAAGTCATAAATTTAAAATTTCTTTTTAAATACGGAACCATGTTTTATAAGTGTGGTTACTGAAACGAATTATTTTAAATATATCCATTAGATTATTAAATATCCGAATCAGATGTTCACCCTTATTTGCAAGTATAAATATTGTGTTATGCATTTACAAATTGGGTCACGGATTTTTGTATATCTTTTATTTTATATTTAATTTTCATATTTACTTAATAAAAAATAGAATCGTTAAAATTTAAATTATTTGGTGACTATAACGACAAAAAAATTGGATTAACTATAATAGAAAACTAATTTATAACTTATACAATACACTGTAATATTAATTTTATTATTATATATCTTAATTGATAATTTTTATATATTGTTATTGAGATTCGAACCTTACATCACTTTAATGTGATAACTTTCAAAATTATATTAAGCAGCTCATATTAATTTGATTTGAAATATATATAATGGTTGGGAATTGGGTGACCAGTCTATAAAATCTACTAAAAAACTTTCAACATTTATTTTTTAACATAATAGTATTGAAACATGTCATCCATTTATCTTTTTAAATTTTCTACATAATCTAATAAAAGTAGAAGTAACTTTTAGGGTCTCGGACTGAATTTTATCAAATCCAAGTCTTCTTAATAATATTCATATGTATAAAAACATTAGTTCATTTATAGGTAAAAATAATATTTAGCATGAAAATAATATATTTCAAAACTTTCAAACTAAAGAGTTAATACATTTTATATATTACATCACATTAATGTCTCATATCACAATGTTAAGGATTCTTTTTACTACTTTTGCACATAAGGTTGTTGAAAACACGGATAATCATTATACGCGGCATTTTTTACCCAACAGTCATATCTTTACTGAAAACATGTTGCCAGAGATGTCCTTTCATATGAAATATCTATTTGTCAAAAGAGTCAGCCAAAAATAAAAGCATTTGTTTATCCTTCACTTCAAAGTGCAGAACGGGGAGAGGGGAAAGGGAGGAGTAGAGCTCGAAGAAGTCGAGCCGCACAAATGAGCGCAAGGATATAGTAAGTAAAGAGCGACGGACTCCTTTTTGTTCTTTCATAAATTGGTCGCCTCCTCCGATAACAAATTAGCTAAAATCCCTCTCATGGCAATGTATGTCTGAAAGAAACAATCTTTTGGTCAACACATCAGCGGGAGTCACGGCTCTTCTAATCACGTATTTCAAAAATAGTGTTTGCTCTGTTGATATATTTGTTTGACATATGCCCCCACTCAATTCGTCTCTATTCTTATACGATACAAAATATAATCAAATATATACATTTTGATATATATACACACTAGTACATCACACAAAATTCTTACTTTCATTTTTTCTAAAATCCAAGCTCATCAAAGAGTAGCTATTTTTTAAATAAATATGCACATGTAAATTGAGAAAGTATGAATTTAATATTTCAAATGGTGGTTTATATATTACAGGTTTGGTGTACTATATATTTATATGATTCGTGTATATGCATTTTAGGATTGGTACTTGACTTGATCATACGATCTCTCTGTGCATCACATATTAGGTATCTAAATAAAGTTATGTATATTGGACCATTAAATAGAAATATTCCATCCATATTCTCCATATTACTTAATAAAATTTTAGATTTTTGATATAAAAAGTTAAATCAGTTATGGTGATTCGTAATTTAATCATTCTTATTTTTCAAAATATTCGAATCAATATTAAAATATATAATATGAAATGCCATTGATTTATAATCAAAATATTCGTAAAACTATAAATTTTATATAATTTCAACCTTGAAAATTTAAAACATGATCAATATTTTTAGAATATTATAAATATATATATAAGTTTAACTATATATTTTTAGTAAAAGTGATGGCATTTATAATTTAATTTATAATAATATTTGAAAAATCAAACGCACGATTCTAAGATTTAATCTGAACGTGTTATTATAAATCATGTGAGTAATAACATTTAAGCACTCATGTAAAAATAATTTATAAATTTAAGTTTGTAATGAGTAATAAATGATTAGAATATTATAGGAGTGACTCAATTTGAAAGGATATCTTCGACATATTATTTATTTTGGTATTTGTACGATTAAACATAAAATTTAAATACACGTAGATCCTCTCCATTAGGACATGATTTTAATTTATCCAAATCAAGTCAAAATAGTCAAACTAGTGAAATTATTTTCAAGTATATTCATATAAAAGAGCTATTCCATTATTCTAAAACATCAAAATTATATCATTATAGAATATATCTCTAAGGCAATATGATCAAAGAAGAAATATCAAGACATGATATGTCTTAGATCTCAGTTGCAACATCAATAAGGCAACAAGCTCGAAAAAGGGATATATCAGATATATTCCTTAGAAGACTCGTGTTATATCAAAAATATTTTACTCTTCGATCCAAAATATATTTTTACATCCATCAAAATAGTTTTTATCCAAAGTTTATTAATATTCATGATTGAAATATTAATATCCATTTTTATAACCCATTTCATATATATGTGAAGTAATTTTCTCTCGTTTCGTAAAATCAACATTTCTCGGAAAAATTATTCAAAAATACTCTAAAATATTTCCTACCATCCAAATATATTTTATATATTGGGAAATATATTTTAAGTATTTATTCAAGTCAAAACTTTGGTCAAAAGATCCATATATTTAATTTCAAGATCGATGGTATTTTTACTCGGAAGAAAAGGCTGACAGGACAGTCTATATTTTAAATAACATACTTCCACTAACTAGAATGACTTGAAATTTGGTATGGATCATTTAAATGGTATTTTATATTCATGGTAAAATTTCGTAACATTTCGATAATTTTTGTCCGGGCACAAATTTTGAGGCAGTTGGAATTGACCACGTTTGACCTAGTTACCATTGATCAAAGTTGACCAAAACTTGCAGGACACAATTTTATAATATTTAGGTAATTATCATATTTTTTATGGTATTTATTTAAGAGTTTTAGGGTGGTCATATTTAATGGTGCTTAATGCTTAATTAAAATGATTAAACAATGATTAAAAGAAAAGGAAAATATATATTTATTTAAATATATCAGCTGAGTTTTGAATCCCATAAAGTTGTTTGTATTATATGGATAGCAAATAAACACAACCTACTTGCCATGTCATCAATCCATATGACATACAACATCCACAATCCATTTTCCTCAAATCTCCACCATACAATCCACCTGACTTTTCCTATAAATAAACCCCCACCCCAACCCATTTCAACCAAGCTAAAGAGCCACCTGACTTTACGCTTTCTTGCAAATTTTACTCTCTCTCTCTCCCAAAACTCTCAAGTTTTTCTCTGCAACCTCTACTCACAACAATGGCACCAGTAGTCAAAATTATGTCTCAGTCTGGATTTGTTTACGAAAAGAACAATTTCGTAGCCTTGGTTGAAAAGAATAAAGCCCACTCTGATTATCACAAGATGATGGACTTCATCAAAAACTGCAAACTAAGCTATGCAATGCTGGAAGCCCCAACCATCTACTGTGAGGTAATTGAGGAGATTTGGACAACTGCAGAGTTCGACTCCACAGATATGACCATTGCTTTCTCTCTCAAAGGTAAGGATTACTGCATTAACTGTGATGATATACAGTCTTGCTTTAAGTTGCCAGAGAATAATGCCATGACACCACTCACTGATAAAGATGTATCTGCTATGTTAGATTCCATAGGCTATTCTTTTAATTCTGCTAGTTTAGGAAGCATTAGAAGAAAGGGCCTTAGGAAAGAATAGAGTTTTCTTGGAGATGCCTTTATCAAGGTTTTCTCTGGGAAGATTAGCAATTTTGATGCCATAACTTCATCTCTTGTTAATATGCTCTACATGCTAGTTTCTGATAGGTACTTTAATTTTAGCAACTATGTCATGCTAGAATTAGGTTCCAGGTTAGGTAACAAAGCTAATAGACCTCATAACATCTACTATGCTAGATTCTTTATGTTATTGGCTAACCATGTTGCTGAAGGTTTGGTCATAACTAATGAGAGCAATAAACTAAAATGCTGGGCACAAGAGAAAACGGTCCTTGCAGACCTTTTGAGAATCAACCTCAACAGCCAGGTGCCATTGGTACATTTACCAATAATGAATGCACCTCAGGTAAGTGAGGTAAATACTTCTGCAACTCCTACTTTTTCCAACCCCATTATTTCTTTGCCTTTGAGTGTGGCCATGGAATCTGTGTCTTTGTCCCAACAGATTCCTACCAAAGCCACTAAAACTAAAATTCCAAAACACAAGTCAAAGAAAACCACCTCTGTTGTTTCTCAAAAGACAACAGTTGTAACAACTACCAAAAACCCTGAAGGGAGTAAACAGGGTGTGAGTGGTGAGGGGAGGGGTGAACATCAAGAAACCCCCTAGGATAAGGTGGGAGAGGTGAGTGGTACCCTAACCAGCCAAGCCACAGTCTCTCAAAAGGCTGTGGTGGTTCAAAAGGAGTCAAACACATCCCTAGTTGCATCCTCCCAAAAGGATGCAGCTATTGAAAATAGTCCCCAACCAGGGACACAGAACAAAAGAGGGAGGGACACTGAAGCCACACATTCACCTGTCAAAGCTTTTTCAAGAAGAAAGAAAGCTAAAATCCTAGTTTCCACACAGGGGGCACACACTGCACAGATACATCCACCTGTATCTTTGCCTTCTCAAATTCAGCTTGATGTGGCTCCAGCAAATGTAGAGTCACAACCCCATTCTCTCATAATAGACACACATCAATCACCAAATTCTCCATCACCCTCTCTGGATGTGGATATGATATTCACATCAATTCCTGATTCTCCCTCTTTAAAACTCAGGGAGGAGCCCCACTCAAATCCTGGTGATCATCATCTGTTAGATGACTTGTTGGATCATCAGCCAATTCTTTCAGACTTAGTTGAAGAATCTGTGTCACCTCACTTAAAATCAATTCACACAGATTCAACAATTATGTCACTTTCAATATCTACATCTTTTCCTTCTTCAACGGATATCTCTCATCCGTTGACAAGTGGTTGTTCTTCGACGGATAAGCTTAACAGCAGTTATCCGTTGATATCATCAGTTTCCACTTCAACGGATACTCCCTATCCGTTGATGGTCTCTACACACATAACTGATTCAATTCCAAGTGTAGAAGACATGGTTACTGTGCAATCACTTCTAGGATTGAGGGAAGGGAGTGATAATTTGAGTGAGAGGCTGGGTTACTCCCAGGCAAAAGGAGAGGTTGAGAGTCAAAACATGCATGCTATTTCTTCCAGCATGGCAAAAGTAAGTGAGGGGAGTGCCACCTTAGTAGGTGAGGGTGAGGGTGTGAGGGTGTGTGTGAGCCAGGGGGAGCCCCTGATGCAAGAATATAGAGAAAATGAGAGAAAGGCAGGTACAAAAGCTATAAGGGTGGATCCAGCCATTGCTAGTGAGTCAATGATTGTGGATGATGCTGACAAGGGAAGACAATTTCAGCAACATTACAAAGCTGAAATTGATAACATTTCCTTGGATGCTGACACTTTTACTCATCCAGTTTCAGCCTATCAACTGTTGGCTGCTCAGGGCAATGTGGAGGTAGAGCAGACTTTGAACATTGTACACACTTCAGAATCTCTTCTAAGAGATAAAGCTGCTGTTAATAGCCTGCCTTCTCAAGCTGGTGAGCCATCTGAAGAATTTGGAGCAAATTCTAATGATGATGACTCTAATTCTTTGGATGGGAGCATGAACTTAGGGGGAGATGCAGGCCCAAGTTCTATTCCAAATCTACCTGAATGGGCATGGGCAAAGGAATCTACACCAGGACAGTTTGGTGTAGCTTTGGTCAAGCGAGTAATGACTATTCAAAAGGCCCTTCAGGAGACTACATATGCTGGTACAAAGGCTATTCTTCAAGCTCATCTAGACTCTCTGCATCTCTTGCAGTTGCAGCATATCAGACAGAATTTAAGTGTGGATGAATCTTGCAGTTGCAACATATCAGACAGAATTTAAGTATGGATGAACTCAAGCAGGATATTGCTGATCTGAAATCCTACAATGCTGAGAAGTTGGATTCGGTTATGCCTTATGGTACTATGCAAGATTTGTTAGTGAGATTGAGGAGATAATCTGAAGCTGACAAGAGGCTGGCCAGGTTGGAAAACAGAGTTCAAATCATTGAAGACTCTATGGTCACCATTCTTCAGAATCAACAATCTCAGACAAATCTACTAATGTAGCTGGCAAAAGCACAAGTCTTGACCCCTGTCCTTGCTGATAACAAAAAGGGGGAGAATAAAAGGGAAAGGGAAGGAGAGCCATCAACAACAGTTCAAATATCTAAAGTGTTAGTTCCTGCCATCACCACTTCTCCAACTCTTCAAATCAAAGGAAAACTTGATGGAATTGATCTAATCCAGATAGCAGCAGCTGAGATGCAAGTCAAAGAGCAAAGGAAGAAAATTGATGAAAGGATGCAACAAATCTTTGGTTCTACAACTTCTAAATCACAATCTGTGAAGCATAGCACAAAGGTGGAGCCAATCATTATGGAGCTCAAGCCAGTTAGGAGGAATAAGGTTAGAGAGACTTCTTCCAAGAATCTGAAACCTATGGTTCTCAAGCCCAACAACAGATCCAATAAGGACTCTACAAAGAACCCTCTAAGCCTTGCTCAGCTGAAAGAAGTGGACTTTCCTCTTCCAAAGTCTGATGAAGACAAGGTTTTGGGTGGTAATATCATGAAGCACAAGGAGACCAAGGATGTGGTTGAAAGGAGGAACATGGCTATTATCTTTAGAGAGGGAAAGAGTATCTGTGTGATACAAGGACATCCCAAATTCTCAATAGCCAAGAGGGAAGAAGCCAGAAGGTTGAAGGAAGAAGCTAAAAAGCTAAAGGCTGACAAAAGAGCACAAGCAAAGCTTAAAAAACAGCTAAAGTCAAGCCAAGCTGAAGATAAGAAAGAAATTGAGGACAAAAGTGAAGATGTAGGTATGGGGGACATGATTAGTGATGATGTGGAAGAAAGGAGTAAGGAAAGAAAGGAATGGCAGAAAGGGAACAGAAAGAAGGCCAATACAAAAAAAAAGATGGTAGACGAGACTAAAGAAACCCAATCAAAATCCAAACCACTACCTTCTATTCCTGAACCCATTGTGCCTGACCCCTTCATAAACATCTATGGTGAAACAATCACTCCTAAGGAGGAACCAATTGATTGGGACACCATCAAATTGCCCACCTTCTTAACCACTTCTGAAAGGCATATGTCATAGCCTATTTGTTTATTCGAGGATTTAACTCAACTCAAATAAGGATGTAACAAGTAAATAGTGGTTCTATCGTCAGAGAGATCTCTCAGAGTAACATATGTCAAAGGATTGAGTAACATTGTTTTTCTACAGACTTGATGACTTAATTCACTGGAAGAAGCTCAAGAAATTGATCAAGCCTCAGTGATATAAATCAAGATTGTGGATTTAATCAAGTGACAGAGATCTCGTCAGGGTATCAATTAATTACAAGGATTTAGTCTGAAGAAAATCAAGAGTATCAAGGTCAAGGCATGAAGAAACGTCACGGAAGTTAGTCACTCATGAACCAGACAGTACATCGAGTGTCAACATTAAAGTGGTGGAATTGATTCATAATTGACAGTGATTTTCAGAAGAATGGTTGCTGCTCAAGAGTAGTATTAATTCTCTATTAATTAATTAAGTCGTATAATTTAATTAAGAAAATAAATTATATCTTCAAAGCTTAATTTATTGATTAATTGAATTAATTGATTAATTAATTCTGAATTAATATTATGTATTTTCAGAATTGATTTTGAATTAATATTCTATATTAATTCAGCAAGACTTTCTTTTGTATTAGCAAGACAATCGGTATGACAATCAATAGTCATACTGAAAGTCATGCCAGTTCATTTGATTGTCTTGCCAGTTCATTTAGATTGTCTTGCCGAAAGTCCTATCAGTTCAATTGATAGTCCTACCGAAAGTCTTACCAGTTCAAAGGATTGTCATGCTGAGCTAAATGGATTGTCTTGCCAATTAAAATCACAGAAGTCAATATAAAGCAAAGCAGATCATTTTTCAACAGACAGCGGAATATTGAATATCATTCAGCAGAACACAGAACAAAAAAAACCTGCAGAGAATTTATTGCAAATTCACAGATCATTTATTTCTAGTATTTATTGTTAAATCCAATCCACTAGAAATACTTTTCTTGTTCTTGTGTAACTATCTAGCGGATCGAAATCCCTAGAACTTAATCTCAAATCGCTTTTATCATTTGATCTTTTTATTACAAAAATAGAAAAAGTTCATGTCGAATTTATTCTAGATTTGTGATAATTGATTTGAGATTAATCCCTTGTAAACGATACCGTTGTTGTAACACCTTTCAAGTTTAATAATAATTTTATTTAACTTGAATTTTGTTTCACTCTTTTATTCCGCATTTTATTCGATTAAACTGTATTGTTTGTATTCAACCCCCCTTCTACAAACATATTGAGACCTAACAATTGGTATCAGAGCCTTCTGATTAACGTACAAATCAAGATCCTAGACTTTTGTGTTTCTTTCACTCCTTGAATTTTTATTTACTCAAAAATTCATAATGACTACACAAAAAGTTGGAACCGTTAAAATTCCACTATTCGATAAAGAAAATTATGTTATGTGGAAGAAGAAGATGCTATTGTTTTTACAAGTTGCAAATTCCAAATATCTGGAAGTGTTAAAGAAGGGTCCTAAAATTCCGATGGTTATTGAACCAGAGGTAATAGAAAATGATGTGGTGATTACCAAAGCAAGAACTTATGTGAAAGATTTTGAGGATTTTTCTCCTGCTGAAAAAGAAGAAGCCTCCCTCGATGCTAGCCTTTAATTAATTTTAGTAGATTCCCTTGATCCCTTGATGAATAGACATGTGATGAACTGTAAAGATTCCAAACATATCTGGGAAACTATTGAGGTTATTAATGAAGGCACAGAGGAAGTTAGGGAGAACAAGTTAGAAATCCTAACCTCCGAGTATGAATACTTTAAATCCAATCCAGGAGAAGGAATCACTGAAGTGTTTGAGAGGTACAATGCATTGATCAACAACCTGAACATTAATGGTAAATACTATTCCATCAGGGAGATCAACAAAAAGTTCCTTTTAACACTGCCAACTCATCTCGAACATAGAATCACTGCCATAAGAGAAGCAAGAGATCTGAGTGAGATTTCTTTGGAAAGGCTCTATGGTGTGTTAAAGACTTATGAGTTGGAGCAGATTCAGCAGAAGGAAGTTTACGGGAAAGGAAGAGTGGTCAGCACGTCTACTGCTCTAGTAGCTGATGAACAACAACAATCTCAACAGTCAGAAAGAATGGTACAGTCTTCCAAGGTTGAAGAAAATGTGATAGTAGCAGAATTTGATCCTCCTACTACAAATCAATCAGGAGATGATTTTTATTCCTTGGAAGAACTGGAGCAATTGGAGGATGAGTCAATGGCCCTGATTGTCAAGAGATTCTCAAATGTCAGATTCAAAAGGAATCCCAAGTTCAAGTACAAGTCCAACTACAACAGATTCCAGAAAGGTGGATCTTCATCCTCTAACACCAGCAGTGGTGGGTACAAAACAGGGATGGTTGATCGAAGCACCATTCGATGCTTCAACTGCAATGAGTTGGGACACTTTGCCACAGAATGCAGGAAGCCAAAACAAGTTAGAAAGAACTCTTACGATTCTAATCAGAAGAGTAAATCTGAAAGGGCTTACCTGGCAAAGGGAAGAAGCTGGGATAATACTGACAGTGAAGATGAAGAAGTTGGGAATCTTGCTCTCATGGCTAGTGATGCAAACACCTCATCGTCAAGAAAAGAGGTAAAATTTACTGATGCTGAATTAGTTTATCATCTAGGAGGTTCCTTAGATTGTGCTCGTCGTGATAATGAATTGTTAAATCAACAAATCAAAGACCTTGAGAAAGAGGTCAATGAATTAAGACTTGTGCACATTAATCAAGATAAATTAAAAGAACAAGTATCTTTTCTAGAGAATAGAGTTTACTGTTATAGATAACTCGAAACTATTCTCAAAGACAAGATCACCGGTCTTGAGGCTAAGGTTAAAGCTTACTTTAATTCTTGTTCGAAGTCCAAAGAGTTTTACAATAAGCAAGCTGTTAATCAAACATCTGGAATAGGTTATGATTACAATGTTGCTATTTGAAAATTAGGCATAAACTCCCCTCCTCATGTCTGTGCTAAAGGCAGGGAAGTACCACATGTGCTTAAGGGTGTTGATGAACCCCTCTATAAAGAATCAATTGCTGAACCATTTGATGAGACCTCATTTATTATTCAAGAAGAAATCCGTGCTGAAGATCATGCTAATGAGAAAGCTGTCTCCAAGTCAAGTGTGTCAAAGGTTCCAGTCAAAGTTGTAAAAGCAACTGAGACTAACTCAGACACACATGAGTTGGATAACATAAATGCCATGTATACCATGCATAAGTTGCCTATTGTTAACCCCTCTCGTAAAGCATGTGGTGTTCCTGATTGTATGTCTTGTGCTTTTAATTTGATGTATGCTTATTTTAATGGTAAGCATGTTTCTAATGATAAGACTACTCCTCGTCAGCATATGAATGATAGAAAGCATGATAGGTCTAAGACTGCTAGTCCTCCTAAAGCTAGAAAGGAGACATTTGTGCCTAAGCCTAAACAGAAATTTGTCAAGGCTATTCACAAGGTCAAATGTCCAGTCATTCAGAAAGTTGAGAACATTAAAATTAAGAATGTTGTTTTGCCTGATAAAGGCCAATTTTACAAGTATGTCGGACCCAGCCAAGCTTGGGTTCCGAAGAAGGTCTAATCCATTTGTATTGCAGGGCATTAAACGGGTACAACCGGTAGTGTGAATTCTTGATAGCAGATCGTCAAGACATATGACCGGAGATAGAGCCCTGCTATCAAATGTGGTTGAGAAAGCTGGCCCAGTGGTTACCTTTGGAGATAACAGCAAAGGTTTAACGGAGGGATATGGCTGTTTGCTAGCTGGAAATGTTATCATTGAAAATGTATATGTTGTGCAAGGACTTGAACACAATCTGCTTAGCATTAGTCAGTTCTGTGACAACGGCTACAATGTTTTATTCGACAAGCTGAAGTGTCAGATTCTGCACAAGAAAAATGAAAAACCCTCCTTGATGGGAATTCGGAAAGGAAATCTGTTCGTAGCTGACATGAACTCTGGAAGCAATCCTGAAGTCAATTGTTTCTATGCAAAGGCATCGTCAGATGAGAGTTGGCTATGGCACAAGAGACTTTCTCATCTCAATTTCAAAACAATGAATTCTCTTGTCAAAAGAGAATTGGTCAGAGGTCTGCCTCAGCTGGAATTCTCCCCAGAAGGACTATGTAAGGCTTGCCAGAAAGGAAAGTCAAAGAAAGCAAGTCACAGAGGTACTGACACATCTTCCATAACTGGTGTTCTGTAATTATTGCACATGGATTTATTTGGACCAGTTAATGTCCTTTCGATGTCAAATAAGTGTTACTGTCTTATGATAGTTGATGACTATTCCAAGTATACGTGGGTTTTATTCCTTCACTCTAAGGATGAAACACCACAAGTTGTGATTGATCATATCAAGTTGATCGAGTTAGATTCTAATGTCCCTGTTAGAGCAATAAGGTCAGATAATGGAACAGAATTCAAGAATTCACTTCTCAATGGATTCTGTACAGACAAAGGGATTACCAGACAATTTTCAGCTCCTAGAACCCCTCAGCAAAATGGAGTGGTAGAAAGGAAGAATCGTACATTGATTGAAGCTGCAAGAACGATGTTAAGTGAATCAGGTCTTCCAATGTACTTTTAGGCTGAAACTGTCAATACTGCATGTTATACTCAGAATCGAACTCTAATCAATAAAGACTTCATGAAAACTCCTTATGAGATTTTGAATGAACACAAACCTTCTATCAAATACTTTCATGTATTTGGTGCCAGATGCTTCGTGCTCAAGGATGGAGATGATCGTCGTGGTAAATTCGAGGCAAAGGCGTATGAGGGTATTTTTGTTGGATATGGAAGAAGATCATACATAGTGTATATCATTGAACAACACAGAGTAACTGAAAGTGTCAATGTTATATTTGATGACACTAAACTCCCTAGTATCCAAACTGAAGACCCGTCTGAGAAACTGAAGTTTGATGATATGTCAGATTTAGAATCAGAACATGGTCAAGAAACTGAGGTTGTTGCTGGTGAAGAACCTGTTAATCATGATGATACTCAAGGTAATGGTGATGGAAACTTTGGCAACAATGGAGATACCACTGCTACTGACGGAGAATCTTCAAGTCAACATGGCAATAACTCAGGGGGAGATGCTGAAGGATCAACTAGTAGGACACATCATCCCAATGAATTTCAAGGCGAATCATCAAGATCAAATCTTCCAAGACAGACTGTCTGGAATAAAGCTCATCCTTTTGAGTTGATTATTGGTGATCCAGATGTTGGAGTCAGAACTAGACGTGCTACTCAAAATGAGTGTCTGTTCTCAGGATTTCTTTCTGAGATGGAACCTAAGAAGATTGAGGAAGCACTGACTGATCCAGATTGGGTGATTGCTATGCTATGCAAGATGAACTCAATCAGTTTGAACATCAACAAGTCTGGAAACTGGTACCTAGACCTACTCACAAGAAAGCTGTTGGTACTCGATGGGTATTCAGGAATAAACTAGATGAAGATGGTGTGGTTACAAGAAACAAAGAAAGACTGGTAGCTAAAGGGTATTCTCAAGCTGAAGGCATTGATTATGATGAAACCTATGCTCCAGTGGCTAGACTAGAGGCCATCAGGATATTTCTGGCATTTGCAGCATTCTCTAACTTTAAAGTTTATCAAATGGATGTCAAGAGTGCCTTTCTGAATGGAAAGCTGGATGAAGAGGTATTTGTAGAGCAACCTCCTGGCTTTGAAGATCCAGATCATTTGGATTTTGTCTACTTTCTGTTCAAGGTTATCTATGGACTCAAACAGTCTCCGAGAAAATGGTATGACACTCTTTCTGAATTTCTTATTGAAAATAGCTTTATTAGAGGTGTCATAGACAAAACTCTCTTTTCTAAAAAGCATAAGAATGATACTATATTAGTCCAAGTCTATGTGGATGATATAATATTTGGGTCTACTAATGATAATCTCTGTAAGAGATTTGCTAAGTTAATGCACAACAAATTTGAAATAAGCATGATGGGAGAGCTGAAGTTCTTTCTTGGATTAAAAGTAAATCAAAGGTTAGATGGAACTTTTATTTGTCAATCCAAGTATCTCAAAGAACTCCTCAAAAAGTACAATCTAGAGGATTCTGCATCAGCAAGGACTCCGTCAACTACAGCTGTCAAGCTTGGACCATGTGAAAACTCCATTAAGGTAGATGTCACAAGCTACAGAGGTATGATTGGCTCGTTACTCTATCTTACTGCAAGTAGACCAGATATTATATATGATACATGCTTATGTGCAAGGTTCCAAGCGGATCCTAGAGATATTCATCTCGTTGCTGTTAAACGAATCTTAAGATATCTTAAGGGAACACCAAATCTAGGTATTTGGTACCCTAAAGAATCTAGTTTTAACCTTGTTGGATATACAGATTCAGATTACGCAGGAAGTGTTGTTGATAGGAAAAGCACCTCAGGGAGTTGTCAATTCCTAGGTAGCAGACTAGTCTCATGGTACAACAAGAAACATCAAACAGTTGCAAATTCAACGGTCGAGGCTGAATATATTGCTGCTGGAAGCTGCTGTGCTCAGATCTTGTGGATTAGGAATCAGCTACGGACTATGGCTCTGTATTGAATAAAATACCTATTCTATGTGACAATACAAGTGCAATAGCCATCATCAACAACTCTGTGCAGCATACAAGGACCAAGCACATTGACATCAGGTATCATTTTATTAGAGAGCACGTCATGAAGGGTATTGTTGAACTATTTTTTGTTCCAACAGAAGAACAAATATCAGATATTTTCACTAAACCTCTTGATGAATCCACATTTACCAAATTAGTTGGTAAATTGGGTATGTTGAATAACTTTAGTGATTAAACGTGTGAATATCTGAAATCTGTTCTTGAGTGAATTTACAAATGATTTTTTCATAAATGAAAAACTCATTTGCAAATTTATTTTATCATTTTCTAAAATTTCTTGCTTATTTCTATATAATTTTTATTATTATCTTATCTTATTTATTTACTCAACTTGTTAATTTTAATGTCTCAGAATATTTTATTTTCTCTAAAAATATTTTTCTATGAATTTTATTTGCTAAAATTCAAAAGAAATCTGATAGGGATAAATAAATTATGATTGTATTATTAAATACTGCATTAATTGTACAATTTGTGGGCTGCTAGACCCAATAAAAAGATATATGATACTCAGACCAGAAAGGTTAAGCCTGATGGACCAGATCAGGCCTGATGGAATAAAAAAGGCCCAAAAGCCCTGATTATTAATTAATTTCGTAATTAATTAATAAGGGACAAATCAGATGTTGAAAAGAGTCCCGATAAGGATATAAATCCTTGGAGATTAGCCTCAAGGGGACCTAAAAGGATAAGGAATCAGTTTCCTACTATCTAGGACTCCAAAGTCCATTCTAATTATGAGACTTGCCCAGCAAGTCTCCTATACCAAGTCCAATTCAAGGACTCCCAACATCTATATAAGGGGTCTCACCCCACCAATCAGAACTACGTTTTTTGGCTTGATTCTCTAATTCACAGAGATACGTAGGCATCTCGTAAAGGCAGAGTTAAGCTACGAAACACGAGAGCAGCCATTAAAGGCCTTGAGCTCCCGAATCTTAGTAATAAATACAGCAAATAATAACCTTAGCTTTTTATCCATAACATTTGGCGCCGTCTGTGGGAAGGCAACAACAACCATGGCGAGAACACGGAGAACAACCAGCACTCTGGAGGAGGGAACACCATCAGGGACAACCCAGGTGATTTCATCAACCGTGGAGGTTCCTCCCCATTCAACTTATGCATCTACTCAGGGGGAAGCCCAGACAGGGGCAACTCATCCTCAGCCACAAGGGACAACTCCCCCGATTATTCAAGGTATGAATCCTCAAGTTCAACAAATACATATACCTGTGAATTCTCGACCCGTCGGGTATGAATATTCAACTATTGTTACTACTAACCCCCCTTATGGGATGCCCCTTTACCCTGAGGTTGGAGGAAGTGGATATGCTGGGCGAAGCGAAGCACGAGGGCGGTCGCCCCCCTATATACGAGGTTTGGATCCTATCCCTGAGGATCGGGAATTTTCTGGTCCATACACTGAGAGAGACTCCGAATCTTCGGATGATGAAGTGGCCCCGAGAAGGAGGCGTCCTGGAAAAGAGCCAATGGCCGATGGAAGGCAACGCCCCCAAAGCACCCCAGGGGCGAATCCCCAAGAAGTGCAGGAAAAGATCAGGGCTCATGAGGCTGAAATCCAAAGGCTGAGACGTGATTTGGAGGCTCACCAAGCCACCAGATCCCACATACCTCCTAGGGGGAGAAATCCTCCTCCTATCATAGACCTGGATGGTCCGGTAAGAAGAAGGGCTGCTGTCCCAAGAACTGATCCAAGCAATCTCCTTCCCCTTGGAGATCCTGATGATCCAACTCCACCCTTCACAGAAGAGATAATGAATGCCCATATCTCAAGGAAATTCAAGATGCCCACTATCAAAGCCTATGATGGCACGGGAGACCCCGCTAATCATGTTAGGACATTCTCTAATGCACTGCTGCTGCAACCCGTGAACGATGCTATAAAATGTCGGGCCTTTCCTCAAACCCTGTCGGGTATGGCTCAAAGATGGTACAGTCGCCTACCCCCAAATTCTATTGGATCATTCAGAGAATTAAGTCAGGCTTTTATTAAGCAATTCATCAGTGGAAGAGTCCATGAGAAAAGTTCAGCATCTCTTATGAGTCTTGTGCAGGGAGCTAAAGAATCCTTAAGAGATTACTTGAATCGTTTTACAAAGGAGGCTTTAAAAGTCCCAGACCTTGATGATAAGGTAGCCATGATAGCACTGCAACAAGGAACTAGGGATGAGTTTTTCAAGATGTCTTTGGCCAAACGACCCCCTGAGAGCATGTTGCAGCTCCAAGAGAGGGCAGGGAAGTATATCAAGGTTGAAGAAAGTATGAGGAAGACCGTAGTAAGTAATGAGCCCACTGGAGGCAAGAAACGAAAAACTGATTTGGAGTATATCGCTAAGGATAAATATCCTAGAACTGAACAAAACCCTGATTCAACCCCCAAGAAGGGAGGACCTGGGCAAAAGTTCACTGAATACGCTAAGCTGAATGCTCCCAGAAGTCAGATTTTGATGGAGATTGAGAAAGACAGAGATATTCGCTGGCCTAAGCCCTTGAAGGCTGATCCCGCCAAGCTAGATAAGGGCAAGTATTGCAGGTTTCACAAAGATGTTGGCCATGATACCGATGAGTGTAGGCAGTTGAAAGATGAAATTGAGTTTTTGATTCGAAAAGGAAGATTGAACAAGTATACTGGAGATGGAGGAGACAGAAATAGTAATGGAAGGAAAAACTTTGAAGATCGTAGGAGGGACCAAGATGATCAGGGGCGGAATCCCCAACCTAGAGGACCAGTTATAAACACCATTTATGGAGGGCCGAGACCTCGAGGGCCTGTGATAAACATGATCTTTGGAGGTCCAACTGCTGCTGGATTGTCCAAAAATTCCAGAAAGGCATATACTAGAGAGGTTATGCATATTGTTGGAGAAGCCCCGAAGAGGTCCAGGACAGAAGTAACATTGGCTTTTGATGATTCCGACCTTGAGGGTGTGAAGTTTCCCCATGACGACCCGCTGGTCATAACGCCGATAATAGGAAATAGCCCGGTTAAGAGGGTCCTTGTGGATAATGGTGCTTCTGTGGATATCTTGCTCCACGACACCTTTCTAAGGATGGGGTATAACGACTCCCAGTTGACACCAACCGACATGCCGATATATGGATTTGCTGGAGTAGAATGTCCTGTGGAAGGGATAATTAAATTGCCAACCACCATAGGTACGGAGCCAAGGCAAGCAACGCAGATGCTGAATTTTATGGTAGTAAAGGCTAGTTCAACTTATAATGCTATCATGGGGAGAACAGGGATACATGCCTTCAAGGCAGTCCCCTCTTCCTACCATTCAGTCATGAAGTTTCCCACCCGAAACGGGATTGGAGAAGAGAAAGGAGATCAAAAAATGGCTAGAAGCTGTTATGTGGCCTCTTTGAGGGCAGATGGAGTCGGGGGGCAGGTTCTTCCTATTGAAGATATGGATGTTCGAGAAAATGATGAGAATAGAGGAAGGCCAGCAGAAGAATTGGTTTCGGTTCCTTTAGATCCCAAGAATCCTGAGAGGATGACTTTCATTGGAGCCACATTAGAGGAGCCCCTTAGAGGGAAGTTAGTAAAATTTTTGCAAGAAAATAGTGATGTGTTTGCATGGTCAGCAGCTGATATGCCAGGCATAGACCCGGAGTTAATTACTCACAAGCTAAACGTGGATCCAAGCCGGAAGACAGTGAAACAAAAGAAAAGAAATTTTGCCCCGGAAAGACAAGAGGCTATAAAGCAGGAAGTGGAAAAGCTCTTAGAGGCTGGTTTCATTGAGGAGATTCAATTTCCGGAGTGGTTAGCAAACCCTGTAATGGTGAAGAAGGCTAATGGAAAGTGGAGGATGTGTATAGACTTCACCGATCTGAATGATGCATGCCCCAAAGACTGTTTTCCGCTGCCTAGAATTGATACTTTGATTGATGCTACCGCTGGACATGAGATGCTGAGTTTCATGGATGGGTTTAGCGGATACAACCAGATCAAAATGCATAAGGATGACATTCCAAAGGTATCATTTATCACTGACTTTGGTGTTTATTGTTATCTTGTTATGGCGTTTGGTCTCAAGAATGCAGGAGCCACCTATCAAAGGTTGGTGAATAGAATTTTTAAGGATCTTATTGGTAAGACTATGGAAGTCTATGTTGATGACATGTTAGTCAAGAGTCTAGTAAAGACTGATCATATAGCCCATTTAAGGGAAGCTTTTGAGGTCCTGAGGTACCACAAGATGATGTTGAACCCGACGAAGTGTGCTTTCGGCGTAGGATCTGGAAAGTTCTTGGGATTGATGGTCTCGAAGAGGGGAATTGAGGCAAATCCCGATAAAATAAAGGCGATCCTGGACATGGAACCCCCCAAAACTGTCAAGGATGTTCAGAAGCTCACAGGAAGGGTTGCTGCGTTAGGACGATTCATCTCCAAGTCAGGAGACAAGTGCTTGTCATTTTTCAAGTCACTGAAGAACATCAAAGACTTTGTATGGAATGAGGAAAATCAGAAGGCATTTGAAGAGTTAAAGAAGTATATGGGCCAGGCCCCGTTGTTGGCCAAGCCAGTTCTGAATGAAGTTTTATTTTTGTACTTGGCTGTTTCAGAGAGCGCCTTGAGCGCCGTGTTGGTTAAGGAGGAACTGAAAGTCCAGAAACCCGTATACTATGTCAGCAAAATTTTGCATGGTGCTGAGTTGAATTATTCAGCCATTGAGAAATTCGCTTTAGCCTTGGTAATGGCTTCAAGAAAGCTGCGTCCTTATTTTCAAGCTCACCAAATTGAAGTGCTAACAAATCAGCCACTGAGAAATATCATTCACAGTCCCAAGGCAAGTGGGAGACTGATTAAGTGGGCAATAGAGTTGGGAGAGTTCGATCTCAAGTATAAGCCACGTACGGCCATAAAAGCCCAGGCACTAGCTGACTTCCTGGTGGAATGTACCATACCCAACCAAGAAGTCGGGGGGCAGGAAGATACCATACCTCAAGACAAGGGAGTCGACAATGGGGACAAGGAGAAAGAATATTGGGTTCTCTATTTTGATGGAGCATCAAAAACAAATTCCAGTGGAGCAGGGTTGGTTTTGCAAAGCCCTGATGGATTCTTAATTGAGTATGCCATGAAGCTAGACTTCCCAACAACAAACAATGAGGCAGAGTATGAAGCCCTGATTGCTGGCCTTGGTCTAGCTGGGACACTTAGAGTCAAAAACTTAAAGGTCCGTGGAGACTCGAAGCTGATCATATCCCAGGTAAAGGGAGAATTTGAGGCAAGGGATGATACGATGGCTAAGTATGTTCGCCTAGTAAGGGCTGTGATGACCCAATTTAATGAATGCCATGTTGAACACATTCCAAGGGAAGAAAATGCTAAAGCAGATGCGCTATCAAAGTTTGCTTCATCTGAGATTGAAGAAAGTTCAGGAAGTGTGTACTTCCGTGTTTTGAAGACACGAAGCATAGATGTTAAGCTTGTGGCTCCCGTAGGCTTGGGGACGTCATGGATTGATCCCATCAAGGCTCACATTCAGACCGGTTGGTTGCCAAGCGATGCAATTGAGGCACGGAAGTTAACTGTTCGAGCACTAAGGTACTCTTTGATAGATGGGATTCTATATAAAAGATCTTTCGTGGTTCCTTACCTGAGGTGTCTCAGGCCCGATGAGGCACGCTTGGCTCTTGAAGAAGTGCATGAAGGTATTTGTGGACAACACCTGGGGGGCAGGGCCTTGGCTCATAAAATAACCCGTTTAGGCTTCTATTGGCCAGAAATGATGGCTGATGCCAAAGGATATGTGAAGAAGTGTGATCGCTGTCAGAAGCATGCACCAGTTGTTAGACAACCCCCCGAGATGCTGACCTCTATCAACTCGCCTATTCCCTTTGCCATGTGGGGGATGGATATTCTAGGGCCTTTTCCTATGGCCACGGCACAAAGGAAATTTCTGATTGTAGCCATTGATTATTTCACCAAGTGGATCGAAGCCAAACCCTTGGCCAAAATCACAACTAAGCAGGTTGCACAATTCCTGTGGGAAAACATTATGTGCCGATATGGAATTCCCCGTATCCTCGTCACTGACAATGGAACACAATTCAACAATGAGGAATTCAAGAAGTATTGTGAAGAAAATGAAATTGAGTTACGATTCACCTCTGTGGCTCACCCGCAAGCCAATGGGCAAGCAGAGGTAGCAAATCGGATAATCCTGGATGGACTAAAAAAGAGGATCGAGAAGTTAAGAAATAATTGGGTGGATGAGATACTTCCAATATTATGGGCCTATAGGACTACCTGTAGAGTCACGACAGGAGCAACTCCTTTCATGTTGGCATATGGGGCAGAAGCAGTAGTTCCCGTGGAGATATCGCATTCCTCTCCAAGGATTCAGACTTTCAATGCTGTAGAAAATGAGGAAGGGCAGAGGTTAGCCCTGGATCTAATTGATGAAGTGCGAGATGAGGCACATGCAAAGATAGTAGAATATCAGAAAAAGGCTTCATTCTATTACAACCTAAGGGTTAAAGAGAGATTTTTTAAACAAGGAGATCTAGTCTTGAGAAAAATAGAGGCTTCTGGTATTGGACAGAAAGGAAAGCTTGCCCCAAATTGGGAAGGGCCGTACAAAGTCAAGAGCGTTCAGGGTAGAGGAACCTACAAGCTGGAAACTATGGAAGGTTTTGAAGTCCCGAGGACCTGGCACGCACAAAACCTGAAGGTTTACTATGTGTAAGATAGGAGAAGTACGATTCTCACTTGTCATGGACAAGTAGGTTTAAAAGCACCTTGAAGCTTTGCTTGCATAGGATTTTATATTCCAGTAGAATTTACATTGTCTAGTTATTGTTGATTAGGGTCGAACCCATGCTATGTAAGGTTTTGGAAAACCAGACTTCATATTAAAGAGTTTGAAATTATTTCTATCTAAGGATGTTTAAGGTTCAAATGCATATTAAGATTGTAAAGATAAAACAGAAAAAGGCAAGAAAAGCAACATATAGAATACAAGCCCCGAAGGGTAATAAGTTCTGAATGCGATTAAGTCAATACATAGAAAGCCACAATGGGCCAAACAAGAAAAACAAAATACTCAAAGATCCTTGAAGAAGTCATCATCGATGTTTCCTTCATTGACAGCAGAAGAAGGAACTGGAACATGATCAGCACCTCGAGGAGAAACAGCTTCTGCCTCAGCAGAAGAAGCAAGAATAGGAGAAAGAGGGATGTCATCAAGAAGAGGCTCTTTCCCAGGAATATCAGGGACTGGATAGGCAGTAAGAGTCACCTCCGGAATCTTCTTCCCAATCTCCTCTACTATCTGCTCCCAACAGCTAGAAAAGGTCTCCGGGAAGTTAGCATCGTACTCAGCATTTAGGACATCCTGAAAGTCCTGAGATGCCTTATACTCAGCTATCACCTCAGCTCGGGCCCTTTGAGCATCCAGCTCCAGCTTACGAACTTTCTCCTTCTCGTCCGCCAGCTCCTTCTCTACCTCACGAAAACGAGTGAAGTTGGCCTCGGAAGCCTTGAGGTACCTATCCCTGTCCCTCTCAGCAATAGTTAGGCTGGTCCTCACATCCTTCAAATTGTGAAGGGCAGCCTGGAGATAGGTATTCATCTGCATGATCATGTAGTAAGTAAGTAATAATAAGCAAAAAAAAAACAGTTAAAAAAGGAAGAGGCTTACAGAAGCCACGGCCTGAGCACCCAGACGTTCAATCTGTAGGTCATCAGAAGACTCGACGATCTCAGCCCTGTCACGAGGCGTGATCACACTCTGAGACCAAACGGCGGCAGCCTCGGAACTCCCTACCACCGTGTCCCTCCTCTGAAGGCCCCAAGTGACGGTGAAGGGAGAGTTATCTTCATCAAGGCTAGGAGGCCTCTGGGATAAAAAAGTAGGGACGGCCTCCTGAACCGTGACTGAAGGGCCGTCACCAATCCTAACCCGCTTGTCGCGGTGGCTCTCAACAGCAGAGCCCTTGGCGGCACGGGCCTCCCGCTTCTTGAAGATCGTGTCCAAAGCGGCCCTAGCTGCAGGCAAATACGAGCACATAAGAAAAAGGACAAATAGAGAATGGAGGAAATGGAACAAAAAGGGGAAAGAAATACCCTCGGGACCAAGGTCACTTAGACCTACACCTTGCAAATTACCCTCTGAAAGGATGAGAGCGCAATGGTGCAAGTTATCAGCAGTAATGGCCTTGATGGCCGCATCCTCATCGATCCCCAATTTTAGGTCTCTTAAAGACCCGTCTATACTTTTTGAGAAGTTGGGCCTGAAAAAAAGGTCCCAACCCTCCTCGGAATCCAGAAATATATAAAACCACTCACTTTTCCATGTTGGATACGAGTCGGGATTGGTGCCAGAAATAAAGCAGGAACGAGCCAAGGATCTATGAACTATTTTGACCCATCCTTGGTCCTCAGAAGCATTTACAAATTTAAATAAATAACGAAAGACACAAACATTTGGCTCAAAACCGTGTTTACGAGATTGGGCCATATAACAGTGAATAAAACGCCAAGAGTTGGGTGTGAGTTGGGTCGGACAGACTCGGGCCTCAGCCAAAAGGCGAAAAACAAAAGGATGAGGAGGTAGGCGAAAACCAGCATAGAAGGTTTCCTTATAGACCCGAATGGCCCCAGGTTTTGGGTAGCAGGCCCTATCATTTGGGCCTGGAGCCTCGGCCCTATAAGGGTGGGAAATGCCAAAAAGGCGGGCTATGGTACCTACTTGATCTGGACCAAATCTAGAAGGATAATTATATGCATCTAAGTGTAACATGTTAGGAAAGGCTTGCCCAAATTCGGTTAAAAGATCCCTAAGAGAAATAACTGAGGAATGTACAAGAGATTTTTTACCTCGGCTGGCCCTAGAGGGACGGGCAACAGCTTGGGGGACATGGGAGTGAGATGAATCGGAATCCGCCATGGATGAAGACAAAAACCCAGGAAGCTCTTGAAAGTAAGTAAAGAAGATGAAGATTCAAACGGAATCTTCAAAATAAGCCCAGAAAAGCGGCGGAGTAGAAAGCCGGAAATCGCTTGGAGGTGGCGATTCTTGAGAGACTAATTGCAGAGTTGAAATTTAGAAATTTTTGTGAAAGTGAAGTGTGAGAAATGAACTCACACTCCACCTCTTATATAGAGGAGCTCAAAGATGCACAAACGGGCCTGGGCCTAAGAAAAAGGCGGGAAGCCCATAAGATTTGAATTTTGAAAAGATTTAAAATCAAAGTTCAATGAATGAATCAAGGCTCGAACAGCCTCAACAACGCTCAGGATACATCGTCCCTAGCCGTTGTTAGAAGTGTGGCTCCTAGGCGTGGTACAACAACGCCCAGGAAGCATCTGTATTCAACAACGCTCAGGATACATCGTCCCTAGCCGTTGTTAGAAGTGTGGCTCCTAGGCGTGGTACAACAACGCCCAGGAAGCATCTGTATTCAACAACGCTCAGGATACATCGTCCCTAGCCGTTGTTAGAAGTGTGGCTCCTAGGCGTGGATCAACAACGCCCAGGAAGCATCTGTATTCAACAACGCTCAGGATACATCGTCCCTAGCCGTTGTTAGAAGTGTGGCTCCTAGGCGTGGTACAACAACGCCCTGGAAGCATCTGTATTCAACAACGCCCAGGACGCAAGTTTCCTAGACGTTGTTAGAAAACTGTCTCCTAGGCGTGGGTGCACAACGTCTAGGATCTATGAAAGCATCTGTATTCAACAACGCCCAGGACGCAAGTTTCCTAGATGTTGTTAGAAAACTGTCTCCTAGGCGTGGGTGCACAACGTCTAGGATCTATGAAAGCATCTGTCTTCAACAACGCCCAGGAAGCAAGTTTCCTAGACGTTGTTAGGAAACCGTCTCCTAGGCGTGGATCAACAACGCCCAGGAAGCATCAGCCTCCAACAACGCCCAGGACGCAAGTTTTCCTAGACGTTGTTAGGAAACTGTCTCCTAGGCGTGGATCAACAACGCCTAGGATGTATTGAGCAACAAAAATTCTGTTTTTCTGATTATTTAAAAAAATAAGAAAATTCCTTAAATATTTTCTGAAAAATGTTAATATTTCCAGAAAATTAGGGAAAATCCCAGGAAATTAGGGTAAATCCCAGAAATTAGGGAAAATCCCAGAAAATTAGGGAAAAATCCCAGAAAATTAGGGAAAATCCCAGAAAATTAGGGAAAAATCCCAGAAAATTAGGAAAAATCCCAGAAAATTAGGGAAAATCCCAGAAATTAGGGAAAATCCCAGAAAATTAGGGGAAAATCCCAGAAAATTAGGGAAAATCCCAGAAAATTAGGGAAAAATTCCTGGAAATTAAGATAATTCCTGAATAAAAGGGAAAATTCATTGTAAATGTGTAGGTCGCTCCACACTTTACGGAAAAATGAAACCCTGTAAGGGAACGAATAGACTTAACTTCTGCGAAACCTAATCGATGTTTCCCAAAAGTTGGGGGGCAAATGATAGGGATAAATAAATTATGATTGTATTATTAAATACTGCATTAATTGTACAATTTGTGGGCTGCTAGACCCAATAAAAAGATATATGATACTCAGACCAGAAAGGTTAAGCCTGATGGACCAGATCAGGCCTGATGGAATAAAAAAGGCCCAAAAGCCCTGATTATTAATTAATTTCGTAATTAATTAATAAGGGACAAATCAGATGTTGAAAAGAGTCCCGATAAGGATATAAATCCTTGGAGATTAGCCTCAAGGGGACCTAAAAGGATAAGGAATCAGTTTCCTACTATCTAGGACTCCAAAGTCCATTCTAATTATGAGACTTGCCCAGCAAGTCTCCTATACCAAGTCCAATTCAAGGACTCCCAACATCTATATAAGGGGTCTCACCCCCACCAATCAGAACTACGTTTTTTGGCTTGATTCTCTAATTCACAGAGATACGTAGGCATCTCGTAAAGGCAGAGTTAAGCTACGAAACACGAGAGCAGCCATTAAAGGCCTTGAGCTCCCGAATCTTAGTAATAAATACAGCAAATAATAACCTTAGCTTTTTATCCATAACAAAATCTATTTTTGGACTGAAAATATAATTATGTCTGAAATATTTTAATTGTGTAAATAATTTCTGCCATATCTATATTAGTTTTTTTTTTGTTTTTTTGTAGTTTTCTGTATATATATATATGTTCTGTTTTTGTTAAAAACTGTTTGTATTTGTTTTTGTTAAAAACTGTTGATATTTGGTTTATAATATATATATATATATATTTATTTGTGTTAAGTTTATACTTGAATTACAATCGGCAAGACAATTGAAATTGTCTTGCTGAAAGTCATTTCAGTACAAATACATGTTTATATTTAATTCAGGTTAATTTTATAACTGGCAAGACAATCGATATGACTATTGATTGTCATGCCAGTAATAAAATTAATATAAGATTTTTTTTTGTTTTATTTTGTACTGGTATGACAATCGGTATGACTATCAGATTGTCATACCAGTTATATATTATTATTACTTTTGTTTTCGTCTTCTCAAATTGCTGGTATGACAATCGAGAAGACAATTGGTATGACTTTCCTCGATTGTCATACCAGTTGTCTTCTTAAACGTTTTTTTTGTTTTGTTTTATCATTCAGTTCAGTTTTTTTTTTCTCCAAAATTTCAACAGTCTTCAATTTTTTCTCTCTCGTTTTTTTTCTCTCTCTCTCTCTCTCTCTATTCGATCAAACTCAAAACCATCTCCATTGTCTTCCTTGCTCGAGTTTTTACTCAGCAAACTAAAACATCACTCCTGTGATATATACATACACGTATATACATACAGAAGTGCTGTCGATTTTTTTTTTTAAAAAAAAATCAGTTTGTGTTTGTTTGATTTTGAGTATTTTTATTTTAATTTTGTTTGGTGTCTTGTGCGTTTTTCAAATCTGCTTTTGTGAGTTAAGAACTTTAATGAGATACATTTCTTTCTAAATTTTTCGAATATAATTGATTTAATTCGAATTATTAAATTAATTTAATTAATTTGAATTTTCTTAATTTAATTCTTAAAATTCTGAAAGTGTGCGTTTTATTAATTTTTTAATGGCTCTCAATTTCCAAATTGTCGCACATAATCTTGTTGGTTATTTTAATCCAGATAAATGTGATGTAGAAAAATTTAAGCCGTGGATTAGATTTTTAAATGACCATTCGATTGTTAGCTCTGCTATTAAATCAAATGTGATTTTAAATGTTGATCTGCTCAGACTGATTTGCACAACCTCTACTGTGGCCGATGATTTTAAATCTTTTTCATTCACCGTGGCAAACACACAATATATGGCTGATGAAACAATCATCAATCGAGCGTTAAATTTTCCTATGGACAATTTCTGTAATTTGCCCTCTGAAAATGATATTTCAAACTTTTTCCATGCTATTCACTATCAGGGGGTGATTAATTTAACCAAGTTGTCTAAATCCAATTTGGTTTCTGAATGGGACATTTTCTTCGATACTCTTTCTAAAGTGTTTGCCAACTGCACTAAATCCAACTTTCACAACATCACTTCCACTCTGCAGTATATTGGTTTTGCGGTTGTTTTCAATCAAAGGATCAATTTTGGCAAACTACTTTTACCCATACTGTTGAGACGTCTCACTACTGCTTTACGTGATCATTCTACAAATCGTAGGGTCTCGTGCTACTATGCTCGTTTTCTCATGCTCATAGCAGAACATATTCTCTCACCTGAGCATAAAGCCCTTTTTGCTAACTCCCCAATAACCGAACCCCCTCCAGTAAGTAAAAAGATTTACACCCGCCAAGACACAACTTTTAAATTCATGCAAGTTCCAGTACTTGTATCTGCTTTCATGGCCACTTATATTCCTTTACCTATCTTCAATCTTCCCGGTCATGAACAGCAAGCTCAACCTCCAGTGGTTCAAACCACCCAGGCTCAAACATCAGATGCTCTTCCTCTACAGGTAATAATTCCTCAAACTCAACCTATTTCTACTTCTGTTGAAAGACCCCCAGTGGTTGATAGGACTGACCATGAAGTTGTAGAACCACAGCTTCAATCCCAGGTCATAGAGCCAAACACAGAGTCACAACCTATCTCAACCTCTCCCCCACTGTCTAAAATGTTGCCTAGAAGGTTAGTAGGAAGTAGTTTGTTAGTGGATGTGAATGAACCCTCAGCTCTGCCTCCACCCAAGAAAAGGAGAACATTTACTGAGGCATCTGAAAGCCCATCCTTGTCCTCCCAACAGGACATGAACTTTGAAATGGCCACTGAACAGTTACTAGAAATATTCTCTCAACAGGATGAATCTATTGAAATTCGCCATAGGGCCATAGCATCCTGTACTGAGTCAAGCACAATTCCATTACTCACAATGGAAGCATACAGACCAGTAGATGATACTCAGGACACGGAGCGAGGAGTGCACATTGAGTCGGTTACAGTGCCTGCCATAGTTATGGCAGAAGAGCAGTCACATGCTTCTGAGGGAAAATCTGACTCTCAGCCACCTTTAATAGAGTCATTTTCTCCCCTCCCAGATCCAACACCTCTGGCTCCCTCACGGGATTCTCCACTCGCAGATTTATTTGGAGAAAGGGGAGGGCAACTCGGTCAATCTATCCCTGAAGCAATTCAGACATCTATTTCACATGAAATGATAGATTTGACTGAGGATCGGGACTCGCGAATTCCCATTGCACCACCACTGACCTCTCTTGAAGAGGCTAGGGTGATTTTAAATACAGGTACATAAGATCAGCATCAGGAAGACTCCTCACGAGCAATTATATTGAGAGATACACATGCACGTGAGTTGAGTGAATTAAACAGGAGAGATATTCAGGTGAGTGCACACACAGACACAAACACTGAAAATCTGTTAGCTCAAATTGCTGATCTCAAGGAACAACTTGTAAAAAGTCAGGCTGAAGTTAAATCATTCAAAGCACAAGTGGTTGAACGGTCTTCATCTTCCACCTCTGTCAATAATCAGCTGGCTCTCATCAGGACTGAAATATCAGATTTGAAGACATCTGTTATACCAAAGCTTAACTCAATCCAGGCATCTCCAACGTTATCAGCTGACGACATTTCAAACTTCTGCTCTCTACATACAAGAATGACTTCTCTTGAAGAATTGGTTGAAATGAATCATTCACTAGATTCTTCCAGATTTCTGAAGATAGAGACGAGCATGGAACATCTGAATGAAGGGATGAAGCACTTGTACTTCATGATCAAAAATTCTCACTGTCCCAATGAAGAACAAAGGACTTTCTTTGAAGGGCCGTCTGGTGGAGGCTCAGGCTCGGGAGGTGATGGAGGTCATGGAGGATCTAAGGGAAAGTCTGTAGAGGATTCCTCAACTAAGGGGGAGAAGAAAGGGAGAAGTGAAAAGGGAAAAGAAAAAGATTCGTCTGCTGGAGGCACAGGGAAGCCTGATGATATCTACTATAGTGGAGAACAGGATGACTTTGATATTTGTGACGTTCCCACTGAACCAGTCTTGGAAGATAAAGATGGTTTCTTTGAAGCTGAGGAGGAAAGTGATTTTGGAGAATGGGAAGAGGAAGCTACAGTGGATCCTCTGTTTGAGAAAGAGTTTCAGCAGCAGCAGTCAGAGATGAAAAGAAAAGAAGCTGAACTCAAAAAGGTATCCCAGATCATTGACATGAGGAAAGACATACAAAGAACAAAAACTCTTCAAAAGCAACGTCTTCATGACATTAAGGCTCAAGAAAGGAGAAGAGATGTCAGACTGAAAATTGGTGAAAAATGGGATGAAGCTAGGAGAGTACTTGATATGCCTCAGCTGAGCACAAACAATGATAGACAGTTTCTACATCTTCTGGACAAGCTGGAGATCTCTAATCCAAACAATGACATGTACATGAATGCTATAAAGACTGAAGTCTCAAGGATCACAGCTGCCTTTGACAGATCACTAAATGAGATGAGCATATTTGTATATTGTCAGAGCGAAGGATCTTTCAAGGTGTCACTTCATCTGTTTGAGAATCGTTCTTTGTCAGAGATTTGGGTTCTTCTCAACAAAGTCAAAAGAAGCTCAGAATTGAATGAAGTTCTTAGAGAAAGACTCAAAGAGTTTGCCGGCAGGGCTAGTCCTCAAGTGGTCAACAATCCTCATCAGGTAAGATTCTTTAAGTCTGACTGTCTTCAAATCTGCCAGCTCGATTCACAATCTCTTAAAGACTACTCAGCTAAGCATCTGGTCTGGATGGAACATCACCTAAGAACTTCTGGATATTCATCCATGTTGAAAACTCAAGCAGCTGATTTGATTCAAGCTTATTGTGAAAAGAATATTAAAAGGTACAATTAACTCAAGAATAAGATAAAGACAGTTGGAGTTCAACCAGTCAGGCCAGACATCTTCACTTCAGAAAAGGATCGTGTCTTTGACAAGGAGTTGCTTCAAGATTTGGAAGAAGGTGATGAGTTGGAAGAAGGTGAAGTCGGAAGAGAAGACAACTGAATTCAATTAGCTCAAAACTCAATGTAATATGATTAGAGCTTTATGAATCAAGATAGACTAATGTAGTTACATGTTCAGGCTAGAGGAACATCTATCTTGTATTCACTTGTAAATTTCGTTTGGAATCTGGAAAATGTTAAATATAATCCAGAACTTTTCTGCTATTTACTTTGCATTACTATTTATATCTTTTTCTTATTTGTTAGTTGAGTTATCCTCTAGGTATTTGTTGTTATTGTCTAACAAACAAATAGGGGGAGATTGAAAGGCATATGTCATAGCCTATTTGTTTATTTGAGGATTTAACTCAACTCAAATAAGGATGTAACAAGTAAATAGTGGTTCTATCATCAGAGAGATCTCTCAGAGTAACATATGTCAAAGGATTGAGTAACATTGTTCTTCTACAGACTTGATGACTTAATTCACTGGAAGAAGCTCAAGAAATTGATCAAGCTTCAGTGATATAAATCAAGATTGTGGATTTAATCAAGTGACAGAGATCTCGTCAGGGTATCAATTAATTACAAGGATTTAGTCTGAAGAAAATCAAGAGTATCAAGGTCAAGGCATGAAGAAACGTCACGGAAGTTAGTCACTCATGAACCAGACAGTACATCGAGTGTCAACATTGAAGTGGTGGAATTGATTCATAATTGACAGTGATTTTCAGAAGAATGGTTGCTGCTCAAGAGTGGTATTAATTCTCTATTAATTAATTAAGTCGTATAATTTAATTAAGAAAATAAATTATATCTTCAAAGATTAATTTATTGATTAATTGAATTAATTGATTAATTAATTCTGAATTAATATTATGTATTTTCAGAATTGATTTTGAATTAATATTCTATATTAATTCAGCAAGACTTTCTTTTGTATTAGCAAGACAATCGGTATGACAATCAATAGTCATACCGAAAGTCATGCCAGTTCATTTGATTGTCTTGCCAGTTCATTTAGATTGTCTTGCCGAAAGTCCTATCAGTTCAATTGATAGTCCTACCGAAAGTCTTACCAGTTCAAAGGATTGTCATGCTGAGCTAAATGGATTGTCTTGCCAATTAAAATCACAGAAGTCAATATAAAGCAAAGCAGATCATTTTTCAACAGACAGCAGAATATTGAATATCATTCAGCAGAACACAGAACAAAAGAAACCTGCAGAGAATTTATTGCAAATTCACAGATCATTTATTTCTAGTATTTATTGTTAAATCCAATCCACTAGAAATACTTTTCTTGTTCTTGTGTAACTATCTAGCGGATCGAAATCCCTAGAACTTAATCTCAAATCGCTTTTAGCATTTGATCTTTTTATTGCAAAAATAGAAAAAGTTCATGTCGAATTTATTCTAGATTTGTGATAATTGATTTGAGATTAATCCCTTGTAAACGATACCATTGTTGTAACACATTTCAAATTTAATAATTATTTTATTTAACTTGAATTTTGTTTCACTTTTTTATTCCGCATTTTATTCGATTAAACGGTATTGTTTGTATTCAACCCCCCTTCTACAAACATATTGAGACCTAACAACTTCTCCACCTTCAGAGAAACAGAAAAGGAAAATCAAATCAACACCTCCTCTAACCTCAATTAAATTCACTCAGAAGCCTAAGCCTAAGCCACAAGCCTCTAAGGATGATTATGTTCACATTTGTTACATAAAGGAATTTTCAGACATTGAACTCTATCTGGATGAGCTGGAGGAAGTAAGGGGAATAGATGCCTACAGACAGCTTCCAGAGAGACTAGTGTTCAAATACAAAGGAAGTGGGGAAAGGACTTGGCCTCTCTACAAGATTCTGAATGAAGGCTACTCTACCTTGGTTAGAGTCTACTCAGCCATAAAAAGGGATTCTGGCTTTACCAGGACTGCCAAGACTGAGATTCTCAACAAGATTGCCAGTATAAGGAAGACTTTGTGGGAGCCCAATGCCTTGCCTAGAACATTACTCATCCAAGAAAGAGGAATTATAGTTCATAAATCACCTCATTGGTTGATGGAGTTCAGAGACAATAAAGGAGTCAGAAGATTTTTCAGACTTGAAAATCAGCTCAAGATTGCCAGTAATGAAACTCTCAAGTATATGCAATCTAAGTTGGACATCAATGAAGAAGATGAAGCTGAGTTCTACAGACAACTCCAACTCCAAATGGAGGAGAATGACAGGAGGCTAGGAAAGAAAACAAGGGGTCAAAGGAAAAGAAATTAATCTGCTCAGGTTAAAGGAGCACCCTTGGAAACAATGTAATTCTTTAATTCCATCTCAGCATACACATTTTTGCAGCACTTTTGAATTTCTGCTTTATTACAGTTCATATGTTTATTAAGTGTTTTGTTATCATCAAGTTAAACCCAAATTTATGCCTACAATTCTAGTAGACATAAATAGGGGGAGATTGTTAGGAATATGTGTATTAGTTTGATAATAAGTTAAACAAAACACTTAAGTAGAAATCTAGTGTTTGTAGCCTCAACGGATAAGACCATCTTGGCTATCCGTTGAAGGAGTAGCTTCACTTAAAAATAAGTTTAGTATTGTAGCACATTTCAGTCTCTGTATTTAAGTTGTACTTCTTAGATGTTGTGGGAAATGATAAGTCATGTTGACTACTAGTGGATATGCAAATAGGAGGGCTAATTGTAAATATTTCATGCCTTGTAATTTTGTATAAGTGAAAAAGTATCAAATGATATTAAAGACCTTCAACGGATAAGAAACAAAGCTTCAACGGATGTCTCTAAAGCTTCAACAGATAAGATCCATCAACGGATAAGTGCGTCAACGGATAAAGCTTCAACTGCTAATGCATCAACGGATAAAGCTTCAACGGATAAAGCATCAACGGATGAAAGCTTCAATGGATGCTTAGTTCAATAGCAGTTGATAGTGACAATTCATAAGCTGACAGAGGCACATGGGTTGACAGAGACAAACTGGAATGTGGCAGCCTTTAGGAGGAATCAAGAAAATGCAGCATTTCCATTCTGGTGCAAACAAGGAAGTTTTCAAAGATTCACAGCCAAACCTAAATTGCATTGGATAGAGAAATGAAAAAGAAACATGTGAAGAACCTTTTAATTATATTTTACAGTTTTGTCTTCACTTGTAAATTTGGTGATATATAAACCAAGTAGCAGCTAGTAATTAAATGAGAATTTTCCAGAGCTGTTTAGAAAAATCCAGAGAGAAAATCATCTAGTTTGTACTAGGAAGCAGCTGTGATTTAATTCTTTGAATCACAGTTTTTCTGAAATAACACATCTCTGGTGGAACAACAAATCCACCAGAAAAGTTTTTAAGTCTGTTGTGTTCTTTACATTTGTGTTTGAATATATATCTGTCTGCATTAGCTCAAAGCAATTCACACACACTTGCTCATCAAAACACATAGACTAGAAACTGCTCAAAACTTGAAAAAGTTTTGAGATTTACATTCAACCCCCCTTCTGTAAATCTCATTGTTAGTTCAGTGGGAATAACAATCTCTTTCAAATTCTATACACACACTTCTTCTCAAAAACCTTCTCTCTCTTAAATATATATAAATATATACAAGGTTTTTGAAACCCAAGTTTAGCTTCCCCCAACCAAGTTTGTTCCCACCAAGTGAGCACATCCACTACCACTCTCCGGCCTCCCGAAGGGCTGCCCAAGTTCGACCATAGTGTCAAAATCCGGCCGAACCTCCGGCGAACTTTTCCGACCGTTTTCCAAAAGTGGTAATTTTTAGCTTCTTCTTCGAGTTTCTTTTATTTGAGCTTTGTACTTAATTTCTCTACTTCATCTCAAGCTCTAATAATAGAACTCCTATTATGAAGGTTCTCAAAGAAAAGAGAACAAAGATTTGAACTCGAAATTCGAATAAAGTACTTGATCTTCAAAAAGAAGCTTTAAAAGAAGAAGATCTATAAAATACAAGTACTTAAATCTCTATAACTCCTCACGAGTGAGATTTCATAAATATCTATAAATCCTCACGAGTGAGATTTCATATTTGACAAACCTCGCGAGTTGGCCAATTACTTGCACTTTATTTATCTGAATCTTGGCCACCATATTTTGTGAATATAGAAATAATTACGAAAGGTATTGTATAATCCTCACTAACATCTTTAGTGTTCCGTGGGATTATAATTTGATCAATAGTAATTCTCGTAATTTTGTCAAATATGAAAGACAGATTTAATCACACGAGTTGGCCAATTACTTGTACTTCATTTATTTGGATCTTGGCCAATGAATAGTTCGTGTACATAGTATCATTACGAAAAGTATCGTATAATCCCCACTAACATCTTTAGTGTTCCATGGGATTATAAATTGATAAATAGTAAACTTCGTAATCATCCACCTAAACTTCAAAAGCACAAATCCAAAGCCAATTACTTGCACTTTTTTATCTCGATCTTGGCTTATATAGTACCTATAAATTGTGCACGAAGTTAAAAGTATACTTTGGCTCTACAATTGTCAAAATATAAGTATATTAAAATCCTTAAGCCTACGAGCTTAAAAAGGATAAGTTACAATTCCGAGATTGTAACTAAAGTATTCTTCGATTTATAAATACATAATTGAAAGAAGAAGAATACTAAAGAAGTCATAAGCTATATTGCTTATATATATAAAAGACTTCTTATATTACTTCGATAAACATATATTCTATAAAGACGAAGTAATCGAAAGTAAACTTGACATATTATTATATATCTCAAGTCAAGTATATATAGTTATTGTAAAAGACATGTATGTACTTTAACAAGACTGAGACATCTTGTCAACCCTAAGTAAGTTGTACTGTTATCTTAATTTGTATTTTGTACTTGTAACACTTAAAGTCTGTAAAAATGCAAAGGAGCAGACTGGAGTCTTTTTCCTGAAACAGTATTGTTAGGAATATGTGTATTAGTTTGATGATAAGTTCAGCAAAACACTTAAGTAGAAATCTAGTGTTTGTAGCCTCAACGGATAAGACCATCTTGGCTATCCGTTGAAGGAGTAGCCTTACTTAGCAATAAGTTTGGTATTGTAGCACATCTCGCTCTCTGATTTCAAGCTGTAATTCTTAGATGTTGTTAGGAGATAATCAGTCATGTTGACTACTAATGGATGTACAAATAGGAGGGCTAATTGTAAATATTTCATGCCTTGTAATTTTGTATAAGTGAAGAAGTGTCAACGGATATTGAAGACCTTCAACGGATAAGAAACTAAGCTTCAACGGATGTCTCTAATGCTTCAACGGATAATATCCATCAATGGATAAGTGCTTCAACGGATAAAGCTTCAACTGCTAGAGTATCAACGGATAAAGCCATCAACGGATGAAAGCTTCAACGGATGCACTGCTAGAGTATCAACGGATAAAGCCATCAATGGATGAAAGCTTCAACGAATGCTCAGTCTCATAGCAGTTGATAGTGACAGTTAACAAAGCTGACAGAGGCACATGGATTGACAGAGATGTGGTAGCCTATTTCAGGAACAGCAGAAAAAGCAGCCATTTTTAGTCTGGTTCATAATGGAAAGTCAACAGATAATTCCATATTACACTGGATAAAAATGGAACAAGAAACAAGTGGAGAACTATTGTCTTATTGTACTTTATCTTTGTCTTCACTTGTAAACATGGTGTTATATAAACCAAGTAGTAGCTATTAATTAGAGTAGAATTTTCCCTGAGCTGTTTAGAAATATCAAGAGAGAAAATCATCTAGTTTGTACTAGGAAGCAGCTGTGATTTAGTTTTGAATCACAGATTTTCTGAAATAACACATCTCTGGTGGAACAACAAATCCACCAGAAAAGTTTTTAAGTTCTTTGTGTTCATTACATTTGTGTTTGAATATATATCTGTCTGCATCAGCTCCAAGCAATTCACACACATTTGATCACTCAAACACTTAGTCTTACAAACTGCTCAAAACTTGAAAAAGTTTTGAGATTTACATTCAACCCCCCTTCTGTAAATCTCATTGTTAGTCCACTGGGAATAACAATTGGTATCAGAGCAAGCTCTTAACATACAAAGAGTTTAAAGATCTATTCTGCTAACATCATGAGTAAGAAGGATATTGGTGTAAAGATTCCAATCCTGGAAAGAGATAACTATCATCACTGGAAGGTGAAGATGCATTTACATCTTCTCTCTCAAGAAGAAAGCTACATCAACTGCATTGAGAATGGTCCTCACATCCCACACAAGGTGGCCACAGCTGCTACTGCTACAGTTGCTGTTGGACAGTCTATTCCCAAGCCAAAGGCAGAATGGACTGTTGAAGATATTAAAGAGGTCCACAAGGACAAGAAAGCCATGAACATTTTGTTTAATGGCCTGGATCAAGATATGTTTGACAATGTCATCAATAGCCAAACTGCTAAGGAAATTTGGGATACTGTGCAGCTTATCTGTGAAGGCACTGAGCAAGTTAGAGAAAACAAAATGCAGCTTCTCATTCAACAATATGAATATTTTCATTTTGAAGAAGGAGAATCATTGAATGATACATTCAACAGATTTCAGAAACTATTGAATGGATTAAAGCTGTATGGGAGAGTGTACCAAGTCAAGGATTCCAATTTAAAATTTCTAAGGTCTCTACCAAAGGAATGGAAGCCTATGACTGTTTCTCTAAGAAATTCTCAAGATTATAAGGACTTCACACTTGAAAGATTATATGGAATTTTGAAGACTTATGAACTTGAGATGGAGCAAGATGAGCTGTTGGAAAAGGGAAAGAGAAAAGGAGGATCAGTTGCACTTGTAGCTGACAGTGAAAAAGTTGAAGCCAGAAATGAGGAAAAGACAATGCCAAGTCTCAAAATTGGCACAAGCAAATCAGAATCAAGCAAGGGTAAAGAGTAAGTTGCTGAGGATGAAGACAATTCCAGTCAGGATGAATCTGATGATATTGATGAACATCTGGCCTTTCTGTCCAGGAGGTTTGCAAAGATGAAGTTCAGGAAAAACATAAAGTTCACTAAGCCAAACAAAAACATGGTGGACAAATCAAAGTTCAAATGTTACAACTGTGGCACTAGTGGACACTTTGCAAGTGAGTGTAGGAAGCCAAATTCTGAGAAAAAGAAATTTGAGCAAGTTGATTACAAAAGGAAGTATTTTGACTTGCTCAAACAAAAGGAAAGAGCTTTTCTCACTCAAGATGATTGGGCAGCAGATGGGGTAAATGAAGATGATGATGTGGAATATGTCAACCTAGCCCTGATGGCTAATTCTGATGAAAATGAAACTAGTTCATCAAGCAACCAGGTAATTACTACTGATCTCTCTCAGCTTTCTAAACATGAATGCAATGAAGCCATAAATGATATGTCCAATGAATTATATCATTTGCGTGTTTCTCTTAAATCACTAGCTAAAGAAAACACTAGGATCAAAGAAAATAATGTGTTTTTAAGTGATAGGAATGTTGTGTTAGAGAGTCAGGTAATTGAGCTTGAAAAGATTAAACTTAAATGCTTGACTGTTGAGGGTGAACTAGAAGAAGCTGTTAAGAAAGTAGAAATTCTTTCTATACAGTTAGAAAGTGAGCAAGAGGTAATCAAGGCCTGGAAAACATCTAGGGATGTTGGTGTTCAAATTGCCAAGGTTCAGGGAATTGAATCATTCTGTGAGGATGCCTGGAAGAAAAACAAAAAGAAGTTAGAATTAATTGATGGATTGTCAACAGATGTGGAATCAACGGATGATGAAATTTGTCCGTTGAAGGAAGAAAAGGAGCATCCGTTGAAGGCTCATCAATTAAAACAGGCAAGTTCTTTTAAAAATAAAAAGAATGATTCAACTCTCAAGAATTTTGTCAAAGAAGGAGCAAGCACATCCAGAGATGTCAGTAAGGTGAATATAGGACACATGACTTTAGATCAGTTGAAAGATAGGCTTAAGTTGGTTGAGGATAAGAAGGAAACTAAAAGAAAATCTAAAAGAAATGGGAAGGTAGGGATTAATAAACATAAAAATTACACACCTGATAGGTATGCTCCTAGAAAAAGCTGTGTACATTGTAAAAGTGTTAATCACCTATCTGATAATTACAAATCTGTTAAAAATGCTCCCATGCCTTCAAATCCCTCCATGCCTAACATGTCTATGTCACCTCTGCATGCTATGCCTGTTATGTCTAACCAGAATCCCCATGCACATTTTGCAAACATGCCATACATTAACAATCCTTACTTTACTGCATTTAGTATGCCTCAAATGCCATACAATATTCCTATGTGGAATAACATGTTTGCACAACCTATGCCTTATCAAATTCAATCAAATGTGTTAAATGATTCTGTGACTAACCCTACACTTCAACCAACCACATCTGAGACCAAGGTTGACCCAAAGTTACCTAAGTCAAAAGATGCAGGAGGAATGAAGTCTAGGAAAAAGACTAACAAGGCTGGACCCAAGGACACTTGGGTACCAAAATCAACTTGATTGATTTTGTTGTGTGCAGGGACAAAGAAGGAATCTATGGTACTAGGACAGTGGTTGTTCAAGACACATGACAGGAGATTTCACCCTGCTCACAGAGTTTAAGGAGAGAGCTGGCCCTAGCATAACCTTTGGAGATGACAGCAAATGATTCACTATAGGATATGGCTTGATTTCAAAAGAAAATGTCATCATTGATGAAGTTGCATTGGTTGATGGTCTCAAACACAATTTATTGAGCATCAGTCAACTATGTGACAGAGGGAATACTGTTTCCTTCAATTCTGAAGCCTGTATTGTCACAAGTAAAAAGGACAATAAAGTGGTTCTAACTGGAGTTAGAAAAGGGAATGTGTACTTAGCTGATTTCAACTCTACAGATGCAGAATCCATTACTTGTCTTCTCAGCAAAGCAAGTCCAGTTGAAAGTTGGCTATGGCACAAGAAGCTGTCCCATTTGAATTTCAAGACAATGAATGATCTAGTCAAAAAGGACTTAGTTAGAGGAATGCCTCTAGTGGAATTCACAAGGGATGGACTGTGTGATGCTTGTCAGAAAGGAAAGCAAAAGAAAGTATCATTCAGTAAGAAGCTTGAATCTGCAATTGATGAACCACTGCAACTTCTACACATGGATCTTTTTGGACCAGTCAATGTATTGTCAATTTCAAGGAAAAGATACTGCCTAGTGATTGAAGATGATTTCTCAAAGTTTTCTTGGGTTTATTTTCTTGGATCAAAGGATGGAGCTAGTGAAATCATCATCAATCATATCAAGCAAGTCAACAATCATCCTGATTTCAAAGTAAGGAATATTAGGAGTGACAATGGAACTGAGTTCAAGAATTCAACCATGAAGATGTTCTGTGAAGAAAATGGGATCATGCATGAGTTCTCAGCTCCAAGAACTCCACAACAAAATGGTATGGTGGAAAGGAAGAACAGATCACTAATTGAAGCTGCAAGGACAATGCTTGAGGAGTCAAAACTCCCAACTTATTTTTGGGCTGAGGCTGTTAACTGTGCATGTTACACTCGGAATATTTCTCTAATCAATCAAGCAAAATGCATGACTCCCTATCAATTATTCAAGAGAAGAAAACCAATCTTAAACTTTCTACATGTCTTTGGTTGCAAATGTTACATCTTAAGGAATCAATCTGATCACAAAGGAAAGTTTGATGCAAAGGCTGATGAAGGAATATTTGTTGGTTATTCTGCTGGAAAATCATATAGGGTCTACAATCTAAGAACCAACATTGTCATGGAATCTGTACATGTTGTGTTTGATGATAAAAAGATTGATGGACTAACAGATGAGGGACATCATGAAGGACTCAAATTTGACAATATTGAGATATATTGTGATGATAGTGAAGATGAGAATGATAAAGAAGGCATCTCAAGAAGAAACCAGAGTATGCCTTTGGATAATGCACAGAATGCTGCATCCGTTGAAAGTCATAATTCATCTTCCGTTGAAAGAAGCAATGCAGCATCCGTTGAAAGACAAAGTGCATCATCCGTTGAAGTTCATAACGAAGCATCCGTTGATCACAGTCTGTCAACGGATAATCAATTCACCTCATCAGTTGATGGAACTCCCAATTCCTTTCAAAGGATCATCAACTCAGGGGGAGTTTCAACAAATCAACATTCTATCTCACATCATGACAATACTGAGGCAACCTCATCAAGAGTTAATCTACCACCTCAAAGGAAATGGACCAAGAATCACCCTTTTGAACTGATCATTGGTGATGCTACATCTAAAGTACAAACTAGAAGGGCTACTCAAGATGAATGTCTGTATAGTAGCTTTCTATCACAGGAGGAACCTAAGCGAGTGGAAGAAGCTCTTTTGGATTCAGATTGGATTTTAGCAATGCAAGAGGAGCTAAACCAATTTGAGAGGAACAAAGTATGGAAGCTGGTACCCAAGCCAAAGAACAAGAGTTCTATTGACACAAAATGGGTATTCAGAAACAAGATAGATGAAAATGGCATTGTCATAAGGAATAAAGCCAGATTGGTTGCCAAAGGCTATTCTCAACAAGAGGGAATAGATTTTGATGAAACATTTGCTCCAGTTGCAAGACTTGAAGCCATCAGAATCTTTCTAGCCTATGCAGCTAATGACAATTTCAAAGTCTATCAGATGGATGTCAAGAGTGCGTTTCTAAATGGGGAATTGGAGGAAGAAGTTTATGTAAGCCAACCTCCAGGTTTTGAAGATCCAAATTTTCCAGACCATGAGTATTATTTGTTGAAAGCACTCTATGGACTAAAGCAAGCACCTAGAGCCTGGTATGAGACTTTATCAAAGTTCCTTCTAGATAATCACTTCACAAGAGGTACTGTTGACAAAACTTTCTTCTTTAGAAATGTTAATGGCTCTAAGATACTTGTACAAATTTATGTAGATGATATTATATTTGGATATACAGATGATAAACTTTGTAAAAAGTTTGCTAAATTAATGCAAAGTAAATATGAAATGAGCATGATGGGAGAGCTAACTTACTTTCTTGGTTTACAAGTTAAACAAGTTAGTGGTGGAATTTTCATTAGTCAAACTAAATATATTTATGATCTTTTAAAGAAGTTTGACTTAATGGATTGTTCACCTGCAAAAACTCCCATGGCCACTGCCACCAAGCTTGAATTAAACAAGGCTGAAAAGTTTGTGGATATTACAAGTTATAGAGGCATGGTTGGCTCACTTTTATATTTAACTGCCAGTAGACCTGATATTATGTTTTCTACATGTCTCTGTGCTAGATTTCAAGCTGACCCTAAAGAATATCACTTAGTGGCTATTAAAAGAATTTTCAGATATCTCAAGGGGACTCCGAATCTAGGAATTTGGTACCCTAGAGAGTCTGGTTTTGATCTAATTGGCTACTCAGATGCAGATTATGCAGGTTGCAAAATAGACAGGAAAAGCACAACAGGCACCTGTCAATTTCTAGGAAACAAGCTTGTATCATGGTTCAGCAAGAAGCAAAATTTTGTTTCCACATCAACAGCTGAAGCTGAATACATTGCAGCTGGTAGTTGCTGTGCACAAATACTGTGGATGAGGAACCAGTTATTTGACTATGGTATAACTGTTGACAAAATTCCAATATTTTGTGACAACACAAGTGCCATTGCCATTACTGAAAATCCAGTGCAGCACTCAAGAACCAAGCACATTGATATCAAGTACCACTTCATTAGGGAACATGTGATGAAAGGTACAGTGGAACTTCATTTTGTTCCAAGTGAAAAGCAGATTGCAGACATATTTACCAAGCCACTTGATGAATCAACATTCACAAGATTAGTAAGTGAGTTAGGTATGTTTAACTATTCATAATCTTGTCATCTATGTAATCTGTCTTGTAGCCTGAAATGAATTTGCTACAAGAACAAAGTTGGCTTTAATCAAGACTTATCCTATCAACGGATATTCCCTATCCGTTGAAAGCCAAAATTGTTCTATCAATGGATATTCATTATCCGTTGAAAGACAAATACATTTCTGGTAATTTTATCCTTCAACGGATAAAATAGTGTTGTTCATCAACGGATAACTATTTACCTTATCCGTTGATGTGTCACGTTAGTGAGTCACAGCCGTTGATTCTTTTACTCAACCGTTGATACAGATATACAGTGTTGTATGTATTTGTATTTACGGTAGTTTTCAGAATTTCTACAGTTTCATTTACTCCTGAACGGCTATCACTTACTTAAAAGTATCATTTAATTATTGTATTTGTGTTTTAATTCAAGTAAGTATAAAAGCCCAATTGCATTCTTATTTTCACTTTACGCTTTCTTGCAATTATCATTCTCTTTCTCTCTCAATTCTCAAAGTTCTTCTCTGCAACCTCTACTCACAACAATGGCACCAGTAGTCAAAATTATGTCTCAAACAGGTTTTGTTTATGAAAAGAATAATTTCATAGTCTTGGTTGAAAAGAAGGAAGCCCATTCTGATTATCACAAGATGATGGACTTCATCAAGAACTGCAAACTAAGTTATGCAATGCTGGAAGCCCCAACCATCTACTGTGAAGTGATTGAGGAGATTTGGACAACTGCAGAGTTCAACTCCACAGATATGACTATTGCCTTCTCTCTCAAAGGTAAGGACTATTGCATTAATTATGATGATTTACAATCTTGCTTTAAGTTGCCTGAGAATAATGCCATGACACCACACACTGATAAAGATGTCTCTGCTATGCTAGATTCCATAGGCTATGCTTTTGATTCTGCTAGTTTAGGGAGTATTAGAAGGAAAGGCCTTAGGAAAGAATGGAGTTTTCTTGGAGATGCCTTTATTAAGGTTTTCTCTGGGAAGATTAGCAATTTTGATGCTATCACTTCATCTCTTGTTAATATGCTCTATATGCTAGTTTCTGATAGGTACTTTAATTTTAGCAACTGTGTTATGCTAGAATTAGGTTCCAGATTAGGTAACAAAGCTAATAGACCACATAACATCTACTTTGCTAGATTCTTTATGTTATTGGCTAACCATGTTGCTGAAGGTTTGGTTATATCCAATGAGAATAATAAACTCAAATGTTGGGCACAAGAGAAAAGGGTCCTTGCAGACCTTTTGAGAATGAACCTCAACAGCCAGGTGCCATTGGTATACTTGCCAATCATGAATGCACCACAGGTAAGTGAGGTAAATGTTTCTATAACTCCTACTATTTCCAACCCCAATGTTTCTTTGCCTTCTAGTGTGGCTATGGAACCTGTGTCATTGTCCAAACAGGCTCCTACCAAAGCCACCAAATCTAAAATTTCCAAAGTCAAGTCAAAGAAACCTACCTCTGTTGTTTCTCAAGAGACAACAGTTGTAACAACTACCATAAACCCTGAAGGGAGTGAACAGGGTGTGAGTGGTGAGGGGAGGGGTGAACATCAAAAAGCCCCCCAGGATAAGGAGGGAGAGGTGAGTGGTACCCAAACCAGCCAAGCCACAGTCTCTCAAAAGACTGTAGTGGTTCAAAAGGAGTCCTGCATCCTCCCAAAAGGATGCAACTATTGAAAATAGTCCCCAACCAGGGACACAGAACAAAAGAGGGAGGGACACTGAAACTACACATTTACCAATTCAAGCCTTTTCAAGGAAGAAGAAGGCCAAAACCCTAGTTTGCACACAAGGGACACACACAGCACAGATACATCCACCAGTATCTGTGCCTTCTCAAATTCAGCTTGATGTGATTCCAGCAAATGTGGAATCACAGCCCCATTCTCTCAATATAGAAACACACCATTCCTCAAACTCTCCAACACCCTCTCTGGATGTGGATATGATATTCACATCAATTCCTGATTCTCCCTCATTAAAACTTAGGGAGGAGCCCCACTCAAAACCTGGTGATCATCATCTTTTAGATGATTTGTTGGATCATCAGCCAATTCTTTCAGATATAGTTGCAGAATCTGTGTCACCACACTTAAAATCAATCCACACAGATTCAACAATTATATCACTTTCTATCTCTACATCATTTCCTTCTTCAACGGATATCTCTCATCCGTTGACAAGTGGTTGTTCTTCAACGGATAAGCTTAACAGCAGTTATCCGTTGATACCATCAGTTTCTACTTCAACGGATACTCCCTATCCGTTGATGGCCTCTACACACTTAACCGAAACAACTCCAACTGTAGAGGACATGGCAACTGTACAATCACTTTTAGGCTTGAGGGAAGGGAGTGATTTTTTGAGTGAGAGGATGGGTTGCTCCCAGGCAAAAGGAGAGGTTGAGAGTCACCAAATGCATGTTATTTCTTCCAGCATGGCAAAAATAAGTGAGAGGAGTGCCACCTTAGAAGGTGAAGGTGAGGGTGTGAGGGTGTGTGTGAGCCAGGGGGAGCCCCTGATGCAAGAAAAGAGAGAAATTGAGAGAAAGGCAGGTACAGAAGCTATAAGGGTGGATCCAGCCATTGCTAGTGAGTTAATGAAAGTGGATGATACAGATAAGGAAAGACAATTTCAGCAACATTACAAAGCTGTCATTGATAACATTTCCTTGGATGCTGACACTTTTACTCACCCTGTTTCAGCCTATCAATTATTGGCTGCACAGGGCAATGTGGAGGCAGAACAGACACTACACATTGTACACACTTCAGAATCTCTTCTCAGAGACAAAGCTGCTGTCAACAGGCTGCCTTCTCAAGCTGGTGAGCCATCTGAAGAATTTGGAGTAAATTCTAATGATGATGACTCTAATTCTTTGAATGAGAGCATGAACTTAGGGGGAGTAGCAGGCCCAAGTTCTGTTCCTAATCTTCCTGCATGGGCATGGGCAAAACCATCAACACCAGGAGAGTTTGGTGTCACTTTGGTCAAACAAGTCATGACAATTCAGCAGGCCATTCAGGAGACTCAGGATGCTGGTACCAAGGCAATTCTTCAAGCTCATCTGGAATCTCTGCATCTCTTGCAGTTGCAGCATTACCAGCAAAATCTAAGTGTGGATGAGCTCAAGCTGGACATTGCTGATCTGAAATCCTACAATGCTGAGAAATTGGATTCAGTTATACCCTATGGTACTATGCAAGATTTGTTGGGGAGACTGAGGAAGGCATCTGATGCTGACAAGAGGCTGGCCAGATTGGAAGATAGGGTTCAAATCATTGAAGACTCTATGGTCACCATTCTTCAGAATCAACAAACTCAAACAAATCTACTCATGCAGTTGGCACAAGCACAAGGCTTGACCCCTACCCTTGATGATAACAAAAAGGGGGAGAATAAAGGGAAAGGGGAAGGAGAGCCATCTACAACAGTTCAGATTTCTCAAGTGCTAGTTCCTGTCATCACAACTTCTCCACCAATTCAAGTCAAAGGAAAGCTAGATGGAATTGATCTAATCCAGATAGCAGCAGCTGAATTGCAAGTCAAAGAGCAAAGGAAGAAGATTGATGAAAAGATGCAACTAATATTTGGTTCTACAACTTCTCAATTACAATCTGTGAAGCATAGCACAAAAGTGGAATCAATCATTATGGAACTCAAGCCAGTAGGGAGGCATAAGGATGGAGAAACTTCTTCCAAAGATCTACAACCTATGGTTCTCAAGCCCAACAACAGATCCAATAAGGACTCTACAAAGAATCCTCTAAAAGAGGTGGATTTTACTCTTCCAAAAGCAGATGAGGACAAGCTTTTAGGAAGAAGGATTGCATATCTCAAAGAGACCATGGATGAGGCTGTAAGGAGAAACATGGCTATTATCTTCAGAGAGGGAAAGAGCATATGTGTGATGCAAGGACATCCCAAATTCTTAATAGCCAAGAGGGAAGAAACCAAAAGGTTGAAGGAAGAAGCCAAACAGCTAAAGGCTGACAAAAGAGCACAAGCAAAGCTTGAAAAACAGCTAAAGTCAAGTCAGGCTGAAGAACAGAAAGAAATTGAAGATAAAAGTGAAGATGAAGCTATGGGGGACATGGTTGGCACTGAGATAGAGGAAAGAAGTAAGGAAGAATGGCAGAAAGGAAAAAGAAAGAAGGTCAATGCAAAGAGAAAGAAGGTAGATAAGACTGAAGAAACCCAATCAATATCCAAACCACTACCCTCTATTCCTGAACCTATTGTACCTAACCCCTTCATGAACATTCATGGTGAAACAATCATTCCCAAGGAGGAACCAATTGATTGGGACACCATCAAATTGCCCACCTTCCTAACCTCCTTTCCACCATCAAAGAAGCAGAAAAGAAGAATCAAATCAACACCCTCTAAAGCCTCAATCAAATTCACACAGAAGCCTAAGCCTAAACCTCAAACCTCTAAAGATGATTATGTTCACATCTGTGACATAAAAGAATTTTCAGACATTGAACTCTATCTGGATGAGCTGGAGGATGTAAGGGGAATAGCAGCCTACAGACAGCTACCAGAAAGACTAGTGTTCAAATACAAAGGAGTTGGGGAAAGAACATGGCCTCTTCACAGAATTCTGAATGAAGGCTACTCTACCTTGATTAGAGTCTACTCAGCCATAAATTCTGGCTTTACCAGAACTGCCAGGACTGAGATTCTCAACAAGATTGCAAATATAAGGAAAACTTGGAGGGAGCCCAATGCCTTGCCTAGAACTTTACTCATTCAAGAGAGAGGTATTACAATTCACAAATCACCTCATTGGTTGATGGAGTTCAGAGATAACAAAGGAGTCAGAAGATTTTTCAGAATTGAAGATCAACTAAAGATTGCATGTAATGAAACTCTCAAGGATATGCAATCTAAGTTAGATATCAATGAAGAAGATGAAGCTGAATTCTACAGACAACTTCAACTTCAAATAGAGGAGAATGACAGGAGGCTAGGAAAGAAAACCAGGGATCAAAGGAAGAGAAAGTAATTTGCTCAGGCTAAAGGAGCACCCTTGGAAACAATGTATTTCTTCAATTTCATCTCAGCATATACACTTTTGCAGCACTTTTGAATTTCTGCTTTGTTACAGTTTATATATTTGTTAAGTGTTTTGTTATCATCAAGCTAAACCCAAATTTATGCCTACAGTTCTAGTAGACATAAATAGGGGGAGATTGTTAGGAATATGTGTATTAGTTTGATGATAAGTTCAGTAAAACACTTAAGTAGAAATCTAGTGTTTGTAGCCTCAACGGATAAGACCATCTTGGCTATCCGTTGAAGGAGTAGCCTTACTTAGCAATAAGTTTGGTATTGTAGCACATCTCGCTCTCTGATTTCAAGCTGTAATTCTTAGATGTTGTTAGGAGATAATCAGTCATGTTGACTACTAATGGATGTACAAATAGGAGGGCTAATTGTAAATATTTCATGCCTTGTAATTTTGTATAAGTGAAGAAGTGTCAACGGATATTGAAGACCTTCAACGGATAAGAAACTAAGCTTCAACGGATGTCTCTAATGCTTCAACGGATAATATCCATCAACGGATAAGTGCTTCAACGGATAAAGCTTCAACTGCTAGAGTATCAACGGATAAAGCCATCAACGGATGAAAGCTTCAACGGATGCACTGCTAGAGCATCAACGGATAAACCCATCAACGGATGAAAGCTTCAACGGATGCTCAGTCTCATAGCAGTTGATAGTGACAGTTAACAAAGCTGACAGAGGCACATGGATTGACAGAGATGTGGTAGCCTATTTCAGGAACAGCAGAAAAAGCAGTCGTTTTTAGTCTGGTTCATAATGGAAAGTCAACAGATAATTCCATATTACACTGGATAAAAATGGAACAGAAACAAGTGGAGAACTATTGTCTTATTGTACTTTATCTTTGTCTTCACTTGTAAACTTGGTGTTATATAAACCAAGTAGTAGCTAGTAATTAGAGTAGAATTTTCCCTGAGCTGTTTAGAAATATCAAGAGAGAAAATCATCTAGTTTGTATTAGGAAGCAGCTGTGATTTAGTTTTGAATCACAGATTTTCTGAAATAACATATCTCTGGTGGAACAACAAATCCACCAGAAAAGTTTTTAAGTTCTTTGTGTTCATTACATTTGTGTTTGAATATATATCTGTCTGCATCAGCTCCAAGCAATTCACACACATTTGATCACTCAAACACTTAGTCTTACAAACTGCTCAAAACTTGAAAAAGTTTTGAGATTTACATTCAACCCCCCTTCTGTAAATCTCATTGTTAGTCCACTGGGAATAACAAGTATCAAGCCTAAGGATTCTATCTGGAAGAAGATCAAGAAGATCATGCCTCAGAATAATTTTGAAGAAGCTTGGAGTTGAATAAATCTGTTTGGAGAAAAATATTCTAAGTCAAGATTTCTACAAGTCACAGATTTAATGTTATAGAGAAGTCATTCGAGAACTCCAGAATGGCTTATCGAGAAGTCAGGATAGCTACTAGAGAACTCAGGAAGATATCGACAAGTCAAATTGAAAAACTAAAGATTGGAGATATCGACAAGTCATTCATTCACTAGAGAACTCAGAGTTATCGACAAGTCTACATTCAGTAGAGAACTCTGAGTTATCGATAAGTCAAGTTCTGTTAGGTCACACACACTGTAGAAGGGGGTTGAATACAGTGTTTAGCACAATCAAATCGAATTCAAAGAACACAAGTAACAGAAAACAAACTTTATTAAACTCTGTTACAATGTAGAACTGTCATCTCTCAGTGATTAACAAATATCACGAGAGCTGCTAGGGTTAAAATGAATAATATTCTCGATAATAACAACACTTATAGTGTAAACCCTATGTCTGTGTTTATATATTACACAGTTACAAGATAATCGCTAATTGATATGGAATATAATTCTGCTTCCTAAAATATATCAATCAGTTATCTTTTCTTCCAAGTATTCCATTCTTCACAGAATTCCTTCTTCATGCATATCTCTTCTTACATTTATCTTGATCTTCTTTCCTTTCAATCAGCCGCCTTCCTTATCTGAAAGTTTCCTTTAAGTCCTGATATTATCTCCTGATAAATATCTCCTGAACCTTAAGTACTGATAACTTAAGTTCTGACTTCAGTATAAGTGCTGATTTCAGTTAAGTACTGATTTGTCCTGTTCAAGTAAGATCTGAAAACTAAACACAAATCATATTGACATTATCAAATATATCTAACAATCTCCCCCAACTTGTAAATTAGCATAATATACAAGTTTAACAGATATTTGATGATGTCAAAAAACATTAAGTACAAATGCATGAGAATTTGACTAGATAACTATAACTTATAGTCCTTAAAGCTTTACCAACTTTAAGTTCTGATAACAAATTCAGCCTGTATACATATCAGAATTTGAGCAGTTGTAGATCTTGACTTGGCTTCACTTTCTGATCTCTTCGATCTCAGGAGTTGTTCTGAGTTAGTTCTTTAACAAACATCTCTCAGCATATCTGAGTTCATCAATCATCCTCCTTTTAGCATCTTTGAGTTCTGCAATATCTTCACCAGCTTGGAAGATAGCATATCTGAGATCATTAATTTTTGCTTTTCTCAACTCCTGATCTAGTCTTATGACATAGGCTTTGTCAGACTCTAGATTGAATTCAAGTCCCTTAATACCAAGATATGTTCTGATCTTTGCAGTATTAGGCTTCATATCAACAAGATCACCCTTGTGATCTCTGTACTTGGGACAGTATGTGCTGTCAGACTTTACGGAATAGAGCTTCTTATGTCTCTGAATTTGAGTCTTCAAATAATTTGCAGCACTTTCTGTTATTCTGTCATTCACTTGAAGTAAGAATAAAACATGTTCTAGTTCCTCAAAATACTTCAGTGGTATAGCATTTTCCCTTATATGGTAAACCCTTCCATCTGTTATGAAATATAACAAGATGTGTTCTTTCAAGAAGGTATGGTAGACCATCTGTACAAATTCTAGTTGATTCAATCTTTCAGGAGTTGCTCCAATACCTGGTTCACTTAAGGAAGTTGGATCATTGGTTGTGTTTTGCACTCTTCTTTCATCAGCACTACCCAATCCAGATTTATCTCTTGCTTCCTTTCCAGTAACCACTCTTGCTTGAAAACCACTTGCTGCAGTCTTCAAAGGTTGAGTTTGTTCGACTTTAGTGAATCCTGGTAGGAGTAACTTTGAGGATTTAACATGAGCAATGTCAGAGGTTTCCTTTGACTTATCTTCTATATCAAGCCAACTTGAGCTATGTAAGAGGTTGCTTGCTTCATTGTTATATCATAACTAACTATATCTTGAGTCTGAACAACTTGAGCCATGTCAGAGGTTGTCTTAGAAATCTTCCTTGAAGTCAGAGTAAGATCAGCATCTTCATCAGAAATTTCTTCATCCATAGGAGGCATAAAAACCTTTACAGGTTCACCAACTTTTTCTTTGCCCTTGGACCTTAGATCTATCTCTAATTATGATTTGGCCTTGGTTGCCATAGGATTTGTCCTTTTTTTATCACAATGCCTTTAGCAGTAGGAAGTTTCTTTTTAACAACAGAAGCTTCAGATTTGGAGTTGACCTTTTCTAACTTAAGTCTAGCTTCTTCTTACATTAGACTCTCAAAGTCCATTCCTGGATTTTTCTTCAGAAATAACTGTCTCGAAATTTCTTCATCAAGTTCTAAAAATTCATCAGAACTTATCATTTTACCAGTATCAGAAGTTATTCTTCTCCCAGTATCAGAACTTGTTTTATGACTTGTAGTTCCAGCTCTACTTGATGAGAGACCTCCACCTTGACCATGACCTCCACCCATTCCAGAGTTTCCCGGGTCATTACCATCATCCTTTTTCTTCAGTGTCTTATCAGGTTTGCATTTGGACTTAATTACTTTCTCCCCTTTTTTGGCATCAGCAGGTAAAAGAAGAGAGAGAAGCAATTCCACTGAGGATTGGATCTCATTGAGTTGAGATTGCTGAGAAGCTTGATTTTTCAAAATTTCATCAATCTGAGACTGTTGCTTCTCTTGGGCTTTCTCAATATTGGTAATTTTGTCAAAGGAAGGTTTGAAAAACCTTTTCTTGTCCAGCTTGACAATTGTATCTTGCTGCATTAAGGTTTCTTGAATCTTGTCCACCTTGGCCTGAGTTACAGACTGTTGACCTTGAAGGTGCCTTGTACTAAGTGCAGTAACTCTTAGCTGTGTCTTGAAATCATCATTGACTAACAACTCATCAGCTTTTGCCAAGTGATCAGCAAGAATCTTTTCAGTAGGAACAAAGGTAACTGAGTTCCACTCCTTAGTCCACTCCTGTCCTCTAGGAGTTTCACTCCAAGGTACTGGTGTTTCCCCTGTAACAAACTTTTTGACTATCTCAGCTTTTGAAGGAGCTTGTAGAGGTGCATGTCCAGAAGGACCAGCTGCATCAGCATCTAAATTTGTAGCAGCATTACCAGTAGCATCAACATTTGCAGCATCAGAACTTACAGAGTCAACAGCTTCAGCATCTTCTGATAAAAGAACAGTATGAGAAGCTATGGAGGCTTCAACATCATCCTCTAAGGGCTGATCTCCAACTAAGTTCTGATCAACATCCATATTCTGATGCTCACCTAAAATCTGATCTTCAGTATCTAGATGCAGAGAAGGTGTTGTAGGCAATTCTGGATTAAAACCAGCATCAGGAATTGGTGTTATTGGTAGAGTGACTTGAGTTGGTGGAGCTTCTAAATACAAAACCTGAGGCACTTCCAAGTTATGAATGTCAATTTCATCACTTGGCCCCTGGGTATCAACATTTACTGGAGATACTGGAGGTGTAGGAATGTGAGTAGTTTCTGGCTCATGTAGTGGTGAGTGATGAGTGGCATGAGGGTCTGAATCAGCACTAGGAGAATTGTGAGCTTCAACAGGGTCTTGTGAGATCAGAAATTCCTGATCCCCTTCCTTAGCTGCTGCTTCCATTCCTTTACCAGAATCTTCAGGCCTTTTTGCCAATGTTTTGAATCTTTTAGCTTTTAAGGTGACTTTAGGAGTTGTATCATCAGAATTACGCTTTCTAAGCCTTTTTAGAGGCCTAGAACTCCCAATATCAACATCGTTCTGAGAAGAGACCTTCTCAGCTTCTTGAATAACAGGTTCCGATACAGGAACCTGTTCCTCAGCATCTGATTCATCTCGCAGAATGAATCTCCTTCTCTTCTGTTGTGTCTGAGGTACTTTCTTAGTCCTCTTAGGTTTGGAAGATGAAGGCTGCACTGTAGGTTTTGAAGTTTGAGGTTGAGAAGTAGAGGTGGTAGGTGCTGATGGATGAGGTTCAGATGGTTGAACATCAGGATATAGTGCAGTGTACTTAACAGGATTATAGGTTATTAAGGCTTGTTTGACTGATAAAGGAATTAAGAGGGGTCTTAACACAACCTTCTTATTATCAGTAGATGATAAGTCAGTAAAAGCTCTTTTAGCTATTCTGAATGATGAAATTAATTCACCATAATTTTGGGGCTTATTATCACAACAGAAACTATAAATAAGCTGACAGAATCTAGAAAAATAAACAGTAGATCTATCTTCATGCATTTTGTCCCCAATAAAACCTAAAACAGCACTTGCATAGTCAAAATCAGTTCGATTTATAAGAGCATACCCGATTTGTTGGCTGAATATGGGAATTGCATCAAAATTGGAACATTTGTTTGTAAAAGCTTTAGTTATGCAATCAAAGATGAAAATCCATTCCCTCCTTATGAAAGATCTCTTCAACTGGCCCAGCTTTGCCAATGTCCTTTCATATCCCAGACTGGCCATCATGTTTTGAAGAACTGGCTCGTCAACAGTAGAATAATCACAGTTCTCAGGTAGCTGCAGTGCTTGGTGAACCGTAGACAATGTCACAACATACTCATCCTCCCCTGATGAAAAAATAATACTTGGGGACCCTTGAGCACCACCATCATCATACACACCACTTCTCCAGAACTCCAGTACTTGAGTACCAGAGACTGCTTCGGGTTCAGTCAGAGCATACCCAGTATCAGAACTAACAAGAAAGTCCTGAATGAAGTGAAGTTCAGAGGGTGCTTCTGACTTGCTAAGAATAGCATAGAAGTTATTAGGAACAAACGTAGCTCCATCAAAAATTATGTCCTTGGGTGCCATGAGAATTCGTGAGAAAGAAAATTGCCTGTAAGGTGTTTGAGAAAATGTCTGTATGAAAAATCGTCAGTAGATGAGAGAGAATAAAAGTAAAAAGAGAGAGATAAAATATGAAAGTAAATAAAAGATATTACAATCTTTTCTCTCTTTTACTTATACACGGTAGAAAAAGTAACCGTTGAGACACCTGTAAGACATGCAGCAGTAAAAGATAATTAATGGGCACGGGTATTCAGTAATCATTACTTATCATATGCAGTTTTTCAAGGAAAAAACCGTTTCACTTACCAAGTTATCCCATTAATCAAGGTTGTTCAGTTTTATTTTAAATTTTAAAATTGTTCCCACTTAATTTTTTTTGTTGTTTTTTTATTACTGCCTTACCTATATTCTGTAAAATTATAACCAATGAGAGAATGACTATTAATAAACCAAGTATACAAATACTGCCACGTCAGAATCAAAACTTGATTTGTATCAGAGCTAAAAAGGTCATCAGAATATGGTTAGTATCGGGATTTGAAATGTTATCAGAATATCAAACGACTCAGAGATAAAATCTTGCATAAATATAAAATTTCATTAATATATTGAGCAAATACATTTCATGAAATTTAAATTACAAGCTTAAAAGTACAAGATTGTCCTAAGCTACAAGTCCTAACATCAACAGCTTTATTCCCAAGCTAAGAAGCCAGACAAAGCTGACGATGAAGAGAAACAGATAGCAAAAATTATTTCTTCTTCCTACTCTCAACAAAAAGAACAGCAAGACGAATAATACGCTCCTGCTGTCGGAGAGCTTCTCTTCGTTCCTCTTCCAGACACTCAAGATGGCGATGGTAGTCCATGTAGAAGAACAAGAGGTCTGTGAGGACCTCTTGGGGAACTGAGTCCCAGACATCATCAGGAATGGCAGTGACATGCCATTCCTGCTGCCATTCAGGACACCTCAAATTGATAGTGAAAGTGTCATAGTTAAAAACTAAGTTAAAGTGAACCATGGTTGTGATGAGTGAAAAAGAAATGAGTTTGAGAGTTTGAGAGAAAATGAGAGATTTGTTGGCTGGAATGAGGTGTTGGTTTATATAGCCAATAGAATGCCAAAAGACGCAAGGAAAATTGAATGGTTATAGGTAGAAATAATTCTACCTCGTCTCCCTAGACTGATGAGAATAATAACAGCCATTGGAAGTTTAAAATAGGATTTAATGCGCACACGAAACAAGTAAAAATTACTGTGCATATACGTGTACCACTAACCCAAATTATGTTGACTGTTAATATCTCACCCAAACATATTCTGATTTTAAATAAGACTGTTTCAGATTTTAATCACAAATAAGTCAAGTAAAGAATCAGAGTTTAATATCAGAACTTAGACTTATATCAGAACTTAACAGTCATCAGAACATGATTCCTTAACTCAAAAAGTGAATGCCCATTTCTATAATTTTTCACACAAATTTTGATTTCGTTTCTGCAGAACTTAATCATCAGAACTTCCATCATTACTTGTCCTCAGAATTTATGCAACTGACACTTAAACGTTCATCTAAAATAACATTTATCACCACAGTAATTTTCATCATTCATATGGAGTGTATGTGTGTGTGCGGTAAGCTAAATATCAGAGAAAGATTAAAGTCTGATTCACTTCAGTATATCTTAGAAATAAGGCAGAACTAAGAACATTACTCAAAATCTGTCATGATTCTGAAGTCTACTTTAGAATGAGTTCATGCATGAGTCCACCTCAACAGTTTTGTGCTCATTTTATGCATCTTTTGAAATTCCATTTTACAGTGGCTTCTCAGTGTAAGTGAGTCACGACTGCTTATCAGAATTTATGCTATTATCAGAGTATTTCTCCAGTAATCATAGAGTGTGAAAAGTCACCAAGAAAAATATTTAGTTTGCTTTTCTGATGCATATTACTTAATACCAGCAATGCACTTGGGTCTTCCCTTCCACAGTTTTTACTCCAGATCTCAAAGGAGTACCTGATTTTTATTTCTTTTTCTTTTCCTTTTCTTTTGATAAGTGAGGCTTATCAGCACTTAGTACATTCACCAGATTTACTAACATCAGAACTTAACAGATAAGAAGCATTATTCTAGTTTTTGACTTAGTAATAAGATAGACAAAGTAAACTTAACTAAGCTCAATATCAGAATTTGCTTGTGTCAATAGATTTCCACATAAACAATTACTTCAAACATGGGATTTGTTAGTATATTAAAGACTACTAGGTCAGCATCTAGCATAGTTATCCTCATTGGATTGAATAATCACAGAATCATTCATATCACTATCAGAGTTTAGAAATTCACATCAGACAACAATCAGTACTTAAGCAATTTTCAATTAAGCACAGAATACACAAGGATTGTAATATCTGTAAATACTGATCATAAAATATGATGCATCAGAACAAAAACTAAGCAGATTTAGAGAAAGAGCCTGAAACCATGCCAAGTTCATTTACCAATCTTGTAAAAGTAGCTTCACACAGTGGTTTTGTGAAGATATCTGCTAGTTGTTGATCTGTGGGAACAAAGTGTAATTCCACTGTACCTTCATCCACATGTTCCCTTATGAAGTGGTACCTAATGCTGATGTGCTTTGTAATTGAGTGTTGAACTGGATTACCTGTCATAGCAATAGCACTTTGATTATCACAGTAAATAGGGATTTTAAAATATGTTAACCCATAATCCAGTAACTGATTCTTCATCCAAAGAATCTGTGCACAACAGCTTCCTGCAGCAATGTACTCTGCTTCTGCAGTTGATGTGGAAATTGACTTTTGTTTCTTGCTAAACCAAGAAACCAATCTGCCTCCAAGAAATTGGCAGCTTCCACTTGTGCTTTTCCTGTCAATTTTGCAAACTGCAAAATCTGTATCTGAGTAACCTATTAGTTTAAAGTCTGATTCTCTAGGATACCACAATCCCAGATCAGTTGTTCCCTTAAGATACTTGAAAATTCTTTTCACATCTGTTAAGTGAGGTTCTCTTGGATCTGCTTGAAATCTTTCACAAAGACAAGTAGCATACATGATATCAGGTCTACTAGCAGTTAGATAGAGTAGAGAGCCAATCATACCTCTGTAATCAGTAATATCTACTGATTTACCAGTATCCTTATCCAATTTTGTTGCAGTGGCCATGGGAGTGGATGCACTTGAACAATCTTGCATTCCAAATTTCTTCAGCAAATTTCTGGTCTACTTGGTTTGATAAATAAAAGTGCCTTCTTCATACTGCTTGACTTGAAGGCCCAGAAAATAGCTAAGTTCCCCCATCATACTCATTTGATATCTTGACTGCATCAGTTTGGCAAATTTCTTGCAAAGTCTGTCATTTGTATAACCAAAAATGATATCATCAACATATATATGCACCAAAAGTAAGTCATTTCCATGGTTGAGGTAGAACAGTGTTTTGTCAATAGTTCCTCTGTTAAATCCACTTTCCAGAAGAAACTGAGCTAAAGTCCCATACCATGCTCTAGGAGCTTGCTTAAGGTCATAAAGTGCTTTATCAAGCCTGTAGACATGATTTGGAAATTTGGAATCTACAAAGCCTGAAGGTTGTTCAACATATACTTCCTCTTCCAATTCTCCATTGAGAAAAGCACTTTTCACGTCCATTTGAAAGAAAGTAAACTTTTTGTGAGCAGCATAAGCCAAAAATATCCTTATGGCTTCCAATCTAGCAACTGGTGCAAATGTTTCATCATAATCAATTCCCACCTGTTGAGAATATCCTTTTGCAACCAGCCTTGCTTTATTCCTTGTAATTATGCCTTCACTATCAGTTTTGTTTCTGAACACCCACTTTGTACCAACAACAGATCTGTTCTTTGGTCTTGGCACTAGGGTCCAGATTTTATTTCTTTCAAATTCATTTAACTCTTCCTGCATTGCTTGCACCCAATCAGCATCTTGAAGAGCTTCTTCCACTTTCTTTGGTTTAGTCTGAAAAAGAAAAGAATTATAGAGACATTCACTTGAAGTAGCTGTTCTAGTTCTGACACCTGCATCAGGATTTCCAATAATTAAGTCAGGTTTATGTGATTTAGTCCACTTTCTTGCAGATGGAAGGTTTTCTCTAGAACTGGATGCTCCTCCATGATCCATGCTATCTTCATCAACATTTTCTGATGCTCCCCCTGAAATTATGCTCTCTGAGTTGGATCCTTCAGAAATTGAGTTTTCAGAATTATCAGAACTTGGTTTATCAGAACTTGATGAATCAGAACTTGAAGAGCCAGTTATATGTTCTGATGCTTCTAGAGATGTGGTTGTATCTTCAATATGCTCCCCCTGCACAGGTGCATCTTCTTTTGACGTAGTCACCACAGTTTCAATAACATCAGAGTTTAATCCATCAGAGTTTGCAGTATCAGGATTTAGACTGTCAGGATTTTCAGTAACAGAATTTAAGTCTTCATTTTCAAATCTCAACTGATCATGATCATTGAAATCTTCAAGTCCAGTAATCTTCTTATCATCAAAGGAGACATTGATAGATTCCATGACAACCCTTGTTCTTAAATTGTAGACTCTGAAGGCTTTTATGGAAAGTGGATATCCAACAAAAATTTCTTCATCAGCTTTTAAATCAAATTTGGATAGCTGTTCAGGGTGAGTCTTAAGAACAAAACACTTGCATCCAAATACATAAAAATACTTCAGATTTGGCTTCTTTTTCTTCACCATCTCATATGGTGTCTTTCCATGCTTGTTAATGAGTGTTGCATTCTGAGTAAAACAAGCAGTCTGCACAGCTTCAGCCCAAAAATAGGTTGGTAGCTTTGCTTCATCAAGCATAGTTCATGCAACTTCAATAAGAGTTCTATTCTTTCTTTCAACAACTCCATTTTGCTGTGGAGTTCCAGGAGCAGAAAATTCCTGCTTGATTCCATGGTCTTTACAGAACTCTTCCATGATCAAATTCTTGAACTCAGTGCCATTATCACTTCTTATGATCTTCACAAAATCTTTGACCAATTTATCCAGTTGCTTGACATGATCAATCAAGATAGATGTAGTTTCACTTTTTGTATGCAAGAAATACACCCATGTGTATCTGGTGAACTCATCCACTATGACTATAGCATATTTCTTCTTTACAATAGACATGACATTCACTAGACCAAATAGATCTACATGTAGTAGGTGATAAGGCTCAAGAATTGATGATTCAGTCTTGCTCTTGAATGAAGATTTTCTTTGTTTTGCCTTCTGACATGAATCAAAAAGGCCATCAGGAGCAAACACTGATTTTGGCAGTCCTCTCACAAGATCTTTCTTGACTAATTCATTTATATTGTTGAAATTTAAATGAGAGAGTTTCTTGTGCCAATTCCAGCTTTCTTCAATTGATGTTCTACTTAACAGACAGATTGCAGAACCATCAGTACTTCTTGAAAGCTTTGCTTCATAAATGTTACCATGCTTGTATCCTTTCAGAACAACTTTACCTGTAGATTTGCTTACAACTTCACAGTTTTCTTCAAAGAAATCCACATGATAACCTCTGTCACAGATTTGACTAACACTCAGCAGATTGTGTTTAAGTCCTGAGACCAGAGCTACATCTTTAATGATGATATTCCCAAGATTGATATTGTCATATCCCAGTGTTTTTCCAATGTTTCCATCTCCATAAGAAACACTTGGGCCAGCTTTCTCCATAAAGTCTAATAGCAGGGCTTTATTTCCAGTCATATGTCCTGAACATCCACTGTCCAGAACTAGGATATTTTTCATGTTGCCCTGCAATCACAAAGACCATTAATGATTAGTTTTAAGGACCCATACTTTCTTGGATCCTTTGGCCTTATTAAGTTTGTTAACATTTGCAGCGGATTTATCATCAGAGTTTATGTTAACATTTTTCTTATCAGCATTTACACTATCAGACTTTGTATCAGAACTTACACTAGAAGGAACAATGCTAACTTTCTTTAAAGAAGGTTTTATTTGATAATAATCATAGTACAAACTATGATATTCCTTACAAGTATAAATGGAATTCCATAAACTACCACAGTGAAAACAAGGATTTTGTGGCCTATATCTAACAGGCTGACTCTTAACTCCTGACTTTGAAGGTAAGGAGTTTATGTTCTTATTCTTCCTGCAAAAAGAAGCCAGATGGTTAGAACTTCCACGGTTATGACATGTTTTTCTAGGAGCATTAGGAATAGGCTTATAATCATTGCTTTTATTCACACCTTCCTTTCCATTCCTATTTTTCCTAGGTGACTTTACCTTATTTATATTTTTAACATCTTTCAGCTTATGCTTAAGCTGCTTCTTTATCATTAAGCCTACGTTAACTTCAGTTGTCTTTTCCTGTTTTAGTTTGTCAGAAGTTAATTCCTTTTTAACTTCTGATTTCTCAGTATCAGACTTTACATCTACAAACTTAACAGGTTTTACCTTTGGCTTTTGTTTAACAACTATAGGCTTAATTTCTACAGTTCCTTTATCATTCTTATCATCTCCATAACCTAAGCCCTCTTTCCAGTTTCCACTACTTCAAAAATTCTGAGTTGTTCTGCCAGAGTTAGTCCAAGTCCTGATAATCTCTCTTTCCTTTTCTAACTCAGTTTTTAGAGATTCATTCATTTTAAGTACTTCATCCCTAACATAGAAAGTATCATCTCTATCTTTCTGAGTTTGATGGAACATGACTAACTCTTTTTCTAAATAATCATTCCTCTTTTTACAAGCAAGATTTTCAGAAGTTAATCTTTCACATGTTAAATTTTGATCTATATAACTAATGAACATGGTTTTAAGATATCTTATCAACTCATTAATGTCATCAGTATGAAAGGCATAAGTAGTTTGAGGTACCTTTAACTCAGCAGCTTCAGAACTGCTATCAGCATTTGCCATTAAGGCATAGTTCACCTCACTTTCAGAATCTGAAGTGTCTGTCCAGCTTTTCTTCTTTGTGACAAGAGCCTTGCCATTGTCACTCTTCACTTTCTTGCAATCAGGAGATATGTGGCCTTTCTCACCACAGTTGTAGCATTTGACATTTGTGTAATCTACTCTGGCAGACTTCCCTCCTTTGCCTTCAGATTTTCTGAAACTCTTCTTATCAGAATTTACACCTTTCCTGGAAAATTTCTTTCCCTTCCTGAACTTTCTGTATGCAATCCTTGTGATTCCTTTTCACCATAAGAGCACACGGCTTCATCATCTCTTCATCAGCATCCATCTCAGGCAAGCTTTCAGTTTCTGAGTCATCATCACTATCAGAACTTGATGACTCAGTATTAGTCTTTGTGACGAGCGCTTTTCCCTTGCCTTTCCTTGAGATAGCTGCTTTGGGGGATTCTTCCTCAGCCTTAAGAGCAACTGTCCTTGACTTTCCTCCTTTCCTCTTGCTTCTTTGTTCCATCTCAAGTTCATGAGTCTTGAGCATCCCATAAATTTCATCAAGAGTTGTTTCTTCAAGATTATAGTTGTCTCTTATAATTGTTGCCTTCAAATCCCAACATTCAGGAAGAGTTAACAGGAATTTAAGGTTTGAATCTTCAAGATCATACTCCTTATCAACTAGTGACAAATCATTCAAGAGTTTAACAAATATGTCATATAAATCAGTCAATGACTCATTAGGCTTTGAGTCAAAGTGTTCATACTCTTGAGTGAGTATTGTCTTCCTGTTCTTCTTAATCGAATCAGTTCCCTTGCACCTTGTCTCCAAGGCATCCCATATCTCATTTGCAGTTTTACAGTTAATTACCCTGTTTGACATTACATTATCAATGGCACTATACAGCAAGTGTCGTACCATAGCATCCTTAGCAATTGATGCGATATCTTCAGCAGTGTAATCACTCTTCTCCTTTGGTACAGACTTTGCTGCTTCACCTGCAACTACAACAGCGAGTTTTGTTGGCTTGTGAGGTCCTTCATTGATTCTGTCAAGATATTCTGGATCTGTAGCTTCCAGAAACATAGTCATCCTTACCTTCCATATGGGATATTCAGATGGTTTCAGTATGGGAACTCTAATAGCCTCATATCGACTATGGATTTGAGTCTTTGGGGGTTCTTCAGTTTTGGTGGGCTTGGTTGGAGTTTCTGCTTCAGACATGATTGTTTTTGGATCTTAAATTGTTTGTGTGTTAACAGATAGGCTCTGATACCACTTGTTAGGTCACACACACTGTAGAAGGGGGTTGAATACAGTGTTTAGCACAATCAAATCGAATTCAAAGAACACAAGTAACAGAAAACAAACTTTATTAAACTCTGTTACAATGTAGAACTGTCCTCTCTCAGTGATGAACAAATATCACGAGAGCTGTTAGGGTTACAATGAATAATATTCTCGATAATAACAACACTTATAGTGTAAACCCTATGTCTGTGTTTATATATTACACAGTTACAAGATAATCGCTAATTGATATGGAATATAATTCTGCTTCCTAAAATATATCAATCAGTTATCTTTTCTTCCAAGTATTCCATTCTTCACAGAATTCCTTCTTCATGCATATCTCTTTTTACGTTTATCTTGATCTTCTTTCCTTTCAATCAGCCGCCTTCCTTATCTGAAAGTTTTCTTTAAGTCCTAATATTATCTTCTGATAAATATCTCCTGAACCTTAAGTACTGATAACTTAAGTTTTGACTTCAGTATAAGTGATGATTTCAGTTAAGTTCTGATTTGTCCTGTTCAAGTAAGATCTGAAAACTAAACACAAATCATATTAGACATGACATTATCAAATATATCTAACAAGTTCCACTAGAGAACTCAGAGATATCGATAAGTCAAAATTCACTAGAGAACTCTGAGATATCGACAAGGTAAATTTTGACTTGAGAACTCTGAGATATCGACAAGTCAAAAAGCCACTAGAGAACTAAGACTTATCGATAAGTCAAAGTGTAGATGTGAAGACTAGAGATCTCGACAAGCTGAAGACCTCTACAAGCCAAACTAAATATGGAGTGCTAGAGATCTCGATAAGCCTATACTTATTGAGATGTCAAGTGTTCTATATACCTAAACTGGAGATCTCGATGTATAGTCTCAAAGTACAAGGTTGCAGATCAGTTCAATATCCAAGATAAACAATCTACAAACAATCCAACAGCTGGATTGATAAGTCTACAAAAAAGCAGCTTGAAGAGTGTGCAAGATCAATGGCAAAGATTAACTGACAGAGGAAGATTAAAGTGAACACGGGATGCTAAAGATATGTTAATCCAGAAATGGAAGATCTGCTTTCTTATAAATAGAAATGACAAGTGACAGTTTAGAAAAGCTAATAGCATGTTTTATTATCCACTGTGTAAACCAGCAGTTAACTGAGTTATAAAGTTAACACTGGTCCTTAGTCAGTTGTAACAATTTAGATCAGATTTCTTATAACACTCTCAAGTAGAAGCTAAGCTCTTTATCAACAAAGAGCCTAGAAATTTTGTAGCAAAACAGTCTTAGTTTTAATATAAAATTAAGTGATTTTTGAAGATTTGTGTTCTTTATTTTTCTACAAGTTTAAATTCTGCATGAACACATTTCTCTACAAGAATCAATTTACTTTGTTCAACCATAAACATTCAAGAAAAGCTCAAAAACAGTAAAACACATTCACCCCCCACCCCTCTGTGTGTTATTCATTTCCTAACAATAGTTGATATTTAATATTCTTATTTGAATATTATATTATCTTGTGGGCTAATACCGTAACAACTAGTTCAACCCATCTTTTCTCTATACTTGTTGTTTTATGGATTGTCTTATTAGTTTTGTAGTGAGGTGAAGTGACGTGAGGTGATTTTCATTTGAAGACCCAAGTCCTATACGTACTAGCGGGGAGTTAGTAGTATTTGCACCGTGAAGAGGGGGAAAGACCCAATACCAGATCACTAAGATCCAAGACCGACAAAATCTAGGGAAGCCAAGTCCACACAAGGGTTCTACATCAACTTTGAAGAAATAGCGGGGAGTTATTGTCTAAGATAAGTTGTGTAGGTACTGTATTTATTTTGAGGTGGTGACCCTTGCGTTATGCACCAAGACAAATATTTGTAAGGGTGTAAAGGCTTCTCCGCCTACTAAAAGAGCGAGTTTATTATAAGGGAAAATCCCGAGTCCGGGAGAGGAGTTCGGGGACTGGACGTAGGGGTGAGCGAATCTATTAAAGGTTGCGCCATCGCGAACCAGGATAAAATCGCCGTATGGTATTTTCTTTCCTTGCACTTTATTTTCCGCACATATAAACTGCATAACCACTCGATAAAGTTTTAAAAAGGGATAAATTATTTTAAAATGGCATAATAATTTTTAAATTGGTAATTAAGTTATTCAACCCCCCTTCTAGCTTAATATAGCCCTTTTACGGGACCTATCACAATTTGCAGGTCGAGTTTGATTTAACTCAATTTATTCACTAATAGACTTGTACTCTACTTTTTTGGCATAATTATAAAATTAAATGATAGTTCTACTTTATTTAACAAAATTAGAACCTAATTTGATTGATAGTTACAATTCTTTATTTAACTCGGCTCATTTCAAGAATTAGATACATACCTCTAATATTAGTTTACATATATGCATGAACATTTTTTCCCGCTGATTTAAAGTGATCCACATCTCATTCGTAGACAGAATTGAAAATAAAATTTTGAAAAATTGGGATGGGCAACTTAAAAGTAAGGATTTTTTTTCTAGATTAAGACCGGGAACAGGAATAAAATTTTAGGGTCGGGTTATTATCTCTACATCACCATCTTTGTTTCTCGCTCGCAGAACACTATATTTAATTAATAAAAATTACATGTATATTAAATATTTTATCAAGAATAAATGCATGTAACATATATTACATTATTTTAAAGATCATAATCTTAAATATGAGTCTAGTATCCCTTATTGAAGGCCGTGACCACCAACTCGGGGGCTCAGGGGTTAATGAATACACATCCTTACGAGAAGTCGATAATACTAAGAGTGTATACGCCAATTCGGGTTATATACTAAATGTCGAGTTCTAACTCGACAATTAAGATCGCCGTGAATTCAAAACGACAATATTTATGCTTGCACCTTTGAAAACATTCGCAAACATGTATATATACTATATTGGTTCTTGTATAGTGTCATAGTTGCATTTGCAACACAAATATGCACAATGTAGTGCTCTATATGATTTATTAATTTAAAGAAATTTGGAAGATTTAAAAATGACAAGTTCTCTATTGCAGCAAATTACATTAAATAACCGGAGGTAGTTGTTATGTCACATTTTGGTATAGTTTAATAAATCTTAAATTTTTAATATTTAATATTAATTTATATTAATAATCATTGCATAATTCCCACGAAATATCCTTCATCTGAAAGGAGAGAGAAAGCGATCTCTATCTATTAATTACGAAAAATATTTCCAAACGATATCTTTCAAATTAGGAAAATATCACCATATCAAAAAAATACAAGATATAATTAGTAATTACCCACATTAACAAATTTTATTCTTAAAATTTGTCGGGGATAGCAAATTTCACAAAACAGCATGAACATGGTCTAATATAAATTAGATGCATCTTGGCAAAAAGGATCCACGCGAGACAAATTTAGACACTTTGTAAGCCAAACTCTTTTTTTCGTAAACATACCTAAAAACAACATATTCTTATGATTTACACTCTAATATTTCAGCACCCATTTGATTTAGAGTGTTACAAATATTCTCTTAAAACAGTCAAATATGATTGAATGTGTCGATCATGGATGTTAGGAATATGTGTATTAGTTTGATGATAAGTTAAGCAAAACACTTAAGTAGAAATCTAGTGTTTGTAGCCTCAACGGATAAGACCATCTTGGCTATCCATTCAAGGAGTAGCTTTACTTAGCAATAAGTTTAGTATTGTAGCACATTTCACTCTCTGGTTTCAAGCTGTAATTCTTAGATGTTGTTAGGAAATAATCAGTCATGTTGACTACTAATGGATGTACAAATAGGAGGGCTAATTGTAAATACTTCATGCCTTGTAATTTTGTATAAGTGAAGAAGTGTCAACGGATATTGAAGACCTTCAACGGATAAGAAACAAAGCTTCAACGGATGTCTCTAATGCTTCAACGGATAATATCCATCAACGGATAAGTGCTTCAACGGATAAAGACTTCAACTGATAATGCATCAACGGATAAAGCTTCAACGGATAAAGCCTCAACGGATAAGGCATCAACGGATGAAAGCTTCAACGGATGCTTAGTTCATTAACAGTTGATAGTGACAATTCACAAGCTGACAGAGGCACATGGGTTGACAGAGACATACTGGAATGTGGAAGCCTCTAGGAGGAATCAAAAAAATGCAGCATTTCCATTCTGATGCAAACAAGGAAGTATTCAAAGATTTACAGATTATCCTAGATTGCATTGGATAGAGAAATGAAGAAGAAACATGTGAAGAATCTTTTCAATTATATTTTACAGTTTGTCTTCACTTGTAAACTTGGTGATATATAAACCAAGTAGCATCTAGTAATTAGATATGAATTTTCCTGAGCTGTTTAGAAATATCAAAAGAGAAAATCATCTAGTTTGTACTAGGAAACAGCTGTGATTTAATTCTTTGAATCACAGATTTTCTGAAATAACACATCTCTGGTGGAACAACAAATCCACCAGAAAAGTTTTTAAGTTCTTTGTGCTCATTACATTTGTGTTTGAATATATATCTGTCTGCATCAGCTTCAAGCAATTCACACACATTTGATCACTCAAACACTTAGCCTTAGAAACTGCTCAAAACTTGAAAAAGTTTTGAGATTTACATTCAACCCCCCTTCTATAAATCTCATTGTTAGTCCACTGGGAATAACAATGGACAATTTTTTGTGTCACTTCATGTATCCTTTATTATATTAATAATCAGGGGGTTGTAATAATAGGTGTTAGGAATATATTGTAGATTTGATGATATGCTATAAAAATACCTTAGTAGATCTGATTAAGTATAATTGTAGCTTTCAACGGATAATATACTTTGTCATTCGTTGAAAGAGTAGCTTATGTTTAAATAGGTTTTGATATCACATTCCTGCATATTGTAATGTCTTAGAGAATAATAAGTTGCAGGATATTCTAAGTCATGTTAACTACTAAATTTATATGCAAAATATGTTGGCTAATTGTAAATATTAGATGCCTTGTAATCTTGCAAAAGTGAAATAAAGTTAACTGAAGATATTCTCAATGGATGTTCCACAAAGTTTCAACGAATGATCAACCAGACTCTCAACGGATGATCCAACAAAGTCTCAACGGATGATCCAACAGAGTTTCAACGAATGATCCAATTCAAAAAATAGTTGATAGTGGCTTGACAGTCACATGGGTTGATTGTATGCAAATGGAATGTGGCAGCCTATTAACAGGTTTTAGAGAACAAAGAAGCATTTTCACTTCCATGCTAACTTGAAGATAGTCAAAGATGCTGGATGGAGAAATGGAGCATCATGTAATTAGACTAAGACACTTTTGTCTTATTAGTTTATCTTTTTATCATGTAACTTGGTGATATATAAACCAAATGTAGCAAGTTGAAAATAAAGTAAGCAAGAGCTGGGAAATAGAAAAAGCTGTATCTGTTAAGAATTTCTCTGTTCTAAGTGTATCATACTTGTAAGCAGCTGTGTGCATTCTTGCATTACATAGTTCTCATAAATATATATCTCTGGTGGATAAGTTCAATCCATCAGAAAGTTTTTAATCCTTGTGTTTAATTACTTTGTGTTTTAATACATCTATATTTTCATTACGCACTCCTGCACATTAAAACACTGATATATTTATATTTGTGAGAAGTTTTTAAAATCGAAAAGAAACCAAAAATTACATTCAACCCCCCTTCTGCAATTCTAATTGTTAGATTGTTTGGGAATAATAATAGGCGTTTTGATTTGATGTGCATACTATTTTAGATCATGCAAATAGTTACGCTTTTTTTATAAGGAAAAAATATAAAACTTATGTATATTCAAATTTTAAAATGGATGATATGACTTATTTTTATAAAATATTCATTTTATTATTTTGACTAAGCTAATGAGGTACTAGTTATTGTGTTCAGATTTTAGTTTTGCTTTATTTTAAATATAATATTTATCCTTTTCGGTAATGTTTTATATTATAAATTTCTCCAATATATGTTATTTGTTAAAATAATTAATCAATTTTAATGTTGTTTATGTTAGGTCGGGATACTTACCTCTTTCATTTTTTCGACTTTGAGATAAATATACCTAAAAATAGTTTTAAAAATTATTTTAAAACGACACATAATGCAAGTTTATTTCATGAAATTTATATGTATATATGAGGAATACTAGGGATGCACAAAAAACTCATTCGGACGAGCTTTTCAAAAATCAGATTGGGCTTCCTAAAAATATGAGGCCCATTTTAGGCCTGTGAGCCGGACCGGACGAGCTGAATTTTATCTGGGCTACTTTTATATAATAAATATTATTTTATATTTCATGTATCGACGTATGAGTAGTTTAGGCGTCCAAAAAAATTATATTTCGAATTATATTAGAGTAATTTAAATACAGATACAAATAGTTATTTTTTGATATAATAATATATACATAATTATAATTATAGAATGATGTGTCATGTGAGGTGATTTTGTGCCAATACGGGAGTGTCATATATGATGGTTGTTGACCATTTATTGGGTTAATGAGCCTTTAATGACTGATTGTGTCATATTATGAGAATTTGTATCTAACCAAAGTTATCGTCTGGTTAGATCTTATTTTATTTTAATGTCGTGTTTTATATAGATTCGTTTTTTATGTTTTAATATATTTTTTCCTTGTTTCATTAGTCTTATTTTCAGGATAATGGGAAGAGGTTCTACTTTATTTCTTTTTTCAGACTTCATATCACAAAAGCTTACGAAATCTTACGAGGGATCTTGAAGCACAAAACAGTTTAGGTTCAAATTGATGATACGAGAGATTCTTACAACTATCGAAAGACACTAGTCATTATTAGTTTTTGTATAAAATGTGAGTTATAGAGAACACTCTTTTTGCTCCCTAAGTTTTTTTCCATTGGGGTTTACTCTTGTGAGGTTTTAACGAGACTTTTTTTGTGGGTTATCAATTTCATACATTAAGGTTTTATTGTCTAAATGTTCGGAGGCAACTTGCATGTCTTTCAGTAAGATGATGAACTTTGTCTTCAGAAGATATGTTTTTTTGTATTTCGAAGTTTTATCAATCAAATTATTTCATTCTTGACAAAAAAAATTTATAATTATTTAATATAGTTATATAAAAGATTATGCGCATAACCAAAATTTAGTATGTTCATGTAATATATAATAATAAATTGGAGTTTGGAGCCCGGTTAAAAAAGCCAGAACCTTGACAGTTTGTTCCTCAAAAAACTATCATGACTGCCCGCCTGAGTACCCGCTTGATTAACTTAGTTAGTTGTAATAGTATAATATATTTTTAAACAATAAATTAAAAATGTTGTATATTATTTAATTTTTTTATAAAAAATTCAGTTTTTTTATCCGGGTTTTTTAAAAAGCCCGGACTTTTATTCGGGACGAACCAGACTTTTATCCGAACATTTTTAAACGGAACTTTTATCCGGGCATTTTTAAATTCAAATTTTTATAAGGTTTCGGGCCAGGCCGAATTTTTAAGAAAAAGGCAGTCCGTTTAAGGCCCTCAAGCTGGGCCGAACCGAATCGGACTTTTTCCGGATCGGGTTTTTCTGGCTTTTTTCGGATTGGAATGGATCGAAATTCAGGTTTCGAATTTTTGAATACATTAAAGGAGTACATATCACTCATTCACGAGAAAATAATAATAAAAATTAATAATATAACGATAACTAAGTATTTTGGAAAGATTATTGAAACCATTTCTTTTTTATAAATATGACTTGTAAACTTGCAAATAAATATCAGTTCTAATAAATTCTTATAGGCGTGAGCGAGGATTCTGGGCCCTTGAATATAAATAAGTTTTATTTTCTCCTGTCAAAAAAAGAAAGAAAAAGAAAACAAAGTTGTTTGGTTTTGGATTAAGCAAAGGCTTCGCTGATATCTAAATTGTTAGACTGCAATCTGTTTCCTTTGCTGCGAGTTTCGATAATCCTCTAATCATCATGTTCAAGTCTTTCTGGTAACCATTTGAAACCCAATTGTTAGTATTTACCTATTTATGTGAAATTTCTTACATAATTGCATCGCTGACTTTTATTTTCACTCGTGCTTGATATAACTTGTTTCATTGATTGTGGTTTTTTATGCATATAAATCCATATTTAAAAAATTTAATTCACCTTCCGGTGTCTTGTTAACTAATACGGTTAATATCGCTGTGTACATAGAGAGAGATGTAATTAATTGAATGGTAAAAGAAAAGCTTTAGATGGAGTAAATTAATTGATAAAAAACTAATTAGAAAACGGATTTAATTGTAAGTTAACTATGGACTTCTTGATGCAGGATCTCGATTTCGGGCTTATAGTGTAAGTAGATTAGATTGAGAAAAAGTAACAGAAGGTGAGGGTTCAGTGCTCAAAAAAAGAAGAAGTAAAGGTAGTCCTCCAACAACAAAAATAATGCTCGACATAATGTAATTATAATTACATAGCCTACCTCCAACAATCATGATTAAATACGTCTGTAGCGTTCTTGGGAAGATTCTATCGAAATGATATTAACGATGTTTAGATTTATATGCTTGAACGCTTGGACTCTATTCATTGAATTTGTCCTAATCTGAATCAGGAGCATTGATCAAACTCTATAATTCATTATTTTCTATATCCTTCATGCAAATATTGGAATTTATGGACTGAAAAGACTCAGTGTCTTCTGGAATACCTTTTAAAAATTTCCTAGGGTTTGCATCAGTTATAAGAAAATATATGAGTGTCAAAAGATGAAACTTAAGCATAGAAAAATGTCTTAAATACAAATAAATGTAGTACAGAAAATGTAACAGTATCTGCTCAAATGCTAACTACTAAGGTCTTAGGGGCAGTGCGGATTTGTATAAATTTGTGAGAAAGAACAAGTAAAATTAAATATAACGTTATCAGCAAACAAGCAATTTTCATAAATCCATGTAAGTAAGCTTTACTGAAACAAGTACTTGATAGACAAATCTGCACAATGCATAAGTTTTGCACTCCTTGTGAAAGAAAGCCTAGATCCTGGTTTTAGAGTTTCTTAACCCTACTGATCTCAGGGGTTCTCAAGAACAAGAAGCTCAGCCGAGACCTCAAGAAATCCCTACAGACTCATGGTATCCTCCATCTGTACTTGGCTCTCAAAATTCTTCTCGGCCTGGAACACCTAATAGCAGCTCTTCAAGCAGCTTCACAGCCAGGCCTGGTGATAGGCCACAATCTCTCTCTCCTGTTTCACCTGCTGAGGCTGCAAGCATTATTGTCTATTTAAAGGACAAGAGGTATTTTTTTCATTGGTATTTCCTTATGCACTTTCTATGGTTAAACTAATGCCTAACCTACCAAATACATTCTTATAGGATTATAGGATATCAATTCAGTTGTAAATTTTTAAGTAATAGAGCATTACGATCAGCTTAGGCAGCCAAACCAGTTTATAGTTACTTGCAGAGTGATTCCTTGTTATCTATATAAGTGAGTGCATATTACGAAGTGTGCTAACAATTTACAGACCGAGATGTTTTGTTTAATTTAAGTGGTTATCTTTTATTAATATAAATTGGAAGCAGTATTAGGGAACAGTCTCAGTTTCAAGCTACTGTTATATTGGTATCAGAGCCCTTTCCTGCATCAAACATCTTTTGAAAATCTCAATCACAATTCCATTCGTGGTTTTTATATTTAGAAATAAAAAAATTAATCTGGCACCAGTGACTAGAAAGGCAACCACCATAGCTATGGAAAATACAATCCGATCTTTATCTCTACTTCTCTCGTCTATAACTCTGCCCTTCTTTTATTCCCCTTCTTCCTCTATTCTATTTCTTCTCTATTGTTATTAATTGCAGTGGCTCAGTTTCAAGCTACCGTATTTCTTACTTCCCTACAATTATTTAGTTACCCATAAAATGTTTATTTGTGCTTTTCCTAACCCAGTGTTGATGAATTACGGAGACTCTTGGCTGACAAAGATGCTTATCATCAGTTATTACTATCGCTTGACATGGTCAGAACTCAAAACCATGTAAGTTGCAATCTTACCTTAACCAGTGTACATTGCTGATTATATGTTCGCTATGCGCCTGTATTTCCTCTTAATTTTTCCAAGAATTAGAACTATCCAACTTCATCTTTTGGATCCTAGATATAGTCTTATTTTCTCTTGCTGCTCGAGTTCCAACATCTCAGTACCACTGTGTATTATCAACAGAATTAATGCTAAATCCTGTTAGCCGACAAATGATCCTACGAGCCAATCAAAAGAAGTCCCTTCTGGGATGTGGTTTTGCTTGAGTTGTGTTGGTCTAAGATTAGTTTTGTTATCCTTTTGACTTGCTATTTTTAACACTTGTAATAACTAATGAAATTACTGTCATGGACAGCATATATATATATATATATATATATATAAATAATCTGCAACTATTGCAGTTAGCTTCCACAATGATAGGTAACTATCTGCAACTATTGCAATTTTCTAACCATTGAATTTTTTTCTTCTCCGGTGATAGGTAAGGGATGAACTTAAAAATGAAACTCTGCAGCTTGCAAGTGAGTCTGATATTATTTGTTACAGTAATGTTGCATTATTGTTCGGACTGTAAACCAAAAAATACAAAAGAAGTAAATCTATTGATCTTTAATTGACAGGGAATAATCTGGAAAAAGAATCTTATCTGATGGAGTTACAGAATCAGGTGATTTTCTCAACTGTCTGCTAAGATATAATGGCCTAAAGTCTTATAAACCTAATCTCTGAATTAAATGTATGGCCTTCTGTTTTCTGTATCATTCTCGGTATACAGTGCCGAATTATCAGAACAACTGAACTGGCAACTGCTCAAGAGAAGCTGAACGAACTCGAGAGACAAAAGGCAGAGATCATGAAGTTTTATTCTCCAGCATCCCTGCTCCATCAGATTCAAGGTAAATAATATAATATTATTATATATAATAACGTCCAGATCATTGGTCATGACGTTTGACCTATGGCTGTTTAGCGGGAGAGCTATGGAGGATTGTATAAGGGTTAAGTAGAAATTTCTGTCACGATTTTAGGCTGAACTTTTGTTTTTCATGCGCAGTGGATTTGAATAACATAGAGGAAGAATCCGAAACCCTCCACAAACAGCTTCTTTATAAAGAATGTGATCTCCCAGTTTTTGTGCAGAAGTATAAAAAGTTGCGAAATACATATCATAAGCGCTCCCTCATGCATCTTGCTGCTAAGACATCTTTGATAGGATGAAACAGTGAGCATGCATGAAATGTAAAAGAGACAGCTGGATTTGTAAAAAATAACATAAAACATGCACTGGGGAGGTCTTTTGTTTCAAAATGTAATATTGTGAGATATTTTCACTTTTAACTGCCCCACTACGAACTATAGGTCTTGTACTTATGTCGATATATATTTGTACGTTAACTTGTTTATATCTCTACATTTTCCGCCCTTGCAAGGTAATATTATTTTAGAGTTGGAAGGATCGTGTGTATTCTGACTGACTTCCAGGCGAGTTCAAACTACATGTAATTTAAGATATTCGTGCTCAGATATTTAGATGAAAAGAGGTATATAGACGATATCACACCGAATAAAAACATAGCGATGGAGGCTTGCTATTACAGTAGTGCAACAATGTTGAGCTAAAAGAAGATACTCCCTCCATCTCATGAAAAGTAATATATATATATAATTTAATGAGACCCACTGGGAGTAATATTTTTCTGCAGTGGAAGTAGGTTCGGAGTGTTGGAGAAGAAAGAACATCTCCAACTAAAACTTTAACTTCATCTTCAAATATTGACCACTTTTATTTCATATTACTAATCTCTCCTACCATTACTCTAAACATATTTTTAAACATAATATAATAAAGAACACACGTATAAAGATATATATAATAAAAGTATATAGATAGATGAAGTATGTAATATAATAAAGAAATAGAATATGCGTCATTAATATATCTAATATTTTATATGAATAGTGTAGCTCTATATTTGAAAATGAAGATGAAGTTACTTCAAATATAGAGATTAAGTTGTCCCTTGTTGGAAATGTTTTTATGAGATTTTAATTTAAAATTTTAAAAAGAGTGATACTTTTAAAGTGATCATTGGAAATGTCGTGGTATAGAGCATACTGATTAGTTGCATGTTTGAAAGTGACAGGATATAAACAAACAATTATAAGAACTGATGGCTCTATCTATGCATTTGCCTGTCCCATAATTTCTTGAATCAGGAGAACAGCCTTCATCCATTGCCCTTTTCGCCAGGTCTTTCTCTTCATCCATTGTACTCTCTAGCTCTTTCTCTTCTTTCCATTGCTTCATCGCTATTGTCCATTAATCTTTCTGCAACCAATATAAGATCTTCTCTCTTTACCAAAACTCTCACCTGCTCTTCTTCTCCAAAATACAGTAGGCAGCTCTGTACCAACACGAACTTACACCACTAGAGCCTCATTGACAAACTGCTCCGCAAACAATGGCCGTGTTAGCAAAGGGATGCCAGTACAAATACCTTCAAGTGTAGAATTCCAGCCACAATGTGTTAAGAACCCTCCGATAGCTGTATGTGACAATATTATAACTTGTGGTGCCCAACCCCATATTATTAGCCCTCTGCCTCTAATTCGTTCTTCAAATTTTTCTTCCGAAATCCACTTGTCAAATTCTTCTGTTTTGTATCTGTTATGCCCGCTTTCGGCCATGGGCCCTAAACAGGTCCCTATGGGTATACTAAATAGCTGGACTCTCGTGTGTGGGCTAGAACCATGAATTTATATGACTTGGGCCAGCACATGCGGGCTGGGCTCGTAACATGCAAGCTGGGTTCACATGCGGGCTGGGCTCGTAACATGCGAGCTGGGTTCACATGCGAGCTGGGCTCATGACATGAGAGCTGGGCTCAAATATGCGAGCTGGGCTCAAGTGATGACATGAGAGCTGGGCTCAAACATGCGAGCTGGGCTTAAGTGAGGACATGCGAGCTGGGCTCACACATGTAAGGTGAGCTCACATTTGTCATTTGGGCTCTCATATGCGAGCTGAGCTCGGTTGTGCCCACGCGAGGTGGGCTCAGGTGCCTTCATGCGAGGTGGGCTTAGCTGCCCACACGCGGGCTGAGCTCATGAGCCCACATCTTATAGAAACAGAGGTAACATTATATTTATTGTTTGAAGGCGGTGCGGGCCGAGGTGACCAGGCCGGGCCGCATCGAAAGACTTTGTGTGCAACATGGAAAGTGACTCATAGATGACTGAGTTGCTCGTAGATTTCGGGGTCGACACGGGTTGTTCCTACAATCACGGGAAGGATTGCGGAGATGCCGCGAGATTGTAGGAAGCGTGTGGAGCCGATCGAGATTTACGTGACTAATTGGCTGAAGGCCTGACTTTATCGTGGGCTTGGGCTGCACGGGCTGAAGAGTCCTAATCCTAGCCTACGTGACTTGTTCCCCAAGAACTACGTGAGTCTTGATCCCTATAAATAGGGTACGTAGGCACTTGTATGAGACATGAGTCGACACTTGACAGAGAATAACAAACCCTATTCTTTCTTAAGGAGTCCACATACAAGTTCAGCCACCACCAAACAACCTTCCTCCGCCCTCAAACACCGTCCTTGATCTTTGTTTCGCCCATTAACCTCCACAACATTGTTATACGAAATTCTCCCTATAACAGTATCTTACACACCGGATGAAAGGCCGATTTAATTCTTCCAATCCGAGCCAGAGTTCTATTAACTGGGAAGTTGCCAGCTTTGCTATGCTTCCCAAACACACGTATAGCACAGACCTTGGCTCCTGGCCACCTAACCAATTTAAACAATCATTTACATCGATAGAAAGCCTTGTCGCCTCTCTCGACCTTGTCAGATATGTGCTAATTACTTAACGAAACAGGTCCCATGCACCAAACTTTTTTACCCTTTGCTTTTGCATACTCTTTGATATACTCGGGTTCTAGCCCCTCAAAAGAGTTGGCAACAATCCCAAATGCCTTATTTTCGGATTCTATAATATTCTCGCAAAAGCCAGCCATAGCAGCTGTCTGTTGAGGTGTCTTTTGAGTTGAGTTTGAAGTATTCACCAGAAGGATGATCTTTGCTTTAGTTAGTTGGACCTTATCAGGGAGTCCAGGCACAACAAAGCGTTCAGTATCAGATTCAACTTTTCAAATAGTACCCGTAGCATGACAATTGCTGCATAAAAAGCGCCAGATAAGTTAATTGTTGAGAGCATGTCAAAATTTTCACACCCTTTCGGCAGCCCAAATTCCTCACTAGGGAATTATAGTCCAGCACTGCGAATTTTGAGTCCAGACTGGACAGCACGAGATATAGTTGATTGAAACCGAAGAGCATTAACAGGAGTAGACTCAGTGATCACCGTTAGGCCAATGAGCCGGAGAAGTCTACCATGGGGATTGTATGACCTTGAGCCATTAAAGGAAACAAAGATAAAATGAAGGTCCTCATGAGCTAGATTAGCCATGACAACTCTGAAGCAGTTTTTTCACAGTATGCTGTACTTGTACAGTTGTTCTGGTATGTAAGAGGCCAAACCGGGTGTAAAAGGTCCGTGGCTTATCTATCATCTGGAGGATTATGAGGTTGTAAAAGCTAGCACTTGCTTCAAGTTCTTAGCCTCCCTGAATTAACCACTAGTGTAGTGGACACATTTGGATTCATCCTACAAATTATGCAAGTAGGCACACCTATCAATACCAGTCCTCCCAAGTAAACTTGAGAGTGTTTCTTCTAAATTAATTCCCAAAAAAAAAATCATCCTTGCAAGTTACAAAGGGTGGTCCCTACTAAAATAAAACTTTTCCACAAAGAAATCACAATAAAATCTAAAGATATAGTAATGGGTAAAAGAAGTTGCAAGCATACCACACCGCTACAGTTTTTTAAGTCCTACTTGTACACTTTATACATCAAAGTTCTCCATATATTAAAGTTTAGCCATCAATTCATGCTTTATAAAACATCCATAAGATTATCCTTTCAATTTTGTATATAAGATAAAAGTTTTTCAGATTTTGTACATACGATCAACTTTTTTGCAGAGATAAAATTATTGCATATTAACTTATTACAAATCACTACATGCACTAATTCTACAGGAAGAAAACATATTCAAAGGAGCAGAATGGAACCACTTCTCTACTTCGCAGGTTGTTCCCCGTGCAAGTTGATAATTTCTTTGTCCCAATTAAGTCCATTCATTTGACGACCAAAAGGAACAATGAGGTTGTAGCGGAAAACCTGCACTCAAAACAATAATAAGCATTTTTTATAAACATATACAGAGCTCGTATTTTATCTAGAGACCTTAATATGCTAAGCAGAGCACACTAATAGAATTAACTAAATTAAACCTTTTACTATATACCGATAGATCACATATACACTTTAGTCTAAAATCTGCAAAAGAAGATTAAGAAATCCCGTGTGTGTCGAGCAACTTGTTTAAATTTGGAGTTGTTGGCTTATAATTGGTCATACATCTCCTCGTATGAAAGAAAGAATGAATGACAAACCATGGGGTCGAAATAATAATAATAATAAATAATAATAATAATAGCAATAATAATAATAATAATAATCGACCACAAAAATTAAAACTCTAGGTGCATTTCTTACATTCGCATTCCTGGCTATGAATATAGATGAAAATACTCAATTTGACCAGCAAAGAGGGAAAAAGTTTAAGTGCAGCATCCAATCAAGACCAACACTGACCTTATTATTGATATCACGCAATCTTTGCTTTAAAACCTCAGATCTCTCTATCCATTTAGGCTCATTTTCCAGTTTACATGTCCATGCATTCTTAAGGGCCGCTCTCCATCCTACAATCCCATTTGTAATTTCTTTGTTGAGTTCAACCCACTCCGGCAAACACTTGTTTTTTGACAAGATCCTGTACAAGGTGTCATCAGCAGGATCTGCATGGGGATTTGAACTTAGATCCAGCGGTTTACCTTTGCCAGGTAAGTTCTCAAATTGACCTTCTTCCATTGAATGCCAAATTCGTTGCTCAACAACATTGATAATATCAGTTTCAGATCTGTCCAAATAATTCGCGGATCTTTATCAAATTTCAGATAAGTCGCAACATCCACCAAATACCATGTGCTCTACACTAATCATATTCCCAGTAAATAGTAATTAACAGCAATTTCCAATGGAATATCAGATTATTAGTAAATAGTAAGGCTTCGTACATTATACCCTCCTTTATGTTGGGTATGTTTGGTTGCTTGGTTAAGTCGTAGCAATTTACAATGGAATATCTATTTATTGACTTAATTATGGTTCCTTTTTCATTGTTGCTAATTTTTTGAGCTTGAACTATGGACTAATTGATTTCTTTGTGTATGAAATGTTCAAACTACTGCAACCAAATGCCACAGTAGTTCTTCATTCTCTTCAACAAATCATCTATTCTATTGGACACTATACACACGCTAGATTTTTTGTATAAAAGATTGCACACATGCTTATCATCCATTTTATACATTTTTTAGAAGCATACTGGTCTGTTCATTTATATACGAGTTCTGCAATCAAGCTAAACTACTGACACTTAAACTATTGTATGAAAACAATATTCATTCTTATATAATTTAATTTTTATTTTATGTAATCTCGAACTAATATTTCAATTTATATTAAGATAAGAAGTTATTTTTTTTAAGTAAACAACTCTCTTTTTTCTCTCAACGCCGCCTCTCTCTAGAACACCATAGCTAGTGTGGTGGGGCTTTCACCGGTTTATCTGGTGGAAAGCCCCAAATCCTTTTACTTGTTTTGTTAATTTTGTTTCCTTCAATAATCTTCCTCTTAGACCATCTCCAACCCAACTCTAAAAATGTAGTTTTACACCATTTTGGTATAAAACTCCTCTCCAACCCAACTCAAAAAATTACATCATTTTGGTGTCACACTAAAAGTTACACCAAATTTGGTGTCACGCCAAATTTTTAGAGTTTTGTATATTCCCATGTTGTTTTTGTACTCCTTTACTAAAAACAAATTTGTTCCATTTGTATCCAACCACTTTATAACTTTTAACTTTACTTTTGTACTTTAGTAATAAAATAACCTATATAGTACAAGAATGGTGTAAAATTTAGTGTTAGTAGGCTGGAGTTAAATTTGAAAATAGTGTAGTTTTTACACTATCTTGGTGTAAAAATTACACCAAAATAGTGTAATGGGTTGGAGATGCTCTTAGGAGAAAGATTTCTAGCCGAAAGCTTCAACCGGGGTCTATAGAATTCGAGAGTTAACCGCCTATCTTGTGGCTCGGACGGTTAAATCTATTTTTTTTGAATTTTTGTTAGTTTCGGTTTGTTTTTATTTCGGTTTTCGGCTTGTATTTTTAGGTTGTTTTCTCTACTTGGTGAAAGGTTTGTTTTTCGCTTTTTGATTGTATGCGGGGTCTTAATTTAGTCTTAATTTAGTGATGAAATTTTGTATGGAATCTCAATTCTGGTCGATAACTCAAACGATAGCTCCATCGGGGCATGACGAAGAGGGTACTAGTAATTCATGATTGGGTACTTGTATTTGTATATACATTATCTTCAAATATTGTTTAACTAACTCTTCATAAGAACGTGCAATTACAATTTACTGTTTCTTCGACTCGATCATTGGTGTAGAAGTCGTGTGGCCTTTTTTATTAAATTAACACTTTGTTCTTAAAAAAAGATAAGAAAGTAACACCACCAAATGATACCACTGGAACATGGCAATATATAGAAAAAGCTTGATCCTAGCTCAAGAATTAATCAAATAAGTATATTATAATATATACCTGACGGCGTTACGTTGGCCACGTAGCTCAGGTGGAAGTTTACGGTCATTAACCGCATCTATCACACCGGAAAGACGGTCGTTAACGTTCTTTTTAGGCTTATTTGACGACGAGGAGGAGCAGGCCCTCAGTCCCAACACTCGCGAGAATAAGAAGCCTTCTTCTACCGTTGATTTATGTATTGATCGGACGGCTGCGGTGATTCGACGATTTGCCATGCCCCTTCACCTTCGCTCACTGAGTTAAGCTCAATATATTTCAATTTTCATAAACAATTGGGGGCGACGTGTCCTTTTATTTACCGTACAGCTAGACATTAAATTCTTTCTGAGAGACCAGTGATATTTGCCGCCATACAACTGAATTTTGTCACCCGGGCCATAATGATCTCACCCTCACAATTTCTTTAATTTTCATTCTTCTCACAGTGAAATTAATATTATTTTAACTGAAATTTATTTATATTTTATAATTGATTTTTTAAGGGTATATTATTAATTATATGTAACCACTAAAATATATTTTTCATTTCATTATTTCTGTAAAAATTTAATTATGATATACAATTAAAATTTAGTCGATTTCGGCAGGAAGAAAATTTAAAATGTAAAATTATTTGAAAAGTATCTAAAATGGATGATTAAGTACTACTTATTTTATCGGAACAACACTTGTAATTCGGTCCGAGCGATTCAAATTTAATTGAATTGAGTCGAGCCTCCTAATTTACCTAATTGAGTCTAAACCTCTGTCAAAATTCAAATCATTTAATTTGACGAGTCAAGTCTAGCCACTCGTTCCAAACAAACTGATTTTAACAAATCAGGCAAGCGGATTCATTTAATTTTATGTTTAATCGAATTTAAAACGCTACCCGAACTCGGTAATGCTGACCGAACTCAAGCTCGTTTAATCATCCACTATTCTGCCAAAATCTTAATCATCATATCACTGTCTAACCGTTCAGATTAGAGCATTGTAATACGTACCTCTCTTTCAAATTTCTGCAAGTACACCAGCTAATATCTTGACATTTATATAAAAAAAATTATATAAAGTGAAATAACAAATAATTAAAAGGAACAAATTGCAACTCTCAAATTTCAAGATAACAAAGTCTTGATTAGTAAAAAAAAGGATGCAAGCTCTTTTATTTACAAGATTCCCAAAAGAGTTGCCAGACCACTCCTTAGCTATACAGAGTCTGGATCAAATAAGCAACACATTGCAACATTTACTAATGCAAAGATTCAACAACTGTTGCGGTAGCTCAAGTACAACCTAATCAGGTGAATACATCCAAGATGAGGGAAACATAAGGGTATACAGCTAGTTATACATTCTCCCTGCCTGATATTACAAGACAATCTTGCTCTTATTCTTAAATACAAATGTGACTATTCAACTAAACTTGCTATAATCATCGCATGAGAAGTTGGAATGCATAGTTGCTTGTTTCTTCCATATAACTGTATCCAAGTTCATTGGCACGACTGTGGAACTCCTCCATTTCAGAGATCGGAATTTGAAAACCAACTAAAACATTCGCACCTGATTCTCCCTTTCGAGTTTAATAGAGGGTAGACACACAATTTATAGTTAGCAGGAACAGGATTGTACATTGGACATAGTGCAAACAACAAATGTAAAAAATTTAAATGTCTGAAACTATACATGTCTGAAACTATACCTGTGCACGATAATGGAACAAGCTAATGTTCCAAGTCGGACTAAATGCATCTAGAAATTTCTTCAAAGCACCAGGCCTCTCAGGAAAAACAAACCTACATAGAAGCTCATTCTGAACATCTGATCGGGCCCCCATCTGGAGAAGATACATTGTGAAAAGATATAAACAAATTATCAAAATATAAAAAAAGTTATACAACCGATTAACTGGATCCAAGAATGTGATGAACATCTTTAAACTTTAAACTTGTTAATCTTCATCAACGTTGCATACCATTTTCTCTGAATTCAGTCCAAACTCAGTCTTGTTCTTGTACACCGCAAACAATAAAAAAATAAATGCATAACATACAGGTAGAAGAAGTAAAAGATCATATACCAGTTCAAGGTCTACTTATTTTATTGTCTGCTTTTCTTTCAGAATACTCGTAGTAGAACGCTTTTAGGAAAAAGTTCGGAAAAAGATGAATAATCATGACCAGAGCTGAGGAAAAGTAAGCTTTCATATACTGACAGACATAGACCCACTTTCTGCAGATAATTCACAACTGCTCCTGCATCTATATACCTATTTCATATAGTTTTTCAATTGGATTCATTATAATTGATAAAACAGTCACGTCTTGTTCTACTTGGAAAACAGCTGGACCTAATATGTAATACCCAACCTAAATTATTAAATTTCGAATATTTACTTTTTGGATTAAAAGTATAAATTTATTAATTTATTATTTTTGCTCAAATTTAATCTATTTGATGGGGGGGGGGGAATTACTTTAAGGCTAATGTCTGATATAATATAAATTCATGAACCAAAATAGTCCATATTGCTAACTTGGCAAGCAGTTAGGTTGCTTAAGTTTAATTTATTTTTTATTTATTTATTTAGGTGGTGCTATCCAACAATAGATATTGGGACCTATGCGAGGATATTTTAGGCGGGTTACTAGTTTTGTTATCATCAAGTGAAGCACTAATCCATTTCCAAAAGGTGGACAATTAATTGATATAATAAGTCATGCATGTAAGTAAGGGAGGATATAGATATATTAATTTATTAATAAGCTAAAAGGGTAAAGGAAAGGAAGTAAATTAGAAGAAACTAGAGAGTGTACAAACACTTGGGATTAATATAAAATATTAATATACTGTGTGTATCAAGGCGGTGCAAGAGGCTATAAATAGTGATACCCCCTTCCATTTCCTTTACATGCTTAGCAACTAGTACCAACGAGAGAATCAGGACCTTAATAAGAGCTTGGCATATTATAAAGAAGCGAAAACGAACCCATAACTACAAGGTGAGCTCTACTAAATATTTTATTCAAATAATAACTTTTTTTAAAAAATTAAGTTGTATAGTTTATGTGTAATTGTTACTACCTCCGTCCCCCTCATTTCTTTACAGTTTTTTTCACATGTTTGACACGCATTTTAAGGCAACTATAAAGTATACTTCCGTAATTTATTTTTAAAATTTTCTTTTTTTGTATAAAAGTTTGAACATTATATTTTTATTCAGAAGAAAAAAAATTAAAAAAAAATATGCAACTACATTTAATAAGAGCATTAAAGTGCGTGCCGAGCCCCCGTCCCCCAATGTAAAGAATTGGGGGGACGGAGGGAGTATATGCTTATCGAGGCATGCACGCGTTCCTAAATCAGGCTTATAGATGTTGATACTTAAGATGTTAAAATAAGTTAATTTATAATGAAGAGTCATAATAAGGTAAATTAATATTTAAGAGAATATGAGGTGGAAATCCTGCAGGAGGTCAGTAAATGCTTACTTTGTCATCCACTTTAATGGTCGTCAATATATTTACTCTCATATTTAAATTCTTATTTAGAAATAGTAGAATAATATTTTATCTCTTTGGGCCCTGGTCAAAGATGGTTCATATCAGCTGAGCGAACATAGGGCTCCGTCAGGTCCCGGTATGACATCTTTGACACGCCACGTCTAGTTATAGTCAGGAGTTGGCTGTACTAGACGAAGTGCTTTTGGTTGTCGTGTACTGCATGACTTATGAAAGGAGTGGATAAGGTAAAGACTGACGAGTCTATTTCGCGGGGGTATAAGGAAGAGCTAATGAACTCTTTTGACATTAAGTGTTCTTAAAACGTTTATTATTCATGGTACTCGTCCTGGAGCTCATGAGCTTACTCAACCTTCTAGGGTTGACAGATTTCTTTTAATTTAATATTTCAGGTGGACAAGATTTTGTGGACCCTCGTGAATGTAGCTAGTGACTGGCAGGAAAATCAGAAGACTTGTACCCTTTTGTTTCGTCAAGTTAAATGTTATGTAACTTTTGACTAGACTGTATCAACTTTAGAGGTGTAATAATATTATGTTAACTTTCGGGTTGTAAATAAATGTTTAGTTGTGTGTTTGCGGTAGTGCGCCAACACGGGTTCATACAGGCCCGGGTTTAGGACGTTACATAAAAGATTGACCAAGTTGTTTTAACAACTTTGACAGGCAAAAAGCAGCAAAACTAAACAAAAAATAGAGGAAAAAACTGTGACTTGTTTTTTTTGAGCGGACATTTACTATTTTTTTATAAAAACTGATCGCAAACACTTGTGAAATAATGCAGCTTGGATTTAAGAAAAGGTAGAGAACTTACCAAATGACGCAAATGATCTTTGACCAGGTCATTGTTTGTTAGATTAATAGTTCGAAGTTGAGATGATTCCATTCTCTCCACCATAGCATTAAGATCTGATTTTATGTGTACACCAACACTGCAGATAATATGGGGAAATGATATCATATGGTTCACATTTTACAACTAGCATTTTTAATCTTTTTAACTACAGTATATTTTTCAGAAAGCTTTCAATACAAGCAAATGGAGGTCCTGGATACAAAGAGAAATCATCTTTACAAGAAAATGTTAATATTAATACTCTTATGATCATATGATTCATGAACATTAGAAATCTAGGGATGAACTGTTTCAGAATGCAGGTACTTAAATTTTAGCAATTATTCAACAATAAAGTTTGAGAAATCTTGCCTGTACAATACTAGGGCTTCTTCCTTATCGGAAACATATCTGTATCTGAACTCGGTTATATTCATGGGTCCAACCTGCCAACTACAAACTTTTAGTAAAAAAAAAGACAAGTTTATATGAAATAAAGAGGTCCAGAGAAATGCTATTAAAGTATGCACATTTTCAGAAAATTTTTTAAAGCTTCCACGCTCCTCAGGCAAAAAGGTTGCAAGAACAGCCTCTCGTTGTCTACCAATATCAGCAAGTTCAGTTACCAATCTCAACCTATCAAAGTTCATATTTGCCCCACTGGCAATAGCAACTACATTAGCATCCTTAAGGTTGTGATATTTGCAGTATGCTTCAGCTCCAGCAAGAGCAAGAGCCCCAGCTGGTTCCAGAATGCTCCTATTCTCCTCGAACATGTCCTGTAACACATATATTAAGATTTTCAAACCAAGAACTCCGTATCCTAATTGGCAGTTAAACAAATGATGTTAAATCTGGACTTTAATGGAAAAACTTCATTTAGTCTAAACAAGTAATAATCAGATCTATATACATGTGAACACTGTACATTATCAGCTGATTGAGGGAATCAAAGTGACCAGTATCATGGATGTGGCCAACAAGGATAAGAAGAGTATTATGAGGTCAATTTGGAAGTGTTAAATTTAACATCAAACTGATAAGAAGTGTGAGTTGAACAAAACCAGCCCACAACCTTTGTAGGTAGGATAAAAATTGCAACCATTTCGTATTTCTAATAAGGATCGAGTAAGTTAAATATTTGCAAGTAATTAAGAAAATTCCAAGAACTAATAAGTTTGCCTGGACCAGAGTTGAGCAACTAAATGTATATAAGAAAATATATTTCTTTAGTTGCAATGCACCAAAAAGTCTCTTTTGCATCCCCGTAAGGGAATATGCGTCTGCAGACATTACTACTTCATTTTCGTGTAGAGCATAATATAGGAAAGAGGAGACTTCGGGACTCCAACAAATAACTCACCTTTATCGATGCACAGATAGCATCACGGGTAACAAGAACCACCCCATCTAGAAGTTCCCTGCAAAGGCGGAACGTCTCTTCACCGACCACTTTCACAGCAACACCATCTGCAAAACCTCCTACTTCATCCAGTGTTACTCTCCTACCATGATGTAATGACAAGGCCATTGCATTTGCATCAGATGGCTCAACTCCAATTATCTTGACCTGTGTCATAAGTTTACAAGATAATGCTACTCAGGAAAGTAAATGATCTTACTAATAAAAGATGATGACATCTATAAATCTCAGTAACATTGATTGTAAATCATAACACAAGGTGGTTAATGCTTACTGTGAATTCTCATGGCTGGTAAACCCCCTCCTCTTTATTAACTCTTGGAAATCAGAATTAACTACTAATAGCGCAAGTTCATAAGCTTTTCCACAGAAGCAATAAAGTATAAATACGTCCTCAAAAGAATGTCTTTGGACTCAAAATTACCACTAAAACATACGTAAGCAAAGAACTTATAGAACACTACGTGAAAGGATTGGCAGGTCATGTTAGCTGAATAGCTAGAATCATTTTCTTAAAAGAGTTCATCACATCCTTCAGAGACATAATTGTTTACATTTCATTTGAGATGAAGAACAACACAAACATAACTACATGTTTCCAAACGATACAAATGAGATCTATGGAAATGAAAGAATTATTGGTTTGCATACTTTTAGTAGAGACTTTCACAAATCGGTAAACTACAAGTAGGACCAATTAGCATCTAGGTAAGCACCAATAAAGCAACACACATGCCATATACCACAAGTGTGAAACTGGACAGAGTTTTAAGACCCAACCTTCCTTTTTGAGTCATTAGTAGATAACAAATACCTCATTCAAATGTCAAAGTTTTCCAAACAGTTATATTACATGTAAAGGCATCACATGATGAAATTAACATCATTTAATAGCAACCATCCACTTGATTATTTATATGTTTGCGCAGCGTAAGTATTCATGTTGTAGTTTCTATATTTGTATAATTAAAGTGAATGGTATATTACTACAGGGACAGCTGATGGCACAAAAAAAATCAGAATAGTAGGCATCCCTAAAATATATTTTATGGTGAGTAAGGTTGCTTCTACAACAGTCGGTGCAAGTAAATTAAATACTAAAGAACTGTCAACTGACCTCTGGTGAAACCCTTTTCACGAAGGCTGCTATACCAGCTATCAACCCACCACCCCCCACCGGCACAAATATAGCATGTATTGGACCTTTCATTTGACGCACAATCTCCATACCGGTAGTTCCTTGACCGATGATAACATCTGGATCATCAAATGGAGCAACAAATGTTCGCCCCTCTTCCTTGGCCCTATTTAAAGCATATGCTTGTGCTTCATCGTATGAGTCCCCGACAAGAACAACTGTTGCACCCAATCTCTCAACTGACTTCCACTAAAAATGTTGTAGCAAAAATAAGTGTATTGTAATACTGCAATATCATTGTATAGCATATATAACAGCTAGAATATGACCATGCAAGGATTTAACTAAAAAACATAACAGGATATTACTAATACAAACAAGACCAACCTTAATTTCTGGAGTAGTGACTGGCATAGCAATTACAGCGTTACAACCCAGCTTCTGGGCAGACAATGCAACACCTTGGGCATGATTTCCAGCTGATGAGCAGATAACGCCTTTTTTCAATTGATCCTTTGGAATTTTAGCCATCATGTTATAAGCCCCTCGAAGTTTAAAGGAGAAAACCTGCACCAGATTGATATGTAAGGTGTCAATGAAATAGCATCGATAATCAATTAAAATAATCATCAATCCGATCTGGGTGAATTATGGTAAAGAATAAAAATAATCACAAATAAAATTATTCACCACTAGAGTTCCATATTGGTCCTACGTTTACTAAAAGGTGCCAATAAGGAAAAAATACAATGTGCAACTTATTGCGGTCTCTATTCAACATGATTATCTATATCCCTGGAGTTGGGGCAGGGAAGTCTAAAAGCAGAAAAAAGAAATGGGCATAAATAAGGTACAATCATCTATTTAAAATGAAATCCATGCGGCATCCAAAGTACTTGTAATAAACTAAAAACCAATACAAATCAAAGTTGCAAATGCTCAACTTGCATAAATATATTTAACTGACAATATCGAATTGTTAAGCTAAATAAATTGAATTTGCAGGTATACAGCAAGAAACATGGATACATTTTACAATGAGAAACCTTATAAACCAAATAAAACTCCAAAATCTGAACTAATCGGAACAATTAATCACAATCCTCTTCGGTATCTTCAATAAATGTATCAAGCATACTTCAATAATGCATCAAGTAGACATGAATTCAGCATTTAACCAACTAACATTAAGAAAAATCGTAAACAAAATTAACGAAATGAAGATACAGAATTGGGGACAAAGATATCATACAGGCTGAAGGTCCTCCCTCTTGAGCCAGAAATTAACGCCTAATCTAGCCGAAAGCTTCGACGCAAGGTCTAGAGGCGTTTCGTAAGCAACATCATAGACCTTGGAAGAAAAAATATTAGTAAGATACTCCATAGCATTGAGAGGACCAGGTGTAACCTTATGGTCGGGTACAGCACCAACCATACCGGCCTCGTATTGTAGAGATGAAGGTGAAACTTTTAGCAATGGAGGAGCTGTTATGCTTTGCGGCGGCGCGGTGACGGCGACCGGCCGCTCCGTGGAGATTTTTGCGATAGTTTTGAATGAATTGTGTTTTTTAAGGTTTGTGAATGTGGCGGTGGCATTTGAATTGTGTTTAGTTTGGAGATGGAGGTGATTGAGGCGGTGGAGGTGAGATTGGTGAGGAGGCGTCGAGAAACATATGGCCTCCATTGCAATTGCAATTGTTGTGTGCGTGTCAGAGAGAGAGAGAGGGAGATAATAGAGAGAGAGAGAGAGAGAGAGAGAGAGAGAGGTGCGGCGGCTGAAGGAGGGCGCGAGGAGGGTTGTTGTTTTAACGGTCTGCGAAATGTGTAATTAATGCGTGTGAAGTTTCTCTGTTAGCTTGGTACGTGTGGTTATTGGCCCAATAAGGTTTCCCCACGTCGACTGTTAGTATTCCTTTTTTGTATTTTTCCGCAATTTTTTTGTATAGTTTTTTTCACTCGTAGATCATCGATCAAATACCATAATGAGAGACAGGAATACTAGAATACAGGAAATATGGGCTACGAATTTTAGAAAATTGCACTATACAAAAAGCCTATTCCCTATGGCCCATTTTTTTAAAAATTATTACACAAATGAGATAGTGTGAATTAACATGAGTGTATCATATAAAATGTATGGTTATAATAATCTTAAATATATACTCCCTCAATCTCTTCCAATTGTTTACATTTTTGAGAAAGTGTCCGCCACGTATTTTAAGATGCATACAAAATATAGTTATGTAACTTATTTTTACAATTTTCTTTTTCTGAATAAAAGTTGAATGTTTTAATTTTTATTCAGAAAAACAAAATTATAAAAAAAATTAATATAACTATACCTTATATGCACCTTAAAATACGTGTCGGACACTTTCTAAAAAACATAAACAATTGAAAAGCACGGGAGTATTATAAATGAAAGATTTATTCTTTTTGAAACATCCAAAACCAAGGAGGTCACATAAACGGAGGGAGCATATTTTTTTAAAAAAGTTTAACCAAAAACATAATTTTATAATTTTCCACGTGAATACATGGGAAGAATAATGCGTATCTAATTTTTTCAAAAAAAATAATGCGTATCTAATCATTTAATCCACAAAAGCGTTTGGTCGGCATTTGTCCTATTTGCTTGTAATATATTTGCTCTGGTCCAAAAAACCAACCTAAAGGCAGGCATTTAGCCATTTATCAATTATTAGCTCCTAACTGGTAGGTAGCAAGTGGAGTTCGTAACATTTTTTACTTCTACATGTCCCCCACAGTTCACAATAAAAAATGTATCGATTTAAAAGCTTTTCAAAATTATGAATGAATAGAGAGCAACGCAAATGCACCCACGAACATGATGCCATTAAAAGTACATACAAAAAACTTCACCGAAGAGTGGATTTCCTATCACCGGAAAAAAGTGTAATTCCTAGTGTTGATTTTTACTATTAGCAAGTTTAATATTCATCGAGTGCTTTTTCACTAATACTATCTCAGCAACTGTTGATATCACGAATTACTGGCAACAATTAAAATACATTCTACATTCGACATTCAGGTAAAAAAAGGTCGACACCAAAACGATGTGTGCCCCGTCTCCCACTAGTGCGCAACCGTTTCCTGTTTACATAATCAACACCCATGGCAACCTCTTCAAAAAAATCGTACACAGCTGTAGTCCACTCATACATGCATCACCGGCGGTAGCGGTGGCGTTTGAAGTTGATATATACGTGTAGAATTCCTCTTTCAAACGTGCACTTGAAACCTTTTTTGTGAGAGTACTCCCATTCCTTGTTCACCATCCGGAATGCCTGTAACAATATAAGAACACTCTAGTCAAATTTGTTAAAAAGAGGAATCAACAATGAACTAAACCAACAGATGATAACTTACAATATCTTCATATGGAGGTCCAGCATGAAATCTTATGATGCAGGTCTCTGCACTATCTCCATCCTTTTCTATAGTGTAAACAGGAGCTTTTGTTTTGTCAACAAGATCAGGATAAAAGATGTTGAACTTGTATCCTTGAACAATCTTTGGGGGCGGGTTGTCATGGTCATAATGAGTTTGATTGTACTTGTTCCACTCATATCCAGTGTGAACACGGTTGAAATACTTTGGTTTTCTTGGACGATATTTGTCATGCCACCAGTACACCTGCATATATACATCAATGTAATTCATAAACCAATGCTGATGCTTTTCCATTTAGAATATACTGAAAAAACAGAGTAAATAAGATTACCTGTGAATCAAGATTTACTTCATCATTGTTTCCGAATACTGCATCACCTTCCACCATGTCTCCCATTGCCTTCGTCGCCTTCAACTCAAAGTTATCCTCGGTGGACTGAACTGGCCTTGCGGCCAATGCTTCTTGTACCCGCCTCTGTTGTTCTTCCAATACAGCCACACGTTTCCTTTCCTGTAAATATACCATCACAAACGGTTTGTTATACACCAAGCATATTGTAGAGATAGAGATATACGATTTAGAAATATGAGTTTACCAGTATAGCCTTATCCTCATCAGGATCAATGGCTTCTTCAGCCTCTTCACCATGCAATAGCTCTGGAGAATATGAACCTGCCTCTTCTGCCTCCTCAATCTCCTCATTTGTTATTGGCTCAGGAGATAAAGGTTGGTCAACTACAAAAAAGAGAAGCTTTTAAAAAACTACTACAAATCTATAGAATACATCACACGCTGACCCCAACAACAAGTAACACGGCACCCAAGCAGGGCAAAACTACAAGAAGAGATGATTATTACACGTACTCTTTTCATCCTGACCAGCATCCACTTCTTGTGGGGTTAAGCTTCTGTGATCCCTTTCCATGTCTTCTTCCCTCTCTACATTTTCTTCACTATCCAAAGGTTGTTCAAGATGTTCCAAATGCTTCCGTAACATCTTGGCATGAATTTCTCTGAGACAGGCCTGTCATATAAGATGTCAAACATACAGCTCTAAATCAAGAGAGCAACAATCCTGACACTATTAATTGTTGCAGAATGTACCTTGGCCTTGTATATGTGGAGACGTTTAAGAATCGCTTCCCAATACTCCACCACTTTGGCTGTGCCAGAACGCATCTGGGACTCAATTTCTGCCTGTAATACTTCAAGTTCACCATAGGTTTTTCCTTGCAGAAGGTTCTTGACATCGGCTTCAATACTCGAGTGCAACCCCCTTTCTTCAGCAAGCAACTCTGCAGGTGGTTGCTCTCCACGCACTCTGGCTCGATCTAAAGCGTCTTTCTTCCGAGCCTCAGCTAGTTCCCAATCACAAACCACTAAAAGTGCCTGCTCATTATGTAGATATGGAGAAAACAAAATGTCAAACCAGTGTTGAATACATATTTGAAGAGCTACTGAAGTGAATTGATGGTACATCCCTGACATTTTCCAAAAAAATTTCCATACAAGAGACACTATGACAGATATTTGGTTAACACCAAGAAAAGTATATATTGCATGAAATCGCAGGCAGAGTTCTCAACAGTAAGTTTGGAAGTAAAGAACTTGGACAATAAGATGTAGACAACAAACCTTGAAATCTTAAAGCAGATGGATATCTATAATCTTTAAGTTCTGTCGGTCGATTTTGGGTGCACTTGATATTGGACACAAGAAGTATACAACTCATTATATAACTAACACAGTAATTAAATTTCAGTCTAAGATTCTATTCAATTTATTACACGTATTTCGAGATTATTGTTGAAGTGATACAACTTATCAAAAAAATCAACCCAAGTAAAACCTTCCATAGAAAATAGTAGTTCAATGGCTAGCAATAAACTATGAGAACAAACCTGTAATTTTCACTAGGGAGTAGGAAAGTTTTTTTTGTGGGGGACAGGCAAGGTTAGTTTTGAAATAGTTACTCACTGGTTACCAATATGGCAGGCGGGATAAGCCGTCCTTTCTAGTAAGTTCCTAGTAAACACCATGAAGTGAAAAATGTTCGAGAAGAAGACATGGTAGTGCTTTCCTACTAATATTTTGTTTCTCAAACTGAGATATGTTTTTATACAAACTGTGTAACTCTTTAGTTTTGATGATCACAACACAGCAAGCCATCATAACACAGCAAGCCATCATGTTGTTATTTGAGAATGTTTGCAGGATACAACAGCTTAATGCCATTGCTGTTTAAGTATCATGACAGCAAGCTATCATAAGACAGTAATCTATTTCAGCAAGCTATGATCACGATTGTCAGAATAACAGCAAGCTAAGATGCACAGTCCAGATTCAACAAGGAAGTCGAATTTCATGGAGATTTTATAGGATCTTCATATATATCAGTTGTAAGGACTTCTCTAATATAATATACGTGCATGATATATAGAGAGCTCATTTATAAAACGTTTTTACTTATTCAAATTGATTTCCTAAATAATAGGAGTTTGTTTCTCTTTCAAACTCTTTCTCTTATATTCTTTTTAAAACGTTTTATCCTCTACTAAATAGAAGAGATATTTTCTGTACGTTGGACATCTTTCTTTCTCTTCTATCTAACGTACACATGAACGTTGGAAACCATCCCAACGATCTTACACGGTAGAATTGGATTCTAGCCGTTGTAATTTGTTGAGGCTGTTTTCAAACGTTAATGTGTGGTTATATAAGAGGTTTTCTTGCAGTTTTATGATGAGGAATTTGCAAGCAAGAACACATACAACTCCTGATCTTTATTAATTTCAAAATACTCTCGAGCTCTACATATATACACGTGTTTTATCTTAGAGAGAGTTTATAGTTTGAGTTGTAAACTTTATCACTGATTTGTATTGTTCAATTGTATTGATTAGTTGCTGGATAAGTTGGCTAGGGAAACAAGGGTTTAGTGGTACTTGCTAGAGGAGTTTGTACTACGGGGTAGTATAGTACTTAGAGAGCAGGTTCTTAAACAGGGTTTCAGCAAGCCATTATCAGCAGCTGGGATAAAGGGAGATATATTGTTGTATCTTGTAGTTGTAACCTTCATTGATCAATAATATATTCTCTTACCAAGTTGGTAAGGGACCAGGACGTAGACCATAGGGGCTTAGGGGTCGAACCTGGCTAAAATTCTTGTGTGTTCTATTTACTTTCCTGCACATTATTTTCTGCATTGCATTTAGTCATCTCAGCTTACTATCATTGTCAGATTATAGCTCAGTTGATAAAATCTCAGTAAGCTATTATCGGGTAAAATTTAAAAGTAATCCTAGTTAGCCATTATCACCTATTCACCCCCCCTCTAGGTGTAATTTCAGTTGGTATCAGAGCTTTGGTATACTAATCTTTCTGTAACAGGAATAGTATTCGATCAAAATGGCTGACAAATATCCCGAAGGAACCTCAGATTACCGAGCACCTCTCTTGCTTGGTACAGAAAACTATAACTGGTGGAAAGGTCGCATGGAAGTGTATCTATCCAGGGAGCCACTAGCTTTGAGAGTTGTTCAGAAGGGTCCTTTTGAGTTCAAGGACAAAGAAGGCAAAGTGAAAGACGTTGATGATCTCACAAAGGCTGAACTAATCAAATACAGCTTCAATGGAAAGGCTAGGAATTCTCTCATGAATGGGTTATGTCCTAGTGAATGTGATAAAGTCTCTTCATGCAAATCAGCTAAAGAGATATGGGATACTCTGGAATTGTATCACGAAGGATCCAAGAGTTTAAGAAAGGTGAAATTCGTGGATCCAAGAGTTTAAGAAAGGTGAAATTGAGTAAACTAATGAATGAGTTTGGAAATTTCAAGCTTCAAGATGGAGAAACTATTCGAGACAGTCAAGCTAGATTCCAGATAAATCTGAATGCCTTAAAGCAGCTTGGCAAACATATCCCACAAGAGGAAATCAACATGAAGATACTTAGTGCTGTGCCATTTATCTATGAACCAAAGGTAACAGCTCTAGAATCCTCTCCAACTATAGATACTATGGATCAATTGGCTGTTTTTGCAGAATTGGAACAATTTGAAAGCAAAATCAAGGAAAGCCAATCAAGTTCTATGCAAGCTCCAGTTGCTCAAATGAAGCAATTAGCTCTTCACACTAATGATAGCTTACTGGAATCTGAAGATGAGTCAGACGAAGAACTAGCTTTAATATCCAGGAAGATCAGAAAGATGATCGAGAAGAAGAACAAGCTGAAAAGAGATAAAGGCAGATTTTCCAACAACAAGAAGCCCAACAAGGATTCTAAAGATCAGACATGCTTTGAATGTGGAAAGCCAGGCCATTATAAACGGGACTGCTATAAATTGAAGTCAAAACAGCAAACTGTCTTCAAGGATAAGAAGAAAGCTAAAGCTCTAATGACTTGGAGTGATGATGACTCGGTTTCCAGTGATGATTCAAGTGGAGACATGGTCAATCTTGCCCTAGTTGGACTTGATGATGATTCTGTTCGAGGAAATTCAGAAAGTGGATACCTAGAAAGTGATTCAGAAGAAGATCAGAGTGAGGTAAACTCTTGTAAATATAATTTATCTTCTGAAAATATTGTTTTGGAACCACTAACCATGCAGGAATGTAAGAATGTATCTATGGGTGAATATTATTCTCTTAAAGCTGAAAATAGCAAGCTAAAAGAGAAGAATAATTATCTTAAGACTATGGTTCAAGATTTGATGAGCAAAGTAGATAATTGGATTGACAAGAAGGGTACCTACACAAGCTGACAAAGAGGCTGAAATCAAGGATCTTCAAGCTAAAGTTAGTCATGTGGAAAACTTCAACAAAATTCTCCTTAAAAGAAACAAGACTCAGTTAATGGAGATCACAGAGTTAAAGAAGGAGATTGAAGCAAGGGATGAATGTTTGGAGCTGTTCAAAATCAGAGAATCAATAGATGCAACACCTTCAAATCAAGCAGAAGAACCATCTCAGCAAGCTGAAATCATAAGTCAGCAAGCTGAAAAGATTGATCTGCTCACAAAGGAAGTTGAGGATCTGAAAAAGGGCATGGGATCGTTTGTTCAAGGAGAAGAAAGTCTCAAATCTATGATGAACAACACAAATATTCCATTGGTCAGAGAAGGAATTGGAATGAATGCAAACAAGAAGGACAAAGCTCTAAGATATGAAGGAAAACATGGCATACCCTATGATTATGCTATGCCTTGGAAGATATGCAACAGATGTGGAAAGAAAGGGCATCTTGAAAAGCATTGCAAAGTTCAGAATGGACAAAAATCATACCATGGAGGAAACAAACAGAAAACAGCTTACTATGATCAGAATGGCAGAACAAAGACAGCTTACCATCATCAGGCTGGCAGAGTTAAATCACCTAGATTTATCCAAAAATGGATAAAGAAATCTGATTTACATGTTTTATATGTTTTATCTGCTAACCATGTCGGACCCAACAAACTTTGGGTACCAAAAGGTTGAGTTGTTTTATTTGTTTTGTAGATGTGTCTTGCCGCTCGAGTCAAATCAACTCAATGGATTTTAGATAGCGGATGTACTAGACATATGAGTGGAGACAAAGCACATTTCTTGAGTCTTCAGATGAAAAAGGGTGGAAGAGTGACTATTGGTGATAGCAAAACTCTTCAAATTCTTGGAAAAGGTAAAATAGGTAATAAACACATTTCAATTGATAAAGTTCAATATGTTAAAGGCCTTAAATATAATCTGCTTAGCATAAGTCAGTTATATGATGATGGTCATACTGTTAACTTTGGTATTGATAAGTGTATTATTACTATTGGTACTAACAAAGTCCCCCTAGTTGCTAGAAGGGAAGGAAATATATATATTTTGGACTTTGAGTTGCAGAAAACAGCTTGCTGTCTTGCTGCAATAGACACTGATCCTTATGTTTGGCATAGAAGATTGGGTCATGCTCACATGGATTTACTTAACAAGCTTTCAAAGAAGAAGCTAGTCAGAGGTTTACCCAAAATCAAGTATGTCAAGACTGAGGTGTGTTCGGCATGCCAATTAGGCAAGCAAATTAGAAGTACTCACAAAGCAAAGAAAATGGTATCTACTTCTAAACCCTTAAAACTTTTACATTTAGACTTATTTGGTCCAGAAGCTTATAAAAGTATAGGAGGTAAGCAATATGGTTTTGTAATTGTTGATGATTATTCTCGTTTTACATGGGTATTGTTTCTTAGAACTAAAGATACTGCTTTTAATGAGTTTGATAAACTAATTAAATTACTTGAGAATAAGCTCAATACAAAGCTTGTAGGAATAAGGAGTGATCGAGGTGGTGAATTCCAAAAAGACTTTGTTACTTATTGTGAAGAAAGAGGAATATCACATGAATTCTCGGCTCCAAGGACTCCACAACAAAATGGTGTGGTGGAACGCAAGAATAGGTCACTGCAAGAGACAGCAAGGACTTTGTTGCAAGAAAGCAAGTTACCTAGAAGTTTTTGGGCAGAAGCAGTCAACACAGCATGCTATGTTCTGAATAGAGTATTGATAAGACCTATTTTGGACAAGACTCCATATGAATTGCTCAAGAAAAAGAGGCCCAACATCAGTTACTTCAGAACCTTTGGCTCAAAATGTTTTGTGCTCAAGACAATTGGTAATGATGGTAAATTTGATGTTAAATCTTATGAAGCTATTTTTCTTGGTTATTCTATGAATAGTAAAACCTATAGAGTTTATAATTTGTCTAAGAATATTGTTGAGGAATCTATAGATGTTACTTTTTAAGAACCTAACAACGATCTTCCAAGAGACGAGGAAGATGATGCAGGTGAAGCTGGACAACAGCAAGCTGAAACAGAGAAGGCTACTCCAAAACAGCAAGCTGAAACAGAGACTGATTCTGGAAAACAGCAAGCTGAAACTGAAACTGCCTCAGGAAATCAGCAAGCAGAACCTTCTACTCCAGTTGATGATGCAATTGTAAAGATGGCAAAGATGACTCTTGATGGTCCTAGAGGAAATAGAGCAAAGGATAAAATGCCAATCTATGATGGTGAAGACTTAGCTCCTCCATCTAAGATGAGGAAGACTTCACATGAAGATATTGCAAAGCATTCATTGCCAAAAGCTACACGGACAGTGAAGAATCACCCTCCAGAACAGGTTATTGGTGATATTTCTGATGGTCTCAAGACAAGAAAAGGCACTGCAAACTTTTGTGCTTATGCTGCATTTTTAGCTCAAGAGGAACCCAAGAATGTCAAAGAAGCACTTGAAGATGAAAATTGGATCACGGCTATGCAAGAAGAACTCAATCAATTCGAACGATGTGATGTTTGGGAACTGGTCAAGCCACCAAAGGATGCTTCAATCATTGGTACAAAATGGATTTTCAAGAATAAAGTGGATGAATTTGGTACTGTTACTCGAAATAAAGCAAGGCTACTAGCACAAGGGTACAACCAACAAGAAGGCATTGACTTTGATCAAACTTATGCTCCAGTAGCTAGATTGGAATCAATTAGGATGCTTCTTACTTGTGCATGCTTCAAGAAGATCAAGCTACATCAAATGGACGTCAAAAGTGCTTTTCTTAATGGATTTCTGGAAGAGGAAGTTTATGTTAAGCAACCCCCTGGTTTTGAACATGAACAACATCCGGACTATGTTTCCAAGCTCAAGAAGGCATTATATGGCTTAAAGCAAGCACCAAGGGCTTGGTACAAGAGGCTTAGTAAGTTTTTGATCAAAAATGGCTTCATTCGAGGTAAAATTGATCCTACTTTATTTACTAAGCAAAATAGTAATGATATTTTGATTGTCCAGATATATGTAGATGATATAATCTTTGGATCCACTAATGATTCTATGTGTGAGTGGTTTTCTAAGTGTATGAGCAGTGAATTTGACATGAGCATGATGGGTGAGCTCAATTATTTCATGGGGCTCCAAATTAAACAATCTAAAGATGGAATTTATGTGCATCAATCAAAATATGTCAAGAATTTGCTGACCAGATTTGGTTTTGACAATGTCAAGCCGAAATCTACTCCAATGAATCAAAATAGCAAGCTGACATCGGATGAAAAAGGTAAAGATGTTGATATCAAGAAGTATAGAGGTATGATTGGTAGTCTTTTATATCTTACTGCTTCTCGGCCAGATATTATGTATAGTGTATGTGTTTGTGCTCGTTTGCAAGCTAAACCTAAGGAATCACACTTAAATGCAGTTAAAAGAATATTTCGATATTTAAGTGGGACTATTAATCTTGGGTTATTTTATCCTATTACAAGCACATTTGATCTTGTGGGGTATAGTGATGCTAACTATGCAGGTTGTCAAACTGATAGAAAGAGCACAAGTGGTGTTTGTACATATTTAGGACAAAGTCTCGTATCTTGGCAAAGTAAGAAACAAACTTCAGTTGCATTATCCACAGCAGAAGGTGAGTATTTGGCAGCTGGTAGCTGTTGCTCTCAAATTTTGTGGATGATTCAGACTCTACGAGATTTTGGAATCAAGTGTGGCAAAGTTCCAATCTATTGTGACAACACTAGCACCATCAACATATCAAAGAATCCAGTTAATCACTCAAGAACAAAGCATATTGATGTTCGTCATCATTTCTTGAGAGATAATGCTGCCAAAGGTAAGATTGAATTAGTTTTTGTACCTACTGAATATCAATTGGCAGATATCTTTACAAAACCCCTTGGCGAAGCAAGATTTTCTACCATTCGAAGGGAACTTGGCATGTGCAGTGTATAATAGCAAGCTATCTTTGGAAATTTGGTAATGTTAGCTTACTATCATTTTTCATATTAGCTTACTATGATTGGTTATTTAAATGGCAATTTTGTGTTTAATGTAATTTTTAAATTATGATATGTCATTATCTGGTTATTGTTGTTACTTGTTTGTGTGTTTTGATGCTTTATCTTATAATTTTTATCAGCCCTCAACCTAGATCTTTTTGATGCTTTAAGGGGGAGAAATTTAGGAGACTTATTTTATGAGACTTATGACTTATGCTTATGTTTATGCCTGATTATTTAGACTATCTGTTGGCTTATGTTTAATCTGTGGTTTGCTACTTGGTTTATGATGCTACTTGGTTTATGTTGGCTGTTATTTAAGACTTAATTGTCTTTTAGTTTTTAAGAATTGATGTAATGATATAATGCTGCTATGTTGGTTATTTATACTTGGTTTATGACTTATGCTTATGTTTATGCCTGATTATTTAGACTATCTGTTGGCTTATGTTTAATCTGTGGTTTGCTACTTGGTTTATGATGCTACTTGGTTTATGTTGGCTGTTATTTAAGACTTAATTGTCTTTTAGTTTTTAAGAATTGATGTAATGATATAATGCTGCTATGTTGGTTATTTTGGATATAAATGTGTGTCATTTATATTTTAATTGCAGTAACAGGTTATACAATTTTGAGATATGCATAGATTTAGGGGGAGTTTTTATAATTCTCCTAAATGTGTGTAATCATCAAAAAGGGGGAGATTGTAACTCTTTAGTTTTGATGATCACAACACAGCAAGCCATCATGTTGTTATTTGAGAATGTTTGCAGGATACAACAGCTTAATGTCATTGCTGTTTAAGTATCATGACAGCAAGCTATCATAAGATAGTAATCTATTTCAGCAAGCTATGATCACGATTGTCAGAATAACAGCAAGCTAAGATGCACAGTCCAGATTCAACAAGGAAGTCGAATTTCATGGAGATTTTATAGGATCTTCATATATATCAGTTGTAAGGACTTCTCTAATATAATATACGTGCATGATATATAGAGAGCTCATTTATAAAACGTTTTTACTTATTCAAATTGATTTCCTAAATAATAGGAGTTTGTTTCTCTTTCAAACTCTTTCTCTTATATTCTTTTTAAAACGTTTTATCCTCTACTAAATAGAAGAGATATTTTCTGTACGTTGGACATCTTTCTTTCTCTTCTATCTAACGTACACATGAACGTTGGAAACCATCCCAACGATCTTACACGGTAGAATTGGATTCTAGCCGTTGTAATTTGTTGAGGTTGTTTTCAAACGTTAATGTGTGGTTATATAAGAGGTTTTCTTGCAGTTTTATGATGAGGAATTTGCAAGCAAGAACACATACAACTCCTGATCTTTATTGATTTCAAAATACTCTCGAGCTCTACATATATACACGTGTTTTATCTTAGAGAGAGTTTATAGTTTGAGTTGTAAACTTTATCACTGATTTGTATTGTTCAATTGTATTGATTAGTTGCTGGATAAGTTGGCTAGGGAAACAAGGGTTTAGTGGTACTTGCTAGAGGAGTTTGTACTACGGGGTAGTATAGTACTTAGAGAGCAGGTTCTTAAACAGGGTTTCAGCAAGCCATTATCAGCAGCTGGGATAAAGGGAGATATATTGTTGTATCTTGTAGTTGTAACCTTCATTGATCAATAATATATTCTCTTACCAAGTTGGTAAGGGACCAGGACGTAGACCATAGGGGCTTAGGGGTCGAACCTGGCTAAAATTCTTGTGTGTTCTATTTACTTTCCTGCACATTATTTTCTGCATTGCATTTAGTCATCTCAGCTTACTATCATTGTCAGATTATAGCTCAGTTGATAAAATCTCAGTAAGCTATTATCGGGTAAAATTTAAAAGTAATCCTAGTTAGCCATTATCACCTATTCACCCCCCCCCTCTAGGTGTAATTTCAAACTGTACATTTTAAAGGTGTTATGACTATGACTTCGACACGGAACAATACAGTGAGACTTTTCCAAGTGACGATTTCCGCGAAATGAAAGAACAACGTATGAATCATGTAAATGAAGATGAAAAAGTAACATGATTTTGCAATGTAAGAACAAATTTCATTAGAGTAGAGTGCTTGTTTCAGATATACATCCAGCATAAGAAAACAAATATTACCTCCCAATACTGTATATGAGTTGGTGTTGCCCTGTCCAAGTCCAAGTGCATTTTAATATCCTCCTGGAGTTCTTCCATATCCTTTACTGTCAAACCCTGTAGGATATACCCGACATTGGGGAAATAATTATTTAATATATAAGCAATACATGATTATATATACCTCCTAACATATATACTGCGCACAGGACCTGCGCAGGACCGTAACAGAGAAAGACACGTCATACACATTCTCCTACCTATGTCATTTTCATCATTTATGGTTTAAAATTCCATACTTATCAGTAAACATGCACAAGGCAACCTAAGTTTCAATCTACTACCATAGAGCAAATAGCTTTGGGAAGAGTTTCTGGAGTGCAAAATGCGAGAAAATCTTTACTATCTTTCAACACACACCTGCAGTTATAGAGTGTTTCTGCGCCGAGATTAGGAAAGCTAAGAAGAGAAGAGATATATTGGACAGAAGAAAAGATCCGATCCAACCTATCTCATAACAAGTTAAAAACTTCTCCAAAAAGAATAGGAAAGAAGAGAAGATCAGACCAAACTTCTCTCCAAAGTCGTTCATTTAAAAATGAATGATTCAGGGAGAAGCGATTAAAATAAGTTTATAACCGTCTTTCAATCTGATAAATCCCCAACCTTTTTGCAAGTTTGTCAACAAAATCAATTTAAACTGAAATTTAAATTAATGAGATTATTCATACTGGTACTTTATTTAGGGAAGGGGGCGCTTACCTGGAAAACTAAGTATGGTTCATCTATTTCTATATCAATATCATCAGAAGGATCAAGGTGCTTAGACAGAATATCGATAGGCTTGATACGGCCTTCACGCAGCCTAATCTCCGACCTAGCTTTGCTTTGATCAAAATGAAACTGCAAAATTGCAAGTGAAAATGCAATGCTATGAGAATAGAGGTAATCAAATGAGAAACAAAAAGCATAAAAATATGTGAGCCAAACAGGAAAAAAGATTATATAACTGATTGTTCTTATGTACCTCTTCTTCTTTCTTTTCCCAATCTTGGAACTCGGCTCGTGCACGCTCTCTAGCCAGTAAGGCCTGCAAATGAATAATTTTGGTGATATCAAGGAACTTGTAGAGTTCTCCAACAACAAGCAGATCAGCCATACAGATCTTTATAATTGGGCCTTTCAAATTATTTAATAGTACAAGACACTCAATGATATATCTCAAAACTTAAACTACATTTAGGCTTACCATTTCTTCCTCATGTTGCGCTTTCTCAAGGGCCCTTTCTTCCCTTCTCTTTTTCACTTTCTCAATCTCTGCCTGCATCATAAAATTAAACTAACATGTCACAGCATATTTCTACATAGCATTTACAGAATGCCTAATTTTACTTCTCATTATGCTTATCTATTCACATTAATAGGTGGAACGTGATTGGATATTTAATAAAAAAGGGAAACACATGACAGTTTTTCATTGCATTTAAAATGACATTCGAACAAAATGGATAAGTAAAACAAAAGTTTGAAACATCCATATTGGCCTGTATTTGATGACTCCATGGGATTTAGCATAATCAAATGACATAGGACAAAGGTGGGAAAAGGCTAAAAACAAGGATAAATACCCATCTTTGCAGAGAACAAGTAAGGAACACATAAAATTTCCGTATATTTAATTCATATAACTGATCTCTATTCAATAAAGAAGATTAAAAATGTTTATATAGAACTCCTAAAACTTGGTGAACACGTAATTTCATGAACAAAAGGATACAATTAACACCTCTTAGTCATCTACTACCATATATCTAATTATCATATATTCGTTTTCTAGAACACTTCTACATAGACAATATAATTACTAACCACAAAACATAAAAACCTAAATAATAATATAATATAGGTATCAAAAAATTTAATTATTTCATGCTCCGCATCATTTAGCATCATAGAAGCCCAATATAGTGGAAACTTTTTATAGCAACTAATCTCTAAACTGTAGTGGAAAATTTAAAAAACTTTTTAAAAAAATAATAATAATATATAGAATGTAATTGCACGGTTACTTTTTCCTGCAAACTATGGGAAAACTCCCAACACTTTTGGTTCCACAATTCATTAAAATTTAAGGGGCTGATGTAATTTCTCTTTTTTGCTGTAGGAGTGTTTTCTTATGTCTAAAACTTGTTCCCGACTCTAGAAATTAAAACTCTACTACTGTTTATCTGATGAATTCAAAGAGATGCTCTTCCCTGCAAACCAGTGTTTCCCAGGTCAAGTGTACCTCATATGACAGGTGAACATGTCAGTGACTCTTTACACTTCATTTTTAAAGGATTACATACTTTGAGGAAGGAGAAGGCACCTAATTGAGGGGTGGTTTGGTCATAATATAACTTATTATATGTTTTTGGGTTCTCGACGAGCATATCACAGCAGCAAAAACCCGCGCTTCACAGCATGCATAAAAAGCCTCATCAGGCTAATAGCTTTCTTACCAGTAAACGAAATAATAATTCATTGCTAGTTGTCATGTTGACTTCTCTAAAAAGTAACAAGTAATAAAAGCTACACATAGCAATGTAAAATGGCACTGCAGCTCCCATACCATTCTCTCTCTCTGCTTCCTCTTTTCTTCTTTTACTGAAAACATTTCAAGTGGCACACCCTGGGTAACATCACGCTCAATCTTCTTTCGCCAAACAAATCTGCATGCAGATTATCATAATACTCATTGAGCAACAAAAAAAATAGTACAAAAAGTCTTCCCCTTTTTTGCTATTATTCAGCTATCTAATACTCGAAACCCAAGAATACAACTTAATGAGAAACTTTGCTATTGTAAATTTCCATTGTCAAGGTGTACTTAAAAGTAATAGCAGCTCATAAAACAAAATTGTTTTACAAATTAATCCCGCTATTTAAAAAAAATACAGTCAACTGGAGAAATGAACACCCAACTTTTTAAAGAAAAACAGGAAATAGAAGCTAGCAAAAATGAAGTTACATATATAAGTACAGACTTAGTTCAATTCCTAAATAGTAAATTAGGTTAGATTTTAGTTTTCAAGGTGATGGATGGGGAATTAAGCAAGAAATATGAACTCAGAAAGTGTTGAAAATCATATTCAGCCCTAATTCAGTCATGTTTAATTGGGACTGTGTGCTTTTTAAAATTTAACATAGGTTTTGATTCATCTAGACATATCTTATATTACACTTACATTAACTTCATCTTAAAAGACAAAATCGCACACACATGTAATTTGTATACTGGGCCTTTCCAATCAAGTGTAATGAAATCAATCATCATAACTAACACCAGTAATTTTTCGAAAAATTAATAAAATGACAGTTTACAAAAATCTCTCAAATGTTAATCCCTCATGATGAATGCTTCTTATAATTATTGTGAAACACGAATTACTTCTTGTTAAAATTAACATCAACAACCTAACTAGGACCACCAATATAAATTAGAAATACAACAGCTAACTTTTTGTTAAAATTAAAATGACCGAACAGATTAGTCTAGTCTACATATACAAAACCTAACTAGCACGGCTTAAATTGAATTGAAATACGACGACTTACTTCTCATTGAGATTGGAATCGCCAAACGGATTAGACTCATTCGCATATCCAGAAACCGACTGTGATTTCAACTTCTTAGCAACTTTCATAGCCTAAATCAATTCAGAAAATCATTCAGTACGAATACGAAACCCTAGAAAACGCAAAAACGAATACATACAAATACTCGATACAATATGTAATTATAGATAAGGCAGTACCTTTTTCTGAGCCTTCTTGGCTAAATAATCGGCGATATCATCTTCGGTGATCCTCTTCTTCTTCTTCTTTCGGTCACGCTCTCGCTCGTATTCACTATCGTCTGAACTATCAGAGTCACGTGACCTACGCCGGCTGCGGCGGCTCCGTTCACTTCCCATGCCGGAACACCGATTCGCAATTGTTGATTCAGATAAGAAAATAGAATACAAAACCCTCTTACTGGAGAAACTTCTCTCTTTACTTCGAATCAAGTACCTAATTTTAATAGAGTCGAGACGAGTGCTATCCGGGTTCAAACACAAATTTAGCCAGTTTTTATACAAAATTGACAAAAATAACTAATTTCTGAAAAGTTGGTCAACTTTAGCCGATGGGATACCCAACTGTCAGTGGAGTATCCACTTTATACAAAATACCTAACTGACAGGGGAGTATCCCATATATGAAATACCCAACTACCAGTGGAGTATCTTATACAAATTATACAAATTGGGATACCCAACTGACAGTGGAGTATTCAATCGGCCAAAATTGGTCACTTTTTTTAGAAAGGCTAATTTTGTTAATTTTTTTCAAAAATCGGCTATTTTTGTCATTTTTTCTGCTATCCGTGCCGAGCCGAGAGCCTAGCCCCACTCAATTTATTTTTTTAAAATGAGCCGATTTTAATTATCAAGCGGAAAGTGATAAGTGATGTTCACCCTCGGTTTGTTTATAAACGAGTCGAGCATGAGCCGAACACGAGTTTGTTCACGAACAACCGAACTGAGCCGAACACGAGCCAAGTCGAGTTGTCCACTAATATTTTAAATATATTTTTTCAATCGAATAACCTTAAATTATAATTTATAATTTTACAAGTTATATCGATATCAACTACTAGTTTTACCTTAAAATTATATATGCATATTCACACTTTACACTTATTTCTTAATCTAGCTATATCATTTTTACTTTTTAAGACGATTTTTAAAAATATATCCAACTTTATTTTAAATAATTGAGACATTTATAATTTTATAAATCGTACATTAGTTTTTAAAATGACGATGTCAAATTTTTTTATGTTTTGTTGTTTTACTTAAATTTAATTTATGTAAATTATAAGTTATTTAATGATGTCTACGAAATATGAATAATTGAAGATGAATGTATCATGATAACATTTTAATAGTTTACTTACGAAAAAAGTAAGTGTCAAAATTAGAAAAATATACAAAATCTCTAAAATAATTGAATTATTAATAAATGCTGAAAAATGTACTAGTAACAATATTTAAGTGATTAGTAATAATATATTATTTATAATATATATAAACTTTATTTGAGCCGAGTCGATTTACCGAGTTCGAGCCGAGTCTGGGCCGAACCCGAACTAAACGACCCAAGTCCGAGCCGAACAGACAAAAAGTTCGGCTCGGCTCATTTATTTATCCGAGTTCATTTTTATGTTCAATACCGGCTCTTTTAAAAAAATTGAACTGAGCCGAGTTCACTTAAACGAGTCAATCCCGAATTTTATTTACGAACAACTTTGTTCATTTGTAGCCCTACCTAATTTTTTTTGGGGCTTTAATAACCTAACCTGCGGCTCCGTGTTCATATTGAAATATATTGAAATTAGGGGAGAATGACCCTTAACATCTTTACAAAAAGACGACCTCAAGTATCATTTCATAACTCAATTCCGTGCTCCGTCTTCAAAGAAGATAAAAACGTGAATTTGCTTTTCGTTTTTACACCATTTTTTGGTTTTTTCCCCGTTAATTTATTTAAATACTTTAAAATCATGTTTGTAGACCCTAAATAACACTTGTTTTTAATTAATATTTATATTTTTATTGGGTTTCAAAAATATTAAAATTTTAAATTATTTTTAAAAATTTAAGCGTGGACCCCTAATTTAATAGATTTTATTTTTTTAGGATTCAATTATCCTTTTGGGGTTTTAAAAAAATTAAAAAATTAAATGAAAACCCGCCTAATTTAGTAATTTTTAAATTTTAGGGTCCACCAATCCCCTTTTGAATTTTAGAAATATTAAAAAATATATTAATAAAAAATACACTAATTTAGGGTTTAGAAGGCCCTAAACCCTGGAGTTTAAACCATAATTTAATCTAGGGTCTAGGGCATTTAGGCCCTAAACCCTAGCAATCAAATTCTAATTATTACTCATTTTTAATATTTTAGGATTCACTAATTCTCAATTTAGGTTTTAAAATTATTAAAATATTTATAAATATGAATAAAATATGAACAAAACACCTTTTCGAATAAAATTTTGAGCTTGAAAACATAATATTATCTAACATTTTGAGAAAAAGTTAAAAAAATTAATAATTTAATTTTGATGAAATCAAATTAGTTTAAAAGGATATAGAACGAAACTTCAATTTGGGTTTTTCAAGAAAACAAATTTTGAAATTGCGTTTTCGTTAATTTAAAATTAAAAAAAATGAAAAATGAGACTCGAAGTTATATTTTCCACGCATCAAACCAACTTTGAAACTTCGTTTTAACTTGCGTGAATATGTGGGGTTTATCCCGTGCGCAGCTGAATAGCGGCGGCAGTTTCTCTACCATAAAAAATGAAAGAGAAAAACATTCATTCAGCTTGCGTTTTTCTTTCATTAAAAAAAGTTAGGGCGGACGTTTTTATGTTTTTATGAAAACGGTATTATTTGGGGCTATTTTATGAGGAAGTTACATTAAGGGGTCATTCTTCACTAAACAAGGACACTCGAGACTAGGAGCATCTCCAACCATGTATAACCCTTAACTAAAAATCATTAATACATACTATAAATAAAAAATATAGAGATTATGTAAAAAAAAATCATCTCCAATGATAAATTCCCATTGTCTGTAAATATAGACAACCTCTTGATATTGACTATATTTGTTGAACCACTAAAAAAAAATTTGTAAAAAAAAATCTAATAATTTATTAACATATTGAAGTAATATATTCTATTTATAACAACATAAAATTTTAATAACATACTATTTTTAAAATATAGCTAACCAAGTACAATATCTTACAGATTCAACAAATTTTAAAATTTATAGAGAAAGTGAGAAACATTTTTGAGTGGTGTATATTTTAAAGGTATTTTTTTGAATTTTAAAAATCTTATGGTATTTAATTTGGATTCTGAAAAATCTTTTAAAATTTGATGGTATTCAATAGAAATTGAAAAAAGTCTTTGGAAATATGAGGTATTTAATTTTGATTTTAAAAAGTTCATTAAAACATGGTGATATTCAATTTAGATTTTAAATAATCCATTAAAATTTGGCGGTATTCAAAATTTCATGGATTTTTTGGTATTTTATAAAATTGCAGATTTTGATGGATTTATCAGTGTATTTTATGTTTTTAGAAATATTAAAAAAATCAAAGAGATTTTAATGGATTTGTAGAAGTCACTACTCAAATCAGCAAGATTTGACGAGATTTATTCAATAATTATGCTAAAATCCGCGTATATTTAAAATCACATAAATCACCAACAATCATTCAAAATCAATGAATTGTCATAAATCTTTTAAAATCTAATTGAATATGCCCCCATTATTTTGCCATTGAATTTCAGAGAAAGAGTGGTGATATGAATCAAAAAAGAGTACAAAAAATAATTTCAAAATGACATGGCATGAGTAATCTGTCATTCAGAGAAAGAGTGGTGCAAGAAATCAAAATTGAGAAAAAAAAATAATTTCAAAATGCCATGAGTAATATGTCATGAATTATTTAACCGGTGAGATTAATCTGAATGCAATAAGATTCATTTTATTATTTACACGTGGATATCTTGCATTTCTCTTAGAGAAAAAGAGACAAACTGAACATTGATATTGCAATCGAGAGAGAAATTTTGATTTTAAAAAATTCATTAAAATATGGTGATATTCAATTTATATTTTAAATAATCCATTAAAATTTGGCGGTATTCAAAATTTCATGGATTTTTTGGTATTTTATAAAAGTGCAGATTTTGATGGATTTATCAGTGTATTTTATGTTTTTAGAAATATTAAAAAAATCGAAGAGATTTTAATGGATTTGTAGAAGTCACTACTCAAATCAGCAAGATTTGACAATATTTATTCAATAATTATGCTAAAATCCGCGTATATTTAAAATCACATAAATCATCAACAATCATTCAAAATCAATGAATTGTCATAAATCTTTTAAAATCTAATTGAATATGCCCCATTGTTTTGCCATTGAAGAGAAAGAGTGGTGATAGGAATAAAAAAAGAGTACAAAAAATAATTTCAAAATGACATGACATGAGTAATCTGTCATGCAGAGAAAGAGTGGTGCTAGAAATCAAAATTGAGAAAAAAAAATAATTTCAAAATGCCATGAGTAATATGTCATTATGAATTATTTAACCGGTAAAATTAATGTGAATGCAATAAGATTCATTTTGTTATTTATACGTGGATATCTAGCATTTCTCTAAGAGAAAAAGAGACAAACTGAACATTGACATTGCAATCGAGAGAGAGAGACAATGATGCTGTGAGATACGCCATCTCACTGCCCAATCTTTTACTTTATATAAGTATATATTGTTATTGATGATTGATTGATTTAGAGAATATTACATTTGATATTTAAGAACTTAGTTACATATTCCCTGCAAATTTGAAGTACCAAATTTGATCCTAGACTATTCTTGGAACTTTTAACTTTTTTGGTCAAGTGTATAATAACATCGAAATTATCTGTTTCTGGTTTCCCTATAGAAAAATATGAATTATAATTTCTTCCTCAGATAATTTTTACAGAAGTTAAGCAAAAAATTGCCGTGGCAAAAAGGTTTCTACATATTCAAACTTCTGAGAAAAATTCCGGCCAGACAAGGTATCTACATTTTCCGAATTGAAACATTTATGTTAAAAAATGATTCTAAACTCGAGTGATGAGCTATTTGTGATGGAATTTTGAAGCCAAGCGTGCTGGAGTCAGGAGATGATTCTCAATTCATATACGCAGAGTCAGAGTCTGGAGACGCTTCTCATTCATATAAGCAACCACAAAGAACTGCATTCTCTTGATGATTTTACAACATACCTTCTTCACTCACTGATCAGTGTTGATGTCATTAATTTAAGACACGCCCATTTTAACTAAAGCTGATAACTAAAAAAATTGAATCAGACTGGTCGTCACTCCAAAGTCCAAACCTTGACAGCAAATTTGATCTTGATTTATATATATCTTGTTTATCTTAGCTGGCAAGCTTGAAAGCATCAATAAAAAGACCATAGGTGAAACCCATCTTAAAATTATTCAGAAGGGCCACAGGAAAAGTCACTTTTGGCCGGCTGTAGTAGAATCTAGTCACATACTCTGTAAGAAGTACACACACCACCGCAGCAATAACATCATTGACACCTAAAGCTCCAAAAGACAGGGAAATGGTTTGAGCAACATAAAATCCTCCTAATAAGGATATACCTCCAAAAAGGGCCCTGCGGGAAGGCCTTTTGAAGTAGTTACTTGAGATCTCTGGAATAATTCGAATTATGTCAACCAGTCGTCTCGGTCCTCCATTGGTTTGTGCAGCTTGGACTTTAAATAATCTGCGTGAGGATCTTGAAACAGGTTCAGCACTTTTTCTATGCAAAACCTTGACTCCTGGAAATAGACCAATGTTGAAGAGTCCTATGGTAGTGGATCTCATAGAACATGACATTGAGGATCCTGGAACAAAGAAACAAGAGAGGGGTTTGATGATGTGAAGTTGAGACGTGCAAAAAAAAAGAGCTTAAATTTACAATAAGCATCATTCAAATGATTAGATAAGATAACTTTTCTCTCCAAATCGAATTTGGAAATGAAGCCAAAGCTATAAGCCCAAGATTTATCATCCTGAAACCAATAAATTCACAAAAACATCCTTTTCATTTCTTGTCTTATCATTTATAGTGGTCAGGATAGCTAAAAACCAAGAAATAGCTTATGCAACGAATCAGAAATTGTCCAAATTTTCTGAGGGGGGTCTTTGCAGAAAAAGCTTCCTACTCTCGGTGTAAAGGTAAGGCACACGTACGTATATCTTACTCTTCCCATATCACTATGTAATTCTGGTTTCACAAAATGGCAGCTGTAGAATATCTTACTATGTCATAATTCCATTAATAATTACTTATCTCTACATATAACAAACCCGATACCATAATCTAAATGCTAAAACATCTGCAAATTACTTCCCGTAAAGAATAACTTCCAGCTGCCTAACTGCAGTTAAGAATGTTTCTTCGATAGCAAAGTCCTAATATCTTTCATAAAATTACAAGGCGGAATCCAATATAGATGATCAAGTATTTTGAGCTGTACATCACGAAATGGCACCCTATGTAGTATGTATTATTCCCAAACAGTCCTAAACTTGTTTTTTTTAAGAATGTTCAGCAAATTAATAATCCCCTATTCTCTCTGTCTCGGGTTTTTAAAAAATTTAGAACAGATACAAAAAACAACAAGTCTTAATAACGGTGTACAGATACACAAATGCAACACATCAGAATCTTGCGAGCATAAATAATAAATAAATACAGACACACACATATATAAAGAAACAAGAGCTGGTTTGTAAAATGAATCAGGGAAGTTAAGTTCCGATGACTAACCTTAACAGTAAGGACTTGCTTCTCTAGCAGCTTCCGAGTAAATGATGTGGTTCAGTTTAGTTTCACTTCTCAGAAGCTAAGAGAAGAGGATCCGCTACGCCTCTAGTCGGGTCCTATTCCGCCCCAATTGGATTACAAGTTTAGGATTATTGTAATTTCCACCCCTTCTTTTCCTTTTTTAATATTATACTAGTACATAAATCACTTGTTTTTATTATTATATATAATAAATTACAATTTTAATATATCATTGTTAAGTTTCGAACCTTATACGTCTTTAACAATAATTTTTAAAATTATACATAACGGTTCCCATCAAATTGATGTGACCGAATTAAGTGAGCAAATGACCAATATCCAAAAATTTAAGTTTTCGTATCTATCTATAATATATTATATAATATATTATAATAGACGAATCATTAAAAATTTGGTAGTATGTCTATACTTGGTGAAATTACTTAATTATCATTACTTAATTATTTCAATTCTAATTATGGGGTCGATCTAATTGATGTTAAAGTCAAATTTCTCTATTACTTTACCAATTTCAATTATATTTTATATTGAACTCTATATCATTATAATTTATATTAAATTCAACTTCTTCTACTAATTTATATTTGAATTCATATCGAGTTCTATATTATTCTAATTTGTTACTCCAGACTAAATTAATAAGAAACTAAATATAATTATTAAGATTTAGTTGATATGTCATGTGAATCGGGATAAAATAAAATAATAATATTATCAGTACTCCTAAAAAAATTATACAAATGAACTTGGATAGACAAAATAATATATTTTATTTATCCAGGATAAAAAAATACATTATACAATTGATTCATACCAACACAAAACTAAATTAAAAATACAATTCGACCAACAAAAATAAAATAATATATACTAATTATCAGTTTAAAACAAAATTATCTTATTGACCCACACTTTTTTTTAAATTAAACTAAAAATAATTAATTTGATTTGGTCGGTGTATTGGGCATTGCCGTAGAGCTGGCAATTCGTTCGTTTCGTGTACTTTCGTGTCGTGTATTTTCGTGTTTCGTGTCATGAATGCCTAACCCAAACCCGAACCGTTAATGATTCGTTTCGTTTCGTTTCGTGTTCGTGTACCTTCATTTCGTGTACATTTCGTGTCGTGTTCCGTGTAATTTAAAATTAATAATAATAATAAAGATAAATAAAATATATATTTAAATATAAAATTTTTACTAGTCAAGTCTTAAATCTATAAGTGATAAGAACTCGAGTGTAGTCAAATTTTATGAAATTTAAATTTGAATCTATTTTCTGTAAATCTTATATGTAATATATTATTGTAAGATATACGTATTCATATAATTTTTACAAATTTATTTATTTCGTGTACTTTCGTTTCGTATCGTGTACCCAGGTGTAAATCCAAAACCGACACTAAATTCATCCATGTACTTTCGTGTGCGTGTACCAAAAATGTCAAACCAAAACCAACATAATGAAGACATTATATTTTTATCCTCAATAAAATAATAATTTCTTTATAATAACATTTCTCTCCTTACAATGTTATCACTTTAAATAAATTTAAATGTACTAAAAAGTTACGAACATATACGTCTACTAATATAATTATTATGAAATCATATCATTTAAAATTTTAAATGAACAAAATTAAATTCATTTTTTTAAAAAAATATATAAAATTTTTAAAAAAATTAAGTTAGGTTAATATAATGGTATATTATAGATAAGTAGTGACTCCGTGAGGTTGAATTAACTTAATTTGTATTCTTATATTTTTAATTATTATAATAAATAATTAAAAAAGCTATTCAAATTTTTGTTATCAGAATTTAACTAAATTTTATGATTGATTTCTTTTACATCTTTGGTCGATGCTTCGGGCGAAACCAATTCCCAAGGTGTGACGGGCGGTAAGTAATTGCCAACATTTGCACCAGCTTCTCTCTCTGGAGTGGTGTCTTAAAAAAAAATACTTCCTAAAGAAAAGAGTGCAAGATTCAAAGTCCAAAAATATTTGTTTACTTGGAGAAACGAAAGATTGATTGTATTCATGTACGGACTATAAAACGGGAAGAACTAACACTCTTCCTAAATCTAATTCAAAAACTAAAAGATTAGCCAAGACACACACAAGACATAAAACGAGTACAATTTCTTCTTGGAGCACCACCTGAAATTTAGAAAGTTGATGAAATTTTTGAGAGGCAATCAGAAATAAGTAGCATTATGCTGCCTCCGACTCATTGACACAAAATATCATTTTTTAAACCTTTTGTCTTTCTTTCTTTTGGTTAATTATTTCCTTCCTGCGCCTAACTATTGATGGTAATGTGCCAATATTCAAATATGAAATTGTTCAGATAACCCGGATTACTAAGCGAAGGCCAGAAGTAAAACAAGCCAAATCTCATCTGTTCAGACTATATACACCACTCCTACACAAATATAAAAATAATACATACATATGTTATATAATATTGCATTCAAGTAGACGAAAACCGGCTGCTGGACAGGTAGTCTAATACAATTGAAACATCTCCGCGTTGCAATGCCAATTTCCAAACCAGTTTTCGGCAGTCTATGCTTGAAAGGGCTTCTACTTCCACTTCCTAAAAACAAACTTCAAAAATTTCAGGAACTTTGTATGTAAAATTCTACACTATTTAAAAGAAAGTTGTTTTTGAGGTAGCTTTCAAAAAAATTATTAAGTTTACACAATTTAAGTAGAGTAATAAATCCATAACCTTCATTAAAAGCCAAAAGGCTCTTTTGATGATGTCATCACCTAGTACTGTTTTTTGGTTATCCCTCCCATACTATATTTAAAACATGATTACTATTGTATATCACTATATCTCATAATAAATTTGTAACAGATACTACTACAATTCCAAATTGAACGCAATGGCGGAATCTGATTTAAATATTATAATTAAGTTGAAAACTTATTGATGTATTTGCCTAAAGATTCTTGTAAATGTTATAAATAGTTAAGTAGTATATTATAATCATCGTCATCATCTAATATATAAATAAATAATAATCATATATTACTTGGACCCCCAAAATGAGGTATTTTGGTCATTCTTTCTTCTAGAATTGCAAAATCAGCCATAAAGGTTTTCCTTCATATAATTCAAACTAAATATATCATTGTCCCTTTAAACAAAAATTTACAATGTATCACTTAATTCCTAACATTATCATATCCCACAATTGAGTTGAAAAAAATTAGAATTCCCTGGCTTAGTATTTTACCAAAACATGCCATGGTAGTCTTTAAGATGCAAAGTTTATTGGATCATAAAATTTACGGATGATAAAGACAAGAAAATGAAATTTGCAAGTAATTGTGATTGTTTTTTACTGACTTTTCTTACAAGCATCTGTTATTGTAAAGTGTATGTACTGTTCTCTACAACAATATACATAAAAATAGTATATTAGTATAACATAGGATATACACTCAACTCTCAAGAAAGAAGATGTTTACCTCAAAGCTTTCAGCCTATCACATATTAGTCCATATCTTAAGAAAGTTCAAATCCTGCATTAGATTTGATAGCATAGAGTAACTTTGCTCTCAAAGTGCTCGAACGTTTGTAGCTCGGAAGCTGGATCCATTTAATAGGACAAAATAAGCATCCAAACATTCAAATTCTACAAGTAATATAGACAATAAACTTCTCGTGTATGTTCTTAGGCTTTGAAATTTTAATAAACCCTTCTCCAAAATATCTAGATAGTTGGATAGATATATACCTTGAGAGTATTGTAGCATGTCGATGCTGATGGAAGGCGCTCCAAATCTTGTCCACCAATAGCTGCCCATAGAGGCATATCACCTGCTACCTATAGAATTTGCTTTGTTAACTTCTACAATAACTTTTCGAGTGTATGAAACTTTAATTATATCTGAAGAGGAATGCAACACAATAGAAGAGCTTTGGTATTTCAACCTTCTACATTAGAGAAAAATACACATCAGCTATACCAACAGTCCGGTAAAGAGTCAAAGCTGTTGAATGCTATTATACGTTCAGGAAACACTCTGTCTAAAACCTGAAGGTGTTAGAGGAAGGCCCTTTACAAGATCTTACATTATTATTATTCTAACAGTTAGATTTGTCGCTTAAAAATAGAAGTTGTACACATGATTAAGAAGGGTGCACTTATAAATGATAGAGCCAGACGAGTGGTAAAGATTATAAGTTCAGATTAACAAATCTTGTTTTTCTATTATCCTGTCTCTCGCACAGAGGAAAAACTCAACCAAGCAACGAATAAGGTGTCCCCCCCCACCCCCAATTTAGCAGGAAAAAAAATTAGTTAGCAAAAACAAAGTACCCCCCCCCCCTCCCAGCTGAAGCAGGCTGTCATGTTTACTAACACATGTATGCCTGTAATTTTATTGATTAAGATCTTCATTGTAGCTAACCTTAAGGATTTTCTTTGGGCTGCGGATGATTAATTCGTTAACATACGGGACATAGCATAGTATACGGGACATGGAGAGGACAACGACTCATGCAACTCGATTAAAGATTACCCTCGTTTCCGGTATTCAACTGTACGAATGGGAAAAACATCTACCAATATTAAAAATTGTCAATCATGTTACCTACTAATAAATCAGGGATACAACCATATCTTAAAAAATTTCGTCGTTAGACATAGAATATTTACCACCCTCTCCAACTTGAAAACATTTTTTTTAGTTAGTTGGGCCATGAAATGTCAAAAGTATACTTAGATTTATATATTTCCAACATTCCGAATTCAATTGCACATATAACATCTGAACTTATCATACAAGTATCTATCAGTGTATTAGTTAAATGTTTATTAAATCCGTGCAAGGGCACCGTGGTATTATAAACTATTTTACAAGCACAGAGATGGCTATGTACAAATCTAAAAACATTGATTAATGACTCAGATAGTGAAATACTTCCAGGAACACCTTACATATTGCCCCTACATACTTATATGGAAAAACAAGAAATATATAGGCTTGCAAAAGCTTTATCCTCTTAGCAAGGGAGATGAAGATACCAAATGATACCTTGTGAATTGTAAATGTTGGCTGCAAGTGTTTGAACCCAAGTAAAGGAGCTCGAGAACAACTTGTCACAAATTTAAGAAGTAAACATCGTTCATTAGGTTCAAACCCCGCCAACACCTATGATGCAAACAGATTAAACTTAATTATTAGAGCAAGTCTATATAAGAGGCCCAAACAATTTCATTCAACAAACAATTTCTTGTAGATTGTAAAAGAACAAATTTGCAGAGAAAAAGTAGATCTCAGATCTTCTCCTCATCAACTATATGATAGCAGATTTTTTAGACGAAACAAAATTATTGCAGTACATTTATGTTTCTCACTTTGGTAATTTAAGGGGTGTACTGCAAGATGCAGTGATACTGATACATACATGCCCGCGTTACCCTCCCTGCTACTCTTTTACTTGACCAAAATTATTGTAAGGTGACTAGAAACTTATGAATCTTTGTAATGACAAAACATGAAATCAGACCATTATAGTGTACCTCTTAAAATATCCTCAGACTGTGAGATTATACCAGAAGCCAACAGTTGCTCTTTAAGGCTCTAACACATTAAACTATTTGCATTGAAAACTGACTGAGATATACACAAGTCATATTTTATTTGTTTACCTTCCCATTTTGGGGTATATATATTCCATCCTAAAACAGAGGTAGATTAGAGTGGTAAAGAACCAGCCAAACAGGCAAGCAAACATTTAAATTAAACAAATTGAAAAAAACTTGCATTCAAGTAATTACCGTTAACATGCCGTTAACATACACTAACGGAATGAACGGAAATAATATTGATAGGCGGCCATATCATAATTGAACTAACCGCCAACTTGCAGTTAGGTAAAGGCAATCATAATTTCTTGCCGTCGACCCTAGTTCTTAGATGGAAGATTTTTTTTTTGGGGCAAGTAAATTTTTGGAAAACACCTACATATTTTCAAGTTTTATAGGGCACTTTTGTAATTTCCAATTTCAAATTTTGTAATATCTATAATTTACAAATTTCATAAAATTTATAATCTCATAAAATCTATAATTTCGTAAAATTTACAGGTACTTTTTTCAAAAAAAATATGTAAATGTGAATAATTTTGCAAAAACTAATGGATCAATTTAGCAAAAAAAACACTGACATATTCATTTAGCAAAAAAATAAATGAATTTATATAGCAAATAAACAAACCAAAACTAATTGATTTATGGGATTTTTTCATAAATACCCAAGTTTTACAAACTTTTTGCAAATATACTATCACTTTTTAAAATATTTGCAAAAATACGTTCAACCATTTTTGCAACCACGTTTGCAACTTGAATTTATAAAAAAAAATGCAAAAGTACGTTCTGCAAATTGCAACCATATTTGCAACCTAATATGCAACATAACATGCAACTCGGAATGCAACATAAACAAACAGTTACACAATTTGAATTAAACTGCAACCTATTATGCAACATCGTATTTTTGCAAATATTTTCAGAGTAATAATAGTATTTTAGCAAATCTTTTTAGGAGTTGGTAAAATCGCAAATAATTTTACAAAAAATTGTATTTTTGGTAAATTCCCTTGATTTATTTCGCAAAAAAAAACCTAGATTTAGCAACAAAAAAAATAAACTAATTAATTTAGGAAAAAAAATAACTAATCTTTTTTAAAAAAACAAAAAAAAAACTAAAAACAACTAACGAATTCCGTTAAAAAGTCAAAAACGAGTTAATATTTGTGCCAAATTTTTAATGTTCAATGACTAAATAACAAGTTAATTCTAGTTCAGTGTACCATTAGCAAGCTTTTTAATTTCAATGATCCACCTGCAAGTTGGTCATAGGTTCAATTAGCCTATTAACCCCATTTTATTTATTCAAGGACGGTACACTAGCCAATCAGAATTAAGTTGTGTAGAACAACAAAACTTATACCCATTGTTTACCTGCCAGAACAACTTAACCGTCCGACTACCTTCGGTATAGCCACCAGTGTAGCGGGTATTTTTTTGTAAATCATCAACATCTATGTCATAATTTCCGCCAGAAAGCAACTGCAGATTGAAATTGGTATTCAGATCACTAATAATTCATATCAGGTAAAAAAACTATTCACGCTTCAAATGCTTAGTAATAAGAATTGTTTTAAATGTATGCATGCCAATCTTCCATGCGCCAATATATATACATGTCTAATCAATAGACATCAACTAATAATACAACAAAACATAACTTGTGTAGTCATGCTCTAGAATATCGTAAAGACAAGTTTGTTCTAAAGCACAATTATCAGCAGCACGTCTTGTAATTTCTTAAGTAACCAAGTTTTAGATATTGCCCTGCACCAAACAGGCAAGCAAACAATTAAATTAAACAAATTGGAGATTTGATACCATGTTAACTAATCAGCTCATTTAACATCTTAAGATGTTAGAGTTAGAGGAAAGCCTTAAATGGATCATAACAGAGTGGTGGCAAAGGTACTCTCACAACTCTAGCCGTGTGATGCACGACAAGCAATGAAAAGGACAAAGAGACTATTTGAGAGCTATATAAGATGCTTTGGAAGCCCAATAATTAGGACTATTTGTTAGTTTTAAAAATGGAATAATATAATTACTTATTAGATAATAAGTTCAATTTGAAAAGTAGTTTAGACTTCTACATATATAAAATTTCCCTTTGTATTCTATTCAGAGTTCTACTATTAGATTAAAGTTGTTTTCTAGATTTCCTCAAGAGATTCCGAAAACACAAAATCAGCACCCCCCCCAAATTAAGATGTCTAAATTGTTGGAGATCGATTCTTATTTCGTAATTACTGGATTAAAAAAGAATTGTCTGGTCTTGAACCGAATTACCTTTACTTAGTTACTTTGAATCAGGAACAACTCCCAGAATCCCTGCTCTTAGCTCTTAACTCTTAACTCTTAGGAGATATCATCAAACTGATTGTATTCGGGAATAGTTGGTTCCTAGATGTTGGATATCACGAAGACGACTAGTTGACGACTAGTCGATATGAAGGTACTCAGCCGCTGAGAGTCTCCAAGCCCGACTTGTTGTCGACTAGTTGACGTGAAGGTCACCCAAGAGTCTCGTAACCCGACTTAGGGCCTTCATAACCATAATTGTGATGTACCATGCTTATTTTGAACTTATTATTCTATTACTTTTGATCTAAATTATAAAACTAACATGTCAAATATATTATATATTAAATCTATTAATTATATGTATAATGAACACTTTGTCGACTTTTTACAACTAGTCGGGCGACTTGTCGACTAGTCTTCACGAAGGTACTCGGGCGTCGAGGGTCAACTTGGCGCCGTGATAACCTTAGACTGTATCTGCCAACACCAGGGACTCAGGGAAAGGAACATACAAATATCCTGATAATCATAAAAATATTGCATTCCTTAAAAAATTAATATGTAGATCACAAAGAAAACATTGTGGTCATTTGTAAAAGAAAAATTATATTTTGCGAAAGAATTGTATATATATTTATAATATTTATTGTTAAAACATGAGAAGAAAATATGTATTAAAAAACATATTGTGCACATATACAATGACTTCTTGAAATATATATTATGTTAAAAACAAAAAGAAAAATTACATGAAACATTAATATTAGTTCTAAGATTCTAATATTAGCTAAGTTCTAAATTGATCCAGCCCGTATAATATATGGACAGATCTAACATAAATTTACATATTTAATAATAATATTCAACAAATAAAATAATAAAACTCTAAAAAAAATTATCTACCTCTAAATAACATGTATTAAATTTATACTTTTCTAAACCTTAGATTCACCTTAATCGAATACTCAAAAATTATGATTTTATTTCGATATATCTTAGACTCCTCGTTTGCTTTGTTATGGGGGTATTATGTATGAGTGTATATTATTATCAAAACAAATTTGATTATCCATCGCACTTGAGACTCTTGAGTATAACAGATTATGAGTGAGCTTTAAAGATAAAAATTAACTCCAACTTGAACTATTTTTTTGAGCTTCATCATTACAGTTTACAAAAGAGGCCAAAATTATAAGAAAAACAATCTGAAGGACTGGAATAAGTAAACTGTCACAATCTCATCAACTGCAAAAATAGATCACTTGATACATCTGGGAAAGAGATTGGGACAAGGTCCTTGATCCTACCACTATTTAATTGCAAAAATTAAAGATAAAAAACTGATAGAAGTATAACGGATCACAAGATAATCAAATGAGACATAGCTTCATTCATCTAGAAACAAGCAAAATTATATCTAATAACTAGTTATTCCCTAATTTAACAATACACTTTAATGTCAAAGAAATTACCTGATTAAATTCACTTGCATTGAACAACTTCAGCCAAGATGGAGATATAAGATCTGATAATCCTCGGAAGAAGGCATTCGATAAATACAGTACCTGCATTTAAGTATTGTGATATATCAGGACAAGTACAATGTTTAAAAAAATTGCAGAAAAACTTTCAGACCTGCCGATTAAGTTTATAATCTGCCATTGCATGAATGTACTGCAATTTGTTTTCATTTGTCACACACACGTCCTTTCCACCAGGCTTTAACTCAATTATTTGTCTTTTCCCAAATGCCTCTTCAGTAACAGTAAAATCAAGAAAGAGTTCCTTGACATCACCATCATAATGCTGCAAAAATGACATAGGCTTGTACTAAGAATCTATGTATATGCAGAATGGTGCACAGAAGAACAGTATGGATAAATGTCCAAAAGATGTATGTTATAAGCTTGTTTATGAAATGATTATCATATTTATAAAATTCAAAAATGCTTATTATACTTTGAGCTCATGGTTGTAAAAATCGGAAATCGGTGGAGATACCGATTAGAGATTAATCGGTAAATCGGGGATTAATCGGAATGATTAATCGGAGCAAAAATCGGGTACAATTTTATAATATATTTTATCAAATATATTATAAACATAGCGTATATACAGATAATATCCTAGCAGTCTAAGATATGGGTTTACATGGGCCATCGGGCTCGAACAAATGTAACACATGTCATCTTTACACTAATTTAGTCCCACTTAGTCCAGTAACAAGCCGATGCGTACATCTTTGATCTCCCCCACCCCAGTTCATTACTCTTTCTTCCCCAATTCATCACTCTCGCCCATCGTCTTCTTACCCTTACACATGTGAACAAACCATTCTAAACCATCTAATCATTTCTTGTAATGCTTTAAAGTCAATTCAACAAGATTTTACAATCTATTCGTATATTCATATCAACCTCTCGTTCCGATGCAACCAAGAAATATACAATACACACATATATGTACATCTTGGGTTTGATTTGTGAAAATTGATCAAAAAGCTTTAGATATCAGTTGAATGCCATCCGATTTTTCGGAGTTTGACCCGATGTCAACCCGATTTTGACCCGTTTTGTGAAAAAACGATTTTTTGACCGTTTTTGCAGTATCAGATCGGTGACCTCCCGTATAGCGATTCCCCGGACGATTAATCGGCGATTTTGCCGATTTTTAGAACCGTGTTTGAGCTTAATGAATCTTTTTAAAGCTAAAATTTCATGGGACATTAAAAAAATAATCTTAAACACCAATATTATCATATAATAGTTGTCATTCGGGAACAAGTAAACCTGTCTCCAGGCTTTGAACCGCTGACCTTGCGGAATACAAATATTTTAGATGAACTCCTTACTTCCCACAAGTTCACAGAATCCTCATATGTATAATTCAGCAAATGTTCATTTAAACAATGACATAATGCACTTTTCTTTAGGGTGAACATACGCAAGCCTCCTCTACCACACAATAAACTCGACAACAATCACCAAAAGGTACAAATTTGAGTTTATATCCGACTATTTCAGTTTTCTTTAATAATTCATCCTGCTAGAAGCAAGATGGCCCATTTATTTTTGTACGATTTTATAACCGCTAAGATAGATGTTTAAGCAGTCTCTGGGGTCCAAGCTAATTTCAACCGCAAACTTTCAAATCGTTCAAGATTCTAAATTAAATAATTAAAACACCTAAGCATGCTTTGCCAACCGGACACATACACAATTCGTCAAGGAACATGCCAAACTAGTTAACAAAAATGAATATTATTGCCAAAGAAAACCTGGTATTACTTATTGGATGGATATGTTCGAGACGTTGATAATGTGCCGCATAAAGGTAATGATGTACATAATTTGTTTAAAAACAATTTTGAAAGTGTAATCCGAAAAACTGTACAAGAATTCTATCTAGTCAGGCGTGAAACAAGATATGCAGCTAGAGGGTGCAGAATTTCTGTGAATAATTATAAATTATTTCGATTAAAAAATTGCATTACAAGAACTTACATTTGCACTTGTCTGAACAAACATATTAGAACTGTCTAATGATATGAATATATGAATTTTAATGCAAGTGACACATTTTTTTATGTCATGAGACCAATGTGAAACTCATTATATCATTTAAGTTTTGTGATGAACTGAAAGTGTATCAAGGACAATGATGCAAGGCTAAAATTTGTTACTATATTCTAAAGGTTACTGATATCAATCAAATGGGACATGATCACTAACTGATCCTTCCTTGACCCGTAAAATCTAGTGCAGAAAGGAAATAAAGAAAATATCTTAAGAACTATGACATTATTTAGCTTGATGTGGGGCTCACCTTTACATACATAAGATTCCTGTAGAGCTCTGGGTCAAGTGTTGATAATTCATCAAGGAAGCTATAGCGACCTAGGAGCTTTTGAACAAAAACAAGAGAAAAGGAATAATCCAGTAATATTTCTTCATACAGTGCTTTCCCAACAATTCTTCCTAGAAATTCAATCATCTGCACACCGTTCTCTAGAAACCTTGCAGCTGTATTAGGGATCAAAAGTCTATCTGAAGCCGAGGTCTGGGAGAATAGCCCATAGCTTAGACAAATAGTATTAAACAGTCATTCAAATGCACAAGAGAAGAAAATAAGACAGCAGTTGATAACACAAGTGCTACCTTAAACTTACTCTGGCGAAAATGCAGCCTTCGCTATATCGGTCAGAAACTCTTTAGATAAACCACCATAGTCTAGGCCAGCCTCTGGAAGACCACATTCACTAACAAATGATACATGGATACTAGACTTCAACCTTGATCCAAGGGAATTTAGTTGTTGAAATCCGTCTTCGACAATATGACCACGACGAATAACGATCTCAATGGCTTGTGAATTAGGTCCTACCACTTGACCAGCCATTCTTCGAGATACTTTGTCCATGCTAATGAATTCTCTGAACATCTGAACTCTGCTAAACAAAAATTATATCATAGGTATAAATGAGCAGTTTAAAAATTCTTCGACTCTTGTGTGTGTGTGTGTGTTTTTTTGGAATTTTGGGGGGAGGGTGAGAGGATAAAATTTACAGATAGTGCAACAAAAATTTGAAAAATAAATTATTACAGACAATTTCCAAAAAACAGTGTAATATCACATTTGGCTGTAACCAAAATAAAAAATAATTCCAGGCAGAGTCTCGTAAGCAAACAATGTATGGCATGTAATTTTAGCTCACAAACATGTTTCATGAAAATGCATATAGGTTCAGCACTTAATATCATACTTACCTTTCTTTAAATGGGAATACATGTGGAGTAGTCGTAATGACGGAATGTGTGCTTGGAACCGCCAAAGAGTCATCAGCTTTAATATTAGTAGATAAAACTCCATGAGTTCTGGCAGCGACAGCAATTGGTGGCCTATTCTTTCTAGCTGGTGATAGCCACAAAGATGGAGGGCAAAACTGGTGCCTGCAGTCCCTTTCATACAATAGGTGTAGACAACGTATGGCAGCATCCATAAAAGTCTTACTCAGTTGGCTAATACTGTGGGACAAGGCATTATATACTAGTGTATTAAGCATTGATGAAATTTTCCGTTGCTGCTCCAGAGTAAAGGGAACCTAGTTTGATTGTAGATTAATTTAAGACTTTCATTAAAGAAGGCTGAAGTCATAAAGTTACTATACATCAGGAACAAAAAAAGAATTGTGAGAGTTATTGTACCTGTTTTTCATAGAATTCAATGTCATCAAGAACTAACAACAAGTGCGAATAAGTAGCACAGAAGAGATGAAAAAGACAACGGGAACTTTTTGATAAGCCTTCTGGACCACATTTTAAAGTCTCTACATCCCAAAATTCTATAGAATCCTCATCAATCTGATCAGCAGTAGAACTGTCATTGTTTAGATTCATATTATCGAAATCTGAATTCAACTTGCCAGTCATTTTATGCAAGACATGTAACCATTTGTTTCCTCCATCTTTAGTTCCTTGCCTTTTCTTCCTTTCTAATATATTCCCACTATTGCTTCCGGATGGTTTAGTTACATTATTTCCTGCTTGAGGATTATTTCTAGGAAATATAGATTTTTCGAGTGCTTCCCATAGTTTAAGGAGAAACCCAGGAGTAAAAGATAAAATGTTGAGAAGAGGCAATGATCCCACGGGATGAAGTTTAGAAAATATCCTAAGCATACAAAAATAATAGGATGCAACATCAAGCAGCTCCCATTTTCCAGGGAACTCTGAAATGTCCCTTGGCGTGTCATGGATACTAGGAATGGAAAAATCCTTTTCAAAGGTTAACAGTTTCATAAGATGCCACTGCTGACAAGTAGGTTTAAAATAGTCCATGTAGGACATCTTTAAAGACATGTTAGTGGAGCACACATCAATCAGCATCGTCTCAACCGATTCATCAGAACCAGAGGAATCCTGATCCACCTTTCTAAACCCTCCAATTTTCTCAAGGCAAGATAACAATTCCTCAGCAAGGATGATAACGACATGAATGTACAGTTCATAGTCTAGATCTTGGGTGAAGTTTCCATGACCATCAACTATATGGTGACTGCCTGTTGTAAGACATATTATGTTTCCAAGAGCCCAACCAACTTTTGGCATCATTCTAGATGAAGATGATATCATCAAGTGATCCACCTTGGAAATCTCCTTTAACATTCTCTCTTTTGAAATCTGCCATCACCTGCCACACTTTGATCAGCATCCTAGAGTTTTCATATAAACCATCAACTTTTAATGCATTATTTTATCAGAACGCAAATAAATAACACATAAACATATTACCTTTACATATAATTTTTTACATGTTATTATTTCAGCGGCTTCTGGATATGCAATTGTAAATTGAAACAACGTTTGTTGACAATAAACAAGGTAAAAATAGATAAATGATCAGCATCATGTTTTATACACTATTAAAAAAATGAGCTATGTCTAACATAGAGATAATGATATCTTTGTTTCTTTTATATGTGTGGTCTCAAAGATTTAAAACTGAATTATGATATTACTTTTTATTTATAATTATACTATAATGTTATTCAGTGTAATAAATTAGAGCACCTATCAGGGTTGGACTCCTCTATAAGTCATGTTTCCTCCAACATATTAAACTTACATTTAATTATAACAGATTATTGGAATTACAGGTCCTCTTTTATAAAGTTGCAAATTGCAACTTTCACTCTTCAGCATGTGATATATTTTCTGCGGTCATTTCATGCAAGCTTACTTATCTAATAAGGTTCGATTGATCATTATTTATTCTTAATTCTTGATTTTTGTCCTACATTATTTAAGTGCACAAATTCCTGGGTGACAAAAGTGTATGACAAAAGTTCAGCAACATCAAGATTCTTGTCAAAGCATACTTCATTCCTGAAGGACCTTACCAGTAATACTCTCAAGCAACGAAATAATACAGACTTATGTCTTAGCGAAGATAGTAGAATTGCTGGTAGACGTTGTGCAAACCATGGGATAGTCAGTAGAAAAATGAAAAACTGTTCAGCAGCGTGCTGCACTTCTAAGGAGCCATTCTTCTCAATATCCAATAAATGAAAGGGCCGTAGAGATATAGTGATTGCACTGGCTGTAATTAATAGTTTATCGTCGTTCAGGCCCGCACCGGTCACTTGTGGAAAAGGAGCATCCAATCTAATGATATAACTTCTGACACAAACATACAAATTACTTCTGTTACTTCCCATAAACTGAATTAAGTCTTTAACTGCATTGTTGGCATCCTGAAGACTGCTCTCAGAATTATATCTCCACCCTTTTACATCGGTCAACATAACAAGAAAACGCATTCCTAGAGATGTAAGAAGAACAAACTCATTAGCCCCTTGTCGAGTATAGTCACACTCGGCGAGTGTGAGTAAGCACAAGGAAATTAGCTTCTTTGCTTGATAAAGCCATTTCCTTCTTTCTTCTGGTGAACACGTGCTTAGAGTGCAGAAATTCTTCTGAGGATCTAGGATGAGGAAAACAATAGTATGAGTGAAAAACTTTAATAAACTTTGAGATAATTAGAAATTACGTTGAATAAATTCAGCATTGACAAGTATACAAAGGTTTAACAAAACATGAGCATCTGCGAGTTGTGAAATACCAAAATTAAAATGGCATCTCCAACATTGTACGTTCTAAATTACAGTCTTAAATAAAGGATACAAAACAATCAGTACTCAAGTAGTAAAATAAAATAACTAACCAGTTGAGTTTAAGCTCTCCAACAATATTCTAAAACACGTCTGCATAGAATCAACATCTCTAGCCTGAATTTTACGATATCTAGTCGACAAACACGTAGTGAAGAAAAGAAACGGTCTCAACAAAGTATTAGAAATCCACGAGGCTGTGATCGTGGATCTCGTGTGACAACTAATCAGCTTTTGCCAATCTCGTTGAAGCTGCAACGCCAACATCTTCGTCGAAATATAGCTCCTCCAAACTCTCTACACAATTTACGTAATCATTCGAAAATCACATAACCTAATCAACTAAATATCACAAAACTAATCAACTAAAATAGACACAAAACCTGTATAAAAAGAGCAGCAGATGTAGCTCTTCGAGTAAAATTACGAAGCTCCCTTTCTTGAGAAACTCTCTCAAGTAACGCATCCCTAGTGATCTCTTTAGCACTTGCACCACGCAATGAGACCTAATTAAACATAATTTTCACATCATCTTAATTGAAAATTGCATAGTGCTTGAAATGATTTAGCAGAAATTAAACAAAATTAGCGAGATTACACAGATCCATAATTGAATATACATACATGAATAATTGAGTTTGTAAGTATCTGTAAGTAGAAATATACCTGGTGTTTTCTAGGTTCGGCCATGGAATTGACGATTATCGAGAGAGACGACGATGAGTATAACCGAGGTCACTGTTTTTTAAGCATCTTACTTTTCTTTTAGTAAAATATGAATTAAAAAATTCTTTGGCACAATTTAAAAAAAATAATAAATGAAAATACAGAAGAAGAACATCTAATTTATTTTAGTTTTAGAGGTTGAAGTTGATTTTATATTTATGAAAATATAAGATAAAATACATACTCAATTCCCCACATTTTCATGAATTTGAATAGATTGCAAACGATTCACTAGAACTAAATTTTCATTTGCAGTAAAAATAAAATTCATTGATGCATTGAAATTGTGTTCAGTAACAGTTGAAAGGAACAGGTGGTCTGTTTCTGTTATAATCACCAGCTACTAGCTTGCTGCTGTAGCCTGGGACTTGCCTGTGATTTTCATCTTGCATTGCAAGTATGTCATAACAAACAGAGTGGGAGTTTCAAAACATTAAGCCAAGGAGTTGTTATGGTTGGAGGTGCTCTGCATTGTCGATTGCGGTTTCTGTGTAGACTAGTAACACTGCATAATGTGGCACCGGAGATGTTACACCATATCCTGTAAAATGAGCTACAAACTCAGAGACGTTATCGTTCTTGTTGATATTCTTTTCTTAATTATTTTTCAATATGTCAAGAAAGAACATGAGCACTTGCAAAGAAAGAACAGCTTTTCATCCTTTTTCAATCAATTCTTCACCACCTCTCCAACATCCGAAACCTTTGTAAATGGACTGATATTAGCTGAAGTATCGTATGAATGATGTCCAAGATTAATCTCCCAGCTGCAAACATCACAGACGGTTGCTCTATTTAGTTTCATTTTCTGTCTCGATAGTATCCATCTCAGCATCAGCAGCAATAGTTTCAATGCTCCATCTCAGCATCAGCAGCAATAGTTTCAATGCTCCTATGTCATCTATCAGACCATCACTACAACTTACTCCATGATCACTTTTGTGGGACTTGAGCAGCAACAAACACTGAATCTGATTTACAAATTGTTTGCTGTTGAATGCTATAAATCTTAACATTTCTATCAAGCTGTTGAACCATGAGGTAATGGCTTTTGGGATATTGGTCAGTGGAGTCCTACAATTTTTGTTAATATACTGTATTCAAAAGAACTATTTAATGCATTAGATACCTTGCGATATCAAAACTGAGAATGACTTATTTATCCCACAAACCTTGCAGGATTGATAATAGACTTAACATTTTTTAATAGCCTACATAAACAGGCATCAGCAACAAAAACAAAAATTAAATTTGTAATTTATTTAACGTAAGTCCGCTTACCACATAAACATCTTTTCCAGTTCTGATCCTTCATCTTAAGTTCAAGAGCTTCATAATTTCTAAAACAAGTGAGATGCAAATATGCACACAGTATATTTGTTACCGCTGGCAAAACATGCTAAAGGATTGATGTCGGGAAAGATGCCAGAAAAAAGCACAAGAATCCACAAATGAAACAATTTAGCCCTGACAAACCAGTTGCCATCGGTCTACTATATATCAGTAGTCAGGACATATCTAATACACAAGATATTTGAGACGCACACTATTAAAACCAGTGCTGAATACAGAACTGAATCAAAGGTTGCAACTATTTGTTCCAAGTTTACAACTGTATTTTTCTTTTCAAGTCCGCGACCTAAAAAAATTTAAAAAAAAAAGAGCAGCTTAAAACCAACTGAATCAAAGGCTGCAACCATTATATTAGTAAAGGGTGCCTACAAAACAGGTTCTAAACATGAAGAAACCTCGCTCTACATTTAAAACAACAGAGAACTCTACTGTGCCCCAAACAGTCTAATACTAACACCAGATCATTTTTTGGAGACACCCTTCTCTACTGTGCCCCAAACAGTCTAATACTAACACCAGATCAATTTTTGGAGACACCCTTTCAATAGGGGCATCTCTACTTATCTCTCCCAATAACTTTCAAAATGATATAGCAGAAATCAAACAAAATCAGCAGGACTATGATCTTTAAACCAAAATAAGAAACTTAGTTATAGCATTAGTATAAGACTATAAGTAAAGTAGAACAGATTAACAGAAATCATATAGTATTAATTTATTTATTGTGTAATTGCAAATTATTGAAATGGTCAAGGAAACAAGAAAGGAAACATGGGACATCCGGCAGAATCAAATCAAAATGCACCTATGAATATACCTTCAACTACCTTGCAGCAGGAAAGACTTACAAAGCTGGAAGTGGCATACCAAATAAGAAAGAATAATATCACCTGCATGTCACAGTTTTTAATATTTTTCGGCTTTTAAATTCTAGGACTCCAAGTCTGAAATGTACTCATGCAATTAAATTAAAACACCACCACTGATGAAACCAGACGAAACTAAATTTGGAACTAAATTTCTAAAAATTTATGACTGATAAATTTATCCAAGAAAGGAAGGAACTACCTGATACATCAATCGATTCTAAACGTCGCAACAAAATAAACCTCTGTTCTATTTCTAGTACTCAGAAACATTTACTCTATTAGAAAAAGAGTATACCACTAATGCTAGCTAACTATGTATTTAACTATTAGCATCTAAGTGAAACAGTGAGCTTCTTGGCAACATCGCTTTTGCAGTTACTAGTCCCGAAAGTCTTCTCTGACACATCAATCACACACAGTTCTTTTCCTAGGCATGCCTGCCAATTTAAAATACAAGCGTGCGTCACTAAAAAAAATTCAAGATATCTGTGCAAAAAAATTGAATTAAGCACACCTAAAAATACCTTTTTTATGGCAGCAAGAGTGTTGGGAGAATCACAGGTGCCCTTTTGATATGGCTGTGGAACGGTTCCACAGGTGCCATTAGCATTACCAAAGCTAGCAAAAGAAACTTCAGTAAAGATTTTTCCTGTAGCCGCAGCCGCATAGAAACCAGGAGGAACGTTTTGAAGCATTTTGTCTTCACATGATAACACTAGTGTGGTATCTTCTGGCGCATTTGCACAAACTTCCCCTGTTGGTACAGTTTGAATGCTCACATTTGAAGGGTCGCCTCCAAATTCATCAAATAAAACCAGCGTGTTTCCATTGTCCTTTAAAACAGATCGCGGTATGTGATACCTAGAAAAGATGTTGTAGTAGAAGTTGAATAATCTGATGATGTTTCAGAAATCCAATAAGCTGAAAGATTAGATTTATATATATTTACCATCTTTGTGTAGAAGTTCCACACTCTGATCGACACTTATTCTCTCTACTATTACCATAATCACCCCGGTAGTCACAAGAGTCACATCCTTGATTATTTGCAAAAGCACTGGGCCAAAATCGACCAATGTTAAACCCATTCACCCAAGCAAGTCCTTTCCCCATACCTATTAAATCTACTACAACAGGATCTGTTCCCATTGGAGAATCGAATGTAGTCTGCCACACAGTCAAATTATTATCAGTTATATAAAAAGAGAGATTTAACTATATATACTGTTTTAAAAAGTTAAATTTACCTTGAACCAAACGAAAGGCCTATCTGAAAGAACATCAGGATTCCATCTGCCTCTCCCGAGAGGCATATTTCTGAGAATGCCACTAAGACCAGACCTCAGCTCCCACTTAGTCAAGGCCAAGCTATGCATACTGTTTTGTGAAATCAATTTAACGGTACCACTAATTCCGTTCACATATCTGTCATAGTGTGCATGATAATTCTAGCAGCAAAGCAAAACAAACAGATTTACATTACTATACATAGAGATATCCCAGTCAAAGGGGTACTTAAATAAGTTTTCTGGAGGCCTTACTGCATATCCAACATTGACGGTGAGAATGGATAGACGATAGGTCTTCCCACGTTCCACATTAAGAAGTTGCTCATATATGAATCCACTCTGAGAATATGAACCGGACCATCGGTCTGAAAAATTTCAAATCCTCATAAATATAACATATTTCATCATTTAAATCTCAAACATATGAAGAATTGTCAGATTATGTACCTATGTGCTTCCCATCAAGAAACACGTGAATTATAGGTCCACTAACATTAGCATGCAAGAGGATCTCCTCGCCCATTTTGGGATCATGGACTGTGAATTCGGTCATGTACCAGAGATAATCACTAGTATCATTTGATATCTTTTGGTCAGGAGCTTCACTAGATATAAAAATCTTGTTTTCTATCAAAGAAGGTCGATCAATTATTGGGTCCTTGTAGTGAATTGGATTCTCTTTTCTACTAGCCCACTGTAAATTAGTTCTACTTGGAACTCTTACTTTAACTGAGGTTTGTGCTCGAACCTGTACAAAATGTTATTTTAATAAATAAACAGAAATCTATAGCCAACAAATAATCAGAAAAAAAAATCATGTCATGAAGACAGAACCACAAATGAACTTAAATGTGCAATACATACCTTAGCAGTGTTATAAGTTTCAGTTTTGCAATCTTTAAGGATTGTCACACTCCAAGGTGGTATCGTAAAGTTTTTGCCTAGTAGTTCAATTGAAATGTCTTTATCTTCGTGTGAATTTCCGAGGAAACAGGCCTTTGTTCCATTCAATTCAAAAATGGTCGACTGAAAAAATGCAGAAACAATGCATTATATAATCAGAGACAGGCAGTAATTAATCTACCTTATACTAGAGATAGGCCAATGAAGAATAGAAATATACAGATTCCAAATTATTTTCGTCAAAAGTCTTTGTTGTTGCAGTTCCATAAAGCATGATTTTTTCTAATGATTTCAGTAGGAGATGAAGATCTTTGAGGTGACCCCATTTTGGTTGATTCAAACCACCTGCAATGCAAAACATAAAGATCATACTTTTTAAGTAAAAGAAAAATATGCTTCATATTGTCATGGATGGTCTGCAAACATAAGACATAGTATTCATACCATATTCATCCAGAGGTGCATCATAGTGATATGATGTTGTGATCAAAGGTCCCCCAGCAGAGCGGCCAAAATTTGTACCTCCGTGATACTATGAAAACAAAGTGTTTGATAGGATATTGTTCATGGAAAAAAAGCATTTGATTATCCTACAGAGTAACTAAAAATAAACAAATTTATCAACAAACCATGTAGTAGTTCATCACTGAGCCATTGAGTTGGAAAAAGCGAGCAACAGAAAATGCAACATCTTCTGCAGGTCTGTGATGAACACTCTGACCCCAATTCTCAAACCTATATAGACATAGTCCATTCAAATCATAATCTGTTAGTATAATTGAGATAATAATACATAATTAAACAAAATAACATTATAGATAAGTAGTTAAATCAAACATGTTAGCTTATCTGTACTAACCAGCCAACCCAATTTTCAGTCCACATCTTAGGGCTGTATGAATTGTTTGGAGTGAAACTATCACAGTACGGACCATTGCATGCTACAAGCTATTCAATTAAGATACGAAACAGATTACAAGCTATATATTTAACATAGAATCATCGTACATCTACATCTTGTGTGTGTGTGTGTGCAGTGTGTACGTTTCATGTGTAAGCAGTCGAGATCAAATAATTTTACCATGGGAGGTGGAGCAACAGGATTATTCTGTTGGCACATCATCCAAGGGATACCGATATCAAGCGATACAGCAAATTGAGCACACCATTCAAGATACTTGAGTCCACCATCTCCAAAGCTCCCCATGACATCTCCATACTCATTCTCAATCTATTAATTTTCATGACAAAACCAGTATAGAAAATTCATATATAAAGCTCTACTAGAGAATAAACAAAACTGATATACTAATAATGATTTGACGAACCTGAGCAAGTATTATCGGGCCGCCTTGAGAAGCAAAGAGTTTTTCTTTCTTAACCATATCAACAATCAAAGTAGTAAAAGTCTTCATCTCATTCTACTCAGTGGAAAAAGAAAAACAACAAAACAAACACGTCATGCTAGGTACTCTGAGTATCAAAAAATAATTTTTATGGAATTTTATATATTACCATAAAAGGTTGATTGTAGGTTCTAAACTCTATTCCAGGTATATGATGCAACCACACAGGAAATCCCCTACAAACACAATATATGAAATCCATTCAGTACATGTAATATTAATAACATGACAGTCGTAAATTTGAATATTATGATAGTACAGTTACCCATAAGTCCATTCTGCACAAACATATGGTCCAATTCTAAGAATGGCATTAAGACCATTGTCGCGGACAGTCTTGAGAAACTTTATAAAATTCAAATTTCCTGAAAAATCATACTGAAGTGTGGAAAAGAAGGTTAAGAAGAATCCAACTATAGAAAAACATTCGAATAATGTAATAGACTTGGACACAAGTGCATAAGCTGAAAAACATGATCTGTACCTGACGGTATTGTGGCTCGTGATGGTTCCAGAAAATGTATGTTTCGATGGTATCCAAGCCTCCATATTTTGCTCTTTGTATCAATCCCGGCCACATCTAACACAAAAGAAACATGTGAGTGAAGCTCTGCATTAAGAACACAATGATGTCTAATACAAATTTACAGTACAATGTATACCTCTGGAGTACTACGTGGATAGTGAATGGCTCCAGAAATAACAAGTTTTCGCTGACCATCGAATAACAGTGATGTGCTGTCATAAGTAACGTTAAGTGCAGTTGAAGCTATACAAATTGACAGTAAAAAAAGGCTTAGAAACACAGATTTGATCCACATTGTATGAATGGGGGAAGAAAAAGATGAGAAATATTTTGTGCAGCAAGAGTTGTAGTATATATAGTGAACAACAGTCCATCGATAAGTGAAACTTTAGATAAACACTACTTGCTACCCAATCTTTGGACGTTAATATACTTCCTTTTTTCAGGGGATCACAATAGTTTGTTTTATGATTATTTAAAGAGTCCTTCTGAAACTGAAAGATAAGAAGAAGATTACAATTTAAATCCAAACTGGTGCAGATAACATTCATTTTCTGTTAAGAACACTATAATAATATATATTCTTTCAAAGAAATAACACTAAAATAATATACATAATTGAGCTCATCTTCATCAAAAACTTAATAACATTTTCGAGAAAAATCAAGAAATTAACAATATTTTCGTTTGTTACATTGTTGAAGCCTATACAACTAAGTGATTATCATGTGTATGATAAAACAATTTTACAGGATATTTTCAGAAAAAAACTAACGGGATATGAACTTCTTAACTCTTTTGGAACGGATATTCTAATTATTAAAAAAAGTATGTATTGGCGGGGATATCTGGATCAGCTGCCACAAATAAGGCCCAGATTGAATAAAAAGCCCAAGCACGCGTCATTTGTGTTAATGTACTTTTAAGTTTTATCTCACGCGCCATCCTCGCGATAAGCCAATTATTTCCATTACCACCACGTGGCAGTTGCAATGCTACGTGTTAATTTTACAGCTAGCGACTATAGTACGTGTCACAACCACGATGCCCCTCATTACCCCCAGTTTCGAAACTGCTCTTGTATATATTCAATTTCCTCATCCAAGCATCACATAGACACAAATAATACTCTGTGCTACAAGTATTTACTTTGAACGAACAAATAATTATATTTATACAAGCAACTGTTGTTTGGTTTTTGATCGGAAAAGATGGCGTCAGGTAAAGATGTGAGAGCTGCAAAGGAAGAGACTGCTCAGGCTGCTGCAGAGCTGAAAGATGTGAACAGAGACAGAGAAGAACGAGGTGTTAAAGTTGTCGAACATCAGGAACAAACAAGTGGTGGTCCTGGTGTTATTGGCAGCATTTTGAAGTCTGTTCAGGGGACTCTGGGACAGGCTAAAGAGGCTGTGGTTGGAAAAGCTCATGATACTGCAGAGGTGTCCAGGGAGAATACGGATTATGCTTATGATAAGGGGAGAGAAACTAGAGATGTGACCGGGCAGAAGGCGGAGGAGGCCAAAAAGAAGGCTGCTGAGTATAAGGATTATACTGCCGAGAAGGCCAAGGAAGCTAAAGATACTACTGCTGAGAAGACCAAAGAGGCTAAGGATACTGCTGCTGAGAAATCCAAAGAGGCTAAGGATACTGCTGCTGAGAAAGCCAAAGAGGCTAAGGATACTACTGCGGGGAAGGCTGGTGAATATAAGGACTATGCCGCTCAGAAGGCTGCTGAGGCTAAGGACACTACCGTGGGGAAGGCCGGTGAGTACAAGGATTATGCGGCTCAGAAGGCGGCTGAGGCTAAGGATACCACTGTGGGGAAGGCTGGAGAGTATAAGGATTATACTGCAGAAAAAGCAAAAGAGGCCAAGGATACTACTATGGGAAAGGCTGGTGAGTATAAGGATTATGCGGCTCAGAAGGCTGCCGAGGCTAAGGATACTACTCTAGGTAAGGCCGGTGAGTACAAGGATTATGCAGCTCAGAAGGCGGCTGAGGCTAAAGATACTACAGCTCAGAAGGCAGCTGAGTACAAGGATACTACTATGGGGAAGGCGGGTGAGTATAAGGATTATGCGGCTCAGAAGGCGGCTGAAGCTAAGGACACTACTATGGGTAAGGCAGGGGAGTACAAGGATTACACGGCTGAGAAGGCTAAGGAAGGAAAAGACACCAGTGTTGGAAAGATGACAGAGTTGAAAGATTCAGCTGCAGATGCGGCGAGGAAAGCCATGGATATGTTTCTTGGCAAGAAAGAGGAAGTTAAACACAAGGCAGGAGAGACGGCCGAGGTTGCCAAGGTAAGTGATTATTACTATAATTTGCTCCTGTTTTAAGTTAGTGATTGGATACTACTAATTAGATGTATTTGTTTAGTGATTGAATACTAATTAAATGTGTAAAAATGTACTACGTTTCACTTGCTGAAAGAGTGAGCTGTGTGTAGGAAAAATACGAAGACACTGAATTTTCTGCAAGAAAGAAAATGGAGGAGTTGACGTTGCAAGAAGAGGGTGTTAAAGATGAAGCCAAACAGAGGGCTGAGGCTGATAGAGAAACTACTGGTGATAGGTAAATACCTTGCTAAGAACTAAAATGAGGATAAAGTAATCAATATCTGCAATCATATCATATTCGGTATAATGCATTGGTTCTGTGTTTATATATGTGAGGTGCAATTATAGTACAATATAGTAAGTGTTAGATTTTGTTGGATTAGATGCATTATTTCCATGTACTATTTGAGTTGCACCATCAGTCTAGAGTTGATATGAGGATGATGATGCTACATCTGTGTGTGAATGGCATGGCAGGGGAAGTGCTGGAAAGAGTAGCATATTTGGTGCAATGGGAAGTGTAAAGGATGCGATAGTAGGGAAATTGACAATGCCTAGTGAAATTGTCAAGGAAAAGCAGCAGCAGGAGGCAGTAGCAACTACTGGAGAAACGAGGCCGGGAGCGGTGGCGGAAGCTCTGAAGGCAGCTGATCAGATGCATGGTCAGGCATTCAACGACGTTGGTAGGATGGGAGACGAGGATGTGGATGTTACAATCGTAGAGCGCAAAGAGACGCGGCAGGGGAAGATGTGAAGGGAGGGATGCAATAGACTACTTTCTGGTTTCAGCTGCCAAGTTGATGTAGTAGTCTGATGGGTTCCTGTTTCTTTGTTGTTTCTTTGTTGTCAACTTGTTTATTACTATTATGTTGTTGTTTGTGGCACCGTGGCTTGGTAATTGTGTAAGTATTTGTACACTACTGCCTAATTTCATCCTTGTATTGTATGTTTGTTCTTATTCTTATGCTTTTCTGTTTCAATATGTTTTCTGCGTGTTCCTCAATGCAAAATGGTTCCGATATTTTGTTCCGGTAAATGTCGCAGAGTGTCAGAAATTCTAAATTCTACAGGATATTGGTTTCGTTCATTTCATGCGGTATTGGGATTGGGTTCATGAGGTGTCGGGCTTGGGTTCATTTGTTCAGGCATCATGTGGACGGGGCTACCAACCCTACCCCTCAGGACTTCAAATGAACAAGTTCGTGGATAAAATTCGGATTCACGAGTTTAAGTAAACTCGGCTCGATTCTTAAAAAAATGAGCCAAATAAGCTGAGTTGAGCTTTTTACGTGTTTGGACTCGGCTCAAACTCGATAACTCAGCTCACGTAAAGTTTGTATATATTATAAATAATAAATAAATAATAAATACTAGCCTAAAATTGTGTGATGGACTAATTTTAATCTTATATAATTTTTAAATTTAATTTTAAGTAAAAATTTTAAGCTATGAAATTTAATTATTAAACTTTTTTAATAATATAATTTGATAATAATTTTAAATTTATACATGTATAATTTAATATTTTAGTTTAAAAAAAATAAGAATAATTGATCAACTAATTATATTAATATGTTTAATTTTAGTGTAGAATAATACTATATATTATTTTATTTTTAATTTCAGGCCCGTTATATCAACTGAATAAATTATATTTAATTTATTATAATTATATTTTAACTCTAGGTGAATATTATTTTATTTTAAGTTGAATAGATAATATATTTTATTTTAGCGTGATGACATTATATTAATCAACTTATTATATTTCAAATTTTATTTTTGTTGTAACCCGGTTTAATAAATATTTTTTAGCTTAATCCGTAATATTTATTATTTTGTTTTAACATGAGGTAATAAATATTTGTTTTAGTCTCAGACCCGTTATTTCAACTAAATCTAATTAATTATATATAGTTTCTTGTTTAATTATATTTAGCCCGGGGTAAATAGGTAAATATTATTTTCTCATACATCGAATGGATAATATATTTAATTTTTTTTTAGTTTAATGACATTAAATAAGCTAAACGATTTTCTTTCAAATATTTATTTTTGTTTTAGCCCGTTTAATATTGGGCTTGGGTTCATTTGTTCATTTGTTCAGGCATAATATGGACTGGGCTACCAACCCCACACCCCCACACCCATGCTCAGGACTTCAAATGAACAAAGTCATTCAGGCTCGTGAATTAAATTCGGGATTGACTTGTTTAAGTGAACTCGGCTCGATTAGTAAAAAAATGAGTCACTGTTGCTCATGAAAATGAGCCCGAATAAATAAATAAACAAGCTGAGTTGAGTTTTTTACGTGTTCGGACTCGGCTCGGACTCGACTCGTTTAGCTTGGACTCGGCTCGAACTCGATAACTCGGCTCGAGTAAAGTTCGTATATATTACAAATAATAAATACTACCCTAAAATCCGTGCGATGCACTAATTTTAATATTTTATAATTTTTAAATTTAATTTTAAGTAAAAAATTTAAGTTATGAAATTTAATTATTAATTTTTTTAATAATATAATTTGATAATAATTTTAAATATATACATGTATAATTTAATATTTTAGTTTTAGAAAAATAAGAATAATTGATCAACTAATTATATTAATTTGTTTAATTTTAGCGTAGAATAATACTATATATTATTTTATTTTAATTTCGGGCCCGTTATATCAACTGGATAATTAAATTTAATTTATTATAATTATATTTGAACTCTAGGTGAATATTATTTTATTTTAAGTTGAATAGATAATATATTTTGTTTTAGCGTGATGATATTATATCAATCAACTTATTAGATTTCAAATTTTATTTTTGTTGTAACTCGGTTCAATAAATATTTTTAGCTTAATTTGTAATATCTATTATTTTATTTTAACATGAGGTAATAAATTTTGGTTTTAGTCCCAGGCCCGTTATATCAACCAAATCTAACTAATTATATATAGTTTCTTATTTAATTATATTTTAGCCTGGGGTAAATAGGTAAATATTATTTTCTCATACATCGAATGGATAATATATTTAATTTTGTTTTAGTCTGATGACATTAAATGAGCTAAACGATTTTCTTTCAAATATTTATTTTTGTTTTAGCCCGTTTAATATTTTGTTTTAGCCTGATGACATTATATCGATCAAATGAATTTTCTTTAAAAAAATTTATTGGTCTTTATTATTTTGTATTAGTTTGAGACTTAAAATAGTCTATTTTTAATTTTTATTTCATATTGGATCAATTGTATAATTTTGTTTAGCCCGACCCGGTTGAATATTATATATTATTTTGTTTAAACCAAGTTCATTGAACATATTATAATTTTATTTGTATTTATATAATTCTATTTTTAATAATAATATGTTTATGAGAGTGTTTTATTTTAAATATTGTTATAATTACGGTGACCAGACCGACTAACATCCAAACTTTCATTGTTTGTGCTAGTTATTGAGTAATTCCCCTTGACCTCCTTCTATTATATTTCAGAACTATATATACAGACTAAGGGAATCTTGGTTGTAATTACAGAAGATATCCTTGTTGTAATTACTAGAGATTTGTCTAACTGTCCCAGATGATTGCCTAGCTGTCCTACAGTAATTACAAAGATTACAATAATATAACTGAACATCAATCAACCAATGATATACATAATTATATTTACTATCACACCCCCTCAGTCGAAGTAAGGTAAGGAGGAACAGTGAGACTGGAACGAAATTCTGTGAACAAGGAGGAAGGTAGACCTTTGGTGAAGATATCGGCATATTGAGATGAGGAAGGAACATGCAGAACACGAACCTGACCAACAGAAACCTTTTCACGTACAAAATGGATGTCCATCTCAACGTGTTTATTACGTTGGTGCTGCACAGGATTGCATGACAAATAAACTGCACTGACATTATCACAATAGACCAGGGTCGCTTTTTGGATGGGTTGGTGTAGCTCTAGTAGTAAATTCATGATCCAGGAGGTATCTGCAACAACGTTGCCAACACCTCGATATTCTGCCTCGGCAGAGGAGTGGGACATCGTTGGTTGTCGTTTATAGGACAAAGAGATCAAATTGTTATCCAATAACACATAGTACCCAGACGTGGAACGACGAGTGTCAGGGCACCCGCCCTAATCAGCGTCAGAGTATGCTATCAAGTTAGGGGAAGATGAACTTGAAAGATGGAGGTCATACTCAAGAGTTCCCTTAATATATCTGAGAATACGTTTCATGGCAGCAAGGTGGGGCTCTCGCGGGGCATGCATGAATAAGCAAATTTGTTGAACAGCGTAACTAAGGTCAAGTCGAGTGAATGTCAAATATTGAAGGGCACCGACAAGGCTCCGATAAGAAGATGGATCGGATAGTGGGTCCCCTAAATCAGCACTTAGCATGTTATTGGTATCAACAGGTGTTTGAATTGGTTTACAATTATCCATCTTAGCCTGTGAAGAATATCCTCAGCGTACTTCTGCTGAGAAAAAAATATTTGATCACCCGTTCTACGAGCTGAAATACCCAAAAAGTAACTTAGTGGCCCCAAATCAGTCATAGAGAACTCTGAACTCAAAGTGGAGATGATATTTTGAATGAATGCTGGAGAAGAGGCAGTGAGGAAAATATCATCTACATACACAAGAAGATATGCAGTATCACCCCCATGCTTGTAAATGAACAAAGAATTGTCACATTTACTGCTTACAAAACCCATCTTTGTTATAAATATGGCAAATCGTTGATACCAACAACGTGGAGCCTGTTTTAGACCATATAAAGACTTCTGAAGTAGACATACATGTGACGGGAATAAATGGTCAACAAATCCCGAAGGTTGATGCATGTAGACAGTTTCTTTCAAATCCCCGTGTAGAAAGGCATTTTTGACGTCAAGTTGACGAATTTTCCAAGATTGAGAGAGGGAAAGACTAAGTACAGTTCGAACAGTGGCTGGTTTCACAACAGGACTAAAAGTCTCATCACAGTCAACCCCAACCTCTTGAGATCGACCATTAACCACCAAACGAGCCTTATAGCGTTGCAAGTTGCCATTAGAATTAAACACTTAAACAACTACATACACCGGATAATATTAGAATTAGTAGGACATGGGACCAAATCTTAAGTACCATTTTTAATCAATGCATTATATTCCTCTTGCATGGCAACATTCCAATTAGGGTCTTCAAAGGCACTAAGATGGGAGCAAGGCAAGGGAGAGAGATAAGTGGTGTGTAGATTATATTGGTTTGTTGTTTAGGATCGGGTAATTATTCGATGTTGGCGAATAGGAGGAGGTTGGGGCTGTCTGTTTGGAGGCTGTTTAGGAGCACGACTGTAGACCAATAGAGGTCGAGATGGTAGCGGAGGGTCTTTATTTTATTGGTGGACGGGTCAATTGGTCGGTGTAGGTGTAGGTGGGGAGTGAGAACCTGGGATGGTCATGAAATGCTCTGACAAATATGGAGAAGGTGTATCGTCAGCTAAAAACTTATACGATGAGGAGGGAACATTGTCTATCTTTGAAAAAGGAAAAATATCCTCGTCAAAAGTGACATGACGGGAGATATAAAGTTTATGAGCGGACAAGTCTAGACAATAGTAACCCCGATGAGAAATGGGATAACCAAGGAAAACACAAGGAGTAGAACGAGGGGACAACTTGTGAGGGGCCGTAGCACTCAAGTTGGGAAAACAAAGACATCCAAATGTTTTGAGATGAGAGTAAGAAGGTGAACGAAGGTACAAAGAATGAGTATGAGTATTAAAATTTAAAAGCCTGGTAGGTAAAATGTTATGAAGATAAACTGCCATATGAAGGGAGGCAACCCAAAAATTAGGCGGAAGGGATGAATGTGTTAACAGAGTTCGGATTACGTCATTTAGAGTCTAAATCATTCTTTCTGCTTTCCCATTTTGAGGAGAAGTTTGAGGACATGAAAAGCGAAAGATCATCCCATAATTTTGAAAAAATGATTTAAAAGAAGAGTTATCAAATTCGCGACCCATGTCACATTGAAAACATTTTATGTCACACTCAAATTGAGTCTTCACGAATGTACTAAAGTGAAGAAATCTATTGTAAACTTCAGATTTTTATTTAAGAGGGTAAACCCAAACAAAATTAGTGAAATCATCAAGCAAAACAAGGTAATAGCGGTGACCATTTTTACTTAACACGGGAGAAGTCCAAATATCACTATGAACAATATCAAAAGGTGCATAAGTAGGAGTGAAAGAAGGAGAGAAATGTAAACGCTTATGTTTAGCAATTTGACAAGAGGAACACAAACTTTTGGAGCGTTGCTCTTTATTACAAGAAATTAGGTTATTACACCTAAGAAAATTAAAAATATGATCTCGAGGATGTCCTAGACGAAAATGCCAATCATGGAAAGACAAGGCTGCAAAGGACACTTGTGGAGGGGTAGAAGCCACAGTGGTTTGAGAAACATAATAAAGATCTCCAAAACTATTACATCTCATGACCGTATCCCCTGTCTAAAGATCCTTCACAAAAAACCAAATGAGTCAAATTCAAGAGAGACATTATTTTCTTTGGTAAGTTGACGGACTGACACTAAATTTTTAATAATGTGAGGAGTATGCATGACATTAGTCATGGTTAGGTGCGGGGATAGTTGTGCAGTACCAGAATCAACAACATGAATGTGATTTCCATTATCAACATAAACAGAAGGAACATTGCTCGATGTTGAAATAGTGTGAAATGTACATGGGTTAGCATGCATGTGAGAAGAAGCACCCGTGTCCATATACCATGATTCATCAGGTGGTTGCATGGTCATGGCAGAAAAAACATGTGGCAAATATGTAAACTTCCTAGAGATACCATCAGATATAGTGGTATGGAGAGCTTGTGATCGCAGTGATGAACCAAGAATTCCAGGAGAGGGGGAACGCTGATACGCCGGGCCGCTGGTAGGGTAAGGATAATGAGGCATCGCCCATGGTGCACCCCCAAATTAAAGGTGCAGGCCACTGTCCAGGAGCTGGCCATTGTGAGAATCTGTGTTGTTGAGGTGCCATGTTCTGAGGCTGTTGAGGAGTCATGTGATGAGGCTGGCCACGATTATAGTTACGTGAGCCCTTATTCTTTCCCCGGTTCCGATTAATATTGTTATTAATGTTAGTGTTTGTTCCCTAGAGACGACACTATTATGTTTATATTATGAAACATTTGGATTATTAATTATGATTATATGGATTATTCTTTAGTAATTTATTATATCTTTATTTTCTGCGATAAGATGTTAGATTAATAAATATCCTTGGAATATGATATGTAAATCTATATCTCTAAGTACGTGACTTAGAAATGAGATTATGAGAATAGTATTGATATTCCTAAAGGTCCCTAGTCAAGTATTATTGTTAAGGAATGATAATAAATATATTGAGACTAGTGTGTTTGTTGGCTGATGATCACATCTCATTGATCATAGGTATGGTGATACTAAAGTCAAAACACAGGCACATGTATTAAATACATGGTGCTGGATTGACCTGTTGTGAGATACTACATGTTTATAGTGTCATAAGTTAATCTCACAGTGATAATGATGTATTGGTCCTTTGACCTGAAATCATTATATTTCTATACGAGAATTAATATACTTTGATACTATTAAAAGTTATCCTTGACCGGATAATAATAAAAGTAGACATTGGGTACATTATGAATCGTATGAGAAATATGAATGATCTAGATGAGATTTAGCCCTCCTTTATTAAAGGAGTGATATTATTGGCCTCTTGATTGAGTAAAACTATAAAATGCATGGCTGTGCTCAAATACTGATTTGTTTAATAGTTTACTCATTGATCAAGGAAAGAAGGATTGAACGTTAACAGAGGATGACACAATGCATGCCTCGAGTTTGATCTATAATATAAGGCTAAAAGGATTATATTACATTGTACATTATTCACGAAAGGTTTAATTGATCACCGATTTAATTATTATTACTTGGGTAATAATGATGTATTACTAGATGCCGCTCATTGTTTATGATTTTAAATTAGATTTAAAATTGTTGCCAACGTAATAATAACCTTAAGGGTCGCACAAAGAATGATTGGAGGATTATTTAATTTAAATTTGGATTTAAATTAAATGTAAGTAATTCGAATTATTTGTTATTAATTAAGTGTGACTTAATTAATTAAATAAATAGGAAATTCGAATTTAATAAATCCGAAATTAAGTTATTGGATGATTAAGTGAGACTTAATAATACAATAATTAGAATTTCGAATTTAATAATAATAATAACTCTAAAATTCAGTTTAGGGTTGGAGGCCCATTAGCTCTTTCCTATATAATATCTTTTTTCTAATAGAATTAGGGTTACACGTTTTATTTGATAAAACATAAACCCTAGCAGCTTGAAGAGAGATAGAGAGAGCAAGAAGGCGACCTCAAGAACGTGCTAGTACACACCCATCATTTGGGCGATCATTCGTGTGGATACCATCAAGGCGTAGATCGTTCCAGCGACGGGCTACATGGTGATCATTCAAGACCTCCATCTTTCCATTAACGTAAAAATTCTTAAGGTAAACATACTGAACTATGAATTAAATATTATTTTTCGCATGGATCCTGCGGAGGGTTTCGATTTTTAAGATTTAAATTTACGTTTTTGTTGCGTTTATGTGCTAAAAACCCTTCAATTAACTCCTCGCCGATTATTAGAGGAGATGATGGGAGGGTTAGGGACATGTGGCGTTATTGGAGTGACTAAAGCCAGTTGAGTAACTAAGGGCTGATTGTCGAAGTGTTGACCACGACGTGTCTCTTCTCGGAGGAGCATACTACGTGCTATATCAAATGAAGGGAGAGGACTGGTGTAGCTAATGATTATACCAACTGTATCATAATCACGGGATAAAACGTTAATTAGTTGAATTACTAGTCGTTGTTCACTTACTGATTGATCCACATCCGAGAGTTGATCAGATAGCATTTTAAGATGTTGATAATAAGATGCAACAGACGAGAAATTCTCCAACTGATCATGATTAAATTGGTTCTCCAAATCTGCAGCACGAGCACTTTTATTGTCATGTAAAAGATTCTTGAGGCGGAGCCATGCTTCACGAGCCGTAGAACCTGGTTTGAGGATCGTGAGAAGAAGATCATGTGTGATAATCCCATAAATCCATGATAGAACAACAACGTCAATTTGATCCCACTTGGCTTTACTGAGCATCAGATCAGGAGTAGTATCGTCAATATGATCCATGACACAGTGAGTACGAGCAGCTACCTGAAAGAGTTCTGCCCAGGAGTGGTACTGAACCTGCTGAGGGTCGAGAGTGAGGGGAATTAAGTTTTGAATGTTGCTGACTGTTTGGGAAGGGTGTAGGGAAGAAGATGGTGGGGAAATAAGTGGTGTTGCTGCACCAGAAGATGTTACAGAGTTTGTCATTGCAAAAATATGCAAGAGACAGGAGGAGACAACACAATTCGAAGAATGTTAACTTCACAGAAGAAGAAAAGATGAAGAATAAGGGTAGGGTAGATGGCTCTGATACCATGCTAGTTATTGAATAATTCCCCTTGACCTCCTTGTATTATATTTCAGAACTATATATACACACCAAGGGAATCTTGGTTGTAATTATAGAAGATATCCTTACTGTAATTACTAGAGATTTGTCTAACTGTCCTAGATGATTGCCTAGCTGTCCTACACTAATTACAAAGATTACAATAATATCACTGAACATCAATCAAACAATGATTTACATAATTATATTTACTATCGGTTTGGTTTTTAATATAATAGTATAGATTACTAATCACTTAAATATTATAATTATTACATTTTTTTATCATTTATTAATATTTAATTATTTTAAAAAAAATTATGTGTTTTTAAATTTAACACTTGATTTTTTCGTAACGAAACTATCTAACATTGTTATCATTATATATCCATCTCCAATTATTCATATAAACATCATTAAATAACTTATAATTCACATAAATCAAATATAAGTTATACATCAAAACATAATAAAATTTTGACATCAACCGTTGAAAAAGAAGTGTACGATTTTTAAAGTTACGAATGCGTCAATAATTTAAAATAAAATTGAACATATTCTTAAAAAATGTTCGCGAAAAATAAAATCATATTAATTAAAAAACAAGTGTATGTGAGTGTGCGTATATAATTATAAAATAAAATTAGTATTTGATCTCCATATAACTTATGAAACTATAAATTATACTTCTTGGTCGGTCTATTGAAAAATATATGTAAATTATAAGTGGAAAACTCAACTCGACTCGAGTTCGGCTTAACTCGATTATTCATGAACAAACTCGTGTTTGGCTTGGACTTGGCCCGACTCGATTATAAACGAGCCGAATTTGAACATAACTTTCGGCTTGATTTTTAAACTTGACTTAACTCGGTTCGTTTTATAAAAAAGTTAAACTCGATTCGATTTTGTTCGTTTGCAGGTCTGATCATGCTCTGCAAGACTACAACCCGGTGGAAGTTGGATGCATCAGCCAACTTTAATATTTGTTTTTATCCTTATTTAATTGCACATGTATCATAATAAATATATTTTGTCGCATGTTTGAAACAATAATTTAAAATAAGTGATTTAAAATGAATATATGCTAAATAAGTGATAAGTTAATAATCACCGCTGTACGTGTAAGTTGTTCGCCAGACAGATCATTACTGTATTTAGTTGATTTCCTCAATTTTTCCCTATTAAAAAAGGGTCTATTTAAGCTATATAAAAAGATATATTTTATATTGTGTGTTGATGGGCACACAACAGATAAATCCCGAAGGTTTAACATAGAAAAGGCGGTGTATTGAAGATGCAATAACTTGAAAGACTTGGATGCAAGTGAATGCTGGTGATCAAGTTGTTGGGCCATGTGGGTCTCTGATTCTATACACTATACAGCTGTTCATCAATTTATGGGTTGTGCAATGGAATTATTAGACTGCCCTTGGCGAAAGCTTTCCCCTGTCAGGACTCAGGATACTTTGCACATGATACGTTTGTGATCCAAAGCTTGACTTTGCACTTCAATCAAATAATTTAAGTAGAAGATTATTGTACTAAACGGCAGTTACGCAGGTTAGAATATGATATTGAACCCGCAAGACGCAACCATAGATTTTTTTTACAAAACCATCATATTCGTAAATGCCAATGACTGAGTTTAGTAGTTACTCATTTGGTACACTTTTTTCTAACACCCATCTCATTTTTTTACATTACAAAATTTTCTAAAAATAGTAACTACATCTAATATTTTTCTTCGCTGAAGAGCGGAGACTGATTCTACCACTTTACTCGCATTACTTTGCTCCATCTGCCATTTGATTTATTCATTCTATAGAGTATTTTGGAAATTTTGCATGGTAACTTGTATCACATAATTAAAATCATTTTTCAAGTAAGAATTAAAAATATATTTTTAACTATGTACTTAAAACACGTAAAATTACACTTAATTACATAATTGATAAGTAATTTCGAACGAAGCTGATTCGAGATTTTAGAAAAAAAAATGTTTTCTTAACAAAAATTACAGAAACATGTACCATTTGCTCACTCTTGAATAATATTATTACCTCGCCGTTATGAGACTAAATTACCCCTATTTTTAATATTTATATAAAAGTTGTGTTTTGTGGGAATCGAATTCGAGATGTTCCATTTTTCTATACAACCTCATACCAATACACCATATTGTCACATGTGTTTTTCTTCATACACATAATATGTAAGTGTGCTAAATAAATATTTTATTTAACCTTAAAAATAGTTACTTAAATTCTGTAAAAAAAGGATAGCTACTTGAATATTTGTATAGTTAATTTTAAAGAGTTGAATTTCAGATATAAAGTTAGGCATAGTACATAAATGAATTATTATCTTATTTATTAATCAATTTTTAGTTTGAAAATATATTTCATATATTTTTAACATATTTTTTATTATAAAAAGTAATTAAAATGTACATATATAATTTTTTAAAAAAATATTGAAAATAGAGTCGCTTATATATAAATAATCTATATTGGTATTACATATTTATATAAGTTCGAAATATAACGAGTCAATGCATTTTAGTTTATTTCGAATTTGAAATCACAACTTGACCCATTGTTAAAAAAAATACTCGAAATCTGACTACATGACCCGGCCGAAAAATATCGTCACATTGTACGTTTAGTAAATTTAAATTACAAGCTCGGCGAGAATATCTTACTAATAATGTGAAATTTTTTAATATGTCATGTTAATATAAATTAATGTGTTTGAAGCCTTTATTGGATCAAGTCAATTGATTATATATATTAAAATTACTAATTTCACTGGTGACACATTATTATTTTTGGGATTTGTCCGATTTTAAAAATATTCAAAATTTGATATGAGATCTCACGAGATTTGTTAAAACTACGATGATATATTAAATCAATTTTTTTATATTTCACTTAAAAAAACTAGCTTTTTAAAAAAAAAATCTTTTAGATAAGCAATATTTATTGATCAAGATAATATTGTACAAATATTTTAAATTATTTTAATATTTTGAATTATTCAAATAAAATTTATATCTATACTATATTGTAGCATTTGATTCAATGCATTTTATATTATTTAAAGAAAAATATATATATATATTGTTCAATAATTTGAAAGAATTAACCCGTTCAACTAATATTTATAATGGATTTTTGCATAAATACCCAAGTTGCAAAAAATATTTGTAAAAATACGGATCAACCTCATATGCTACCACATATGGAACCGTTTCAACCACATATGCAACCGTTTCAATCTCATATGCTACCATATATGTAACCCGCATCCGTATTTTTGCAAATATCTTCATAAAAAGTGTTATTTTTGATAAATTCCCTATTTATAAAACTTTATCGAATTGAAAATTATTTAATTTTAGGAGAATATGATACAATGTTATCAAATTATTATATGAAGAAATATTAGAGTCGTATTGAAAGAAACTTAAAAATGGTTTAAATAACGATATAATTACAATTTTTCCTTCAAATTCTTGAAAAAAATCATGAATATCAATAATAAGTCTTAAAAATATATAATTTATTTTTATGTTCCAACCATGATTGATAATCGGTTGTGTAAAAAATAGATATGGATTGTTTATCAGTGATAATGTGAATACCATATATAAATTATAATAAATTATTTATCATATAATTTTAATTTTTGAAGAATTATAAATGCATGTTATTTAAGTAATCAATATTCTCACTAGATGTTAATAATGATTATACATGTACATAAATAAGATATTTAGCATATAAATAATTGAAACCATCATAATTTACTAAAAAATATAACATACAATAATTTACATGCTAACACACACATATACATATAACTTAATCTTACTATGTTAACAATAATGTAAATAAAAAACTAACATTTTCCCATTCATACATACGTTGAATTTCAAAAGCTAACATTTTTCATTAAAATAACTTTAATATTAACAGTAATATAAATATTACATTATTTTATATTATGATTGCAAGTCATTCTGACTTCAGTTATGCAATTTTTATCTTTTTAAATTGAGTAAGTTAATTGTAAGTTAGTAGTGAACTCAGTAATAATATATAGCAGTGCATATAGTTTATTTAAATAAAATTCAAATTTTTGGTCAACTCTGTATTCAACATATATGTTAATTTTTAGCTTTTTATTTGTAAACATACTAACGACATTCTACAGATAAAATTTAATCGTTTCATTTTAAACGTACACTGACTACCTTGTTTATTTTCATTTATTAAATACAAATTATACAACACAAACAAGAATATCTAACAATCACATTGGTCAACTAGTTAATCCAATTATACTAAAATATCTAACAATTCTCCCCCATTTAAGCGTAATCCATGATTAACTAAACAAAATCACAACAAACAACAAATTTATGCATAAATGAAATATCATGACGATTGAATTTCATATTAGTATATTACACATCCCAGATATTCGAATATCAAGGTATCACAACTGATTGAACCTCTGTTATTCATAATGAATACATGAAGATAATATACACATAAATTTACATTCTCAAATGTTCTCACTTGACACTATCTTTTACTAGCCTTGTGTCCTAATCCTTCATAAGCATAATAAAGTCAAGTCCTAACTTCTTGAAGCGGCTAAACTTCATGCTCACATAGGTAGCTCTTTTATTCTTGCACCTGCATATGCAATTTTTCAAAAGAACTATTAAGAAGATAAACTTCAACCTCCTCAACTTGCAGGTCTGAACACATACCTTGGGATGATACTATTAATGTGTTCCAATCTCTAGATGTTAAGCTTTCCGCATTGAATTCAACATCTAATGTCATATTAGATGGGAATTGGGTATCTCAACATGAGAAATTTTAGACGAACTTTAATCTCACCCCTACAGCCGATTTGCACACAAGATCTCTTCTCACCCTTTGGTCAAATGATCGGCTAAATTATGTTGAGTTCTTATAAACTCCATTGATATAACACCATGCATGATAAGCTCTCGAATCATGTTGTGTCTAACACCTAAGTGTCTAGACTTGCCTTTGTACACTTCTCTATAAGCATTAGCCAAGGCAGACTCGCTATCACATCTGATAGATATGGGAGATATCGGTTTAGGCCACAATGGAATTTCATAAATCAGATTTCTTAGCCATTCAACTTCTTTACCAGCAGATGATAATGCTACAAACTTAGATTCCATTGTTGAGTTAGTAATGCAACTCTATTTTTTTGATGCCCAAGAAATAGCACCTCCCCAAGAAGGAATACCCAACCACTCGTGGAAGAATAATCTTCTTTATCACAAATCCAACTTGCATCCGAATGACCTTTAAGAACCAAAGGAAATCCAGTATAAGTCAAACCATAATCCATGGTTCCTTTTAAGTACTTGAACACTCGGCTTAAAGCTTGCCAATGATGTGAACTTGGTTTGCTAGTAAACCTACTAAGCTTACCAACAACATAGGCTATATCTGACCTAGTGCTTATCATGGCATACATGAGGCTACCAATCACTCTTGAGAATTCAAGTTGAGATACTACAACTCCTTTACTAGATACTAGCTTAAGACTAGGATCAATAGGAGTGCTAACTGGTGAACAATTATTAAAGTTAAATCTTTTCAGAATCTTCTCAATATAATGAGATTGAGAAATTGAAATACTATTTTTCGTACGCTTGATCTTTATACCAAGAATCACCTCAGCCTCTCCCAAGTCTTTCATATCAAAATTATATGACGAAAATTTCTTGGTTTTATCCACTTGATTTTGGTCAGTACCAAAAATCAACATATCATCTACGTATAAGCAAATTATAACTCCTTTACCAGAAGCATCAAACTTGCTATATACACATTTGTCTGCTTGTTTAAGAAGAAAACCATTAGACAAAACCACACTATCAAATTTTTGATGCCAATATTTTGGTGCTTGTTTAAGACCATACAAAGATTTCTCCAATTTACACACCTTGTGCTCACTACCAGGCATAACAAACCCTTCCGGTTGTTTCATATAAATCTCCTTATCTAATTCACCATTCAAGAATACAGTTTTTACATCCATCTGATGAATTACAAGGTTGTGTATAGATGCAAGTGCTATCAACAACCTGATAGTAGAAATCCTAGCAACAGGAGTATAAGTATCGAAGTAATCAATCCCTTCTTTTTGCCTAAATCCTTGTATAACCAATCTGGATTTAAATTTGTCTATGGTACCGTCCACTTTCATTTTTCTTTTGAAGATCCATCTGTTTCCTAATACTTTACAGCCAGGAGGTAGATCACTTAATTCCCATGTGTTATTATTCATGATAGAATCCATCTCATCCTGAATAGCCTCTTTCCAGAATGCAACATCTCTTGATGTCATTGCTTCATTAAATGTTTTTGGATCGTCCTCAATAATAAAATAATATTGGTACTCAGACTCAATCTCTACCTCATCTCTTGAACCTTCAACCAAATAAAGTTAAAAATCAGGTCCAAATGATTTGTTTTTTCTAGCTCTAAAACTTCTCCTTGGTTCAGAAGGTCCATGAACATCTTCAGTTTGAACCGGGTTCCTACTGAAAGAATTCTGAATCATGTCTCTTGGTCTAGGTATAAATGTAAATCTATTTTCATCAAAGTCAGCATCTTTTGACTCGATAATCGTATTCACAGATACATAATCATTAGATTCTAATACATAGAACCTATATGCAATGGAATGCTCAGCATACCCCACAAAAATACAATCTAAACTTCTTTCACCCAAGTTTCTCCTTTTGGGTTCAGTGAGCTTTACAACTGCTCTACATCCCCAAACTCTTTGAAAACTCAATTTTGGTGGCTTTTTATACCAAAGTTCATAAGGGGTAAATTTATTTCTCTTAGTAGGAATCCTATTCAACAAATAACAGGTTGTTAACATAGCCTCACCCCAAAAACCTTCATTCAAACCCGAATAGGATAACATGGAATTAACCATCTCTTTCAAAGTCATATTCTTCCTTTCTGCCACACCATTTTGTTGTGGTATGTAAGGAGCAGTGGTTTGATGTATTATACCAGTAGATTGAAAGTATACTGGATCATAATACTCACCTCCTCTATCAGTACGCAGATTTTTAATCATAGTACTTTTATGTAGCTCTACTTCTTCTTTATAGATTTTAAATTTATCAAGAGCTTCATCCTTAGTATTCAACAAATAAACATAGCAATATCTAGATGCATCGTCAATAAATGTAATGACATATTTTTTATTTCCCAACGAAGGTGTAGCATGAAAATCACATAAATCGCTATGTATCAGTTCCAACACTTCAGATATTCTGTTTACGTCCTTGAAAGGCTTTCTGGTTATCTTAGTTAACATACATGTTTTAAATTTCTCATTGTTTATATCAATAGCAGGCATGAGACTCATTTTAGACATATCCTTTATTCTTCTATAATGTACATGTCCCAGTCTAGCATGTCACAATTTAGATTTATTCAAATTATTGCTAGCACTATTAGAAGCCCTACAATCAGATTCATCATCAAATGAGACATTAACATTCAACATAAACATGCCATTACATAAATAACCAAAGCCAACAAAAGTACCATGCTTTGACAAGATATACTTGTCAGTTTCATATACTTGTTTGTAACCACAATTATTCAATACAACACCAGAAAAGAGATTCTTTCGAATTCCAGGAACATACGACACATTATTTAATAATACATATTTTCCAAAAGTAAAAACAAGCTTTACATTTCCTAGTCCTTTTATTGGTTCAGTTGCAACTATTCCCATCTTTAACATAGATCCATCTTCGATTGGTAGAAAATCTTCAAACCAACGAAGATCTTTCCATACTCGACTTTTTGCTCCAGAATCAATCCACCATGCAACATTATCATCCTGCACATAAAATGCCTCAGAGATTAGTGACACATAATTCTGCCCAGAATTATAATTTTGTACTAAAATATGACCTTGTTGCTTTTCTGGATCCTTAGATCCACTTGGACCAGCGTTATGCTTGCCTTTACCAACCCGACAATCCTTCTTGAAATGACCAGGTTTGCCTCACTTCCAACATGCCTATTTTGGTTTCTTGTTGGAAGATGTATTGTTATTTCCTTTAAACTTCCTCTTTTTACCATTGTCTTTGTTTGAATTCTTAGAAGATCCACCATCTTCAACCATATTTACAGAAGAGTTACCGACTTGATTATTTCCCTTAAAATTATTCTCAATTTCTTGAGCCCTTAAAGCCTCTTTAATTCTGAAGTGACTTCCAAGTTCAACCAAAGTCATCTCTTCCTTGTTATGTTTCAGGGTGTGTTTGAAATCTTTCCACGAGGGTGGCAATTTGTCTATAACACTAGAAACCGAAATAGATTCATCCATTTTCATGTCGTGTTGAACAAACTGTCCAAAAATCCTTAACAATTCATTATACTGTTCCATGACAGGTCTAATATCAACCATTTTATAGTGAATAAAATTACTAACCAGAAACTTTTTGCAAGAAGCAACTTTAGCCATGTACTTGGATTCAAGGGAATCCCATAATTCTTTTACAGACTCAACATTTTGGTATATATCAAAAAGAGAATCAGACATACCCTTCAAGATGTGACCCCGACAGATGTAGTCATCATTCTCCCATTTACAGCGTCTTCTAGTCTGTTCCACAGTATCCTCCTCAATCATTTCTGGCATTGGAGTACTCAAAACGTACACAACTTTTAATGTGGTTAACAAGAAATGCATCTTCTTTTGCCATCTTCTAAAGTCATGTCCCTCAAACTTGTCTAGTTTTGCAAACTTGATAGTCATGTCTTTTACAGATTCGTTGTTCGCCATCTTCAGAAAACAAATTTGTTTCAATCTTTGTTGTAGAAAAATTGAGGATAACTTGGATTATTCTGAAGTCTTGACAAACAATTTCAGATTGAAATAATTTGGTGGTTATCCAAACTTTTCAACCGGATAAAATCAGAATATAAGAACAGAGAATGATGTATTTTGTGTGAATTCAACAACCAACCTTTTGTTTTTTTTCTATATAGATGACCAAATCTGTTGCAAGTATTATATAGGTGTTCAAAAGACATGTCCTAAGACACATCCATACATGTCCAAAAGACATGTCCTAAGACACATCCATACATGTCCAAAAGTCATGTCCTAAGACACGTCCTTTGAGGTATACGGTTGTGTCTAAAAACATGTCTTTTCACATTAACACCAACCCCCGCCAATACTGAAAATCATAATAAACTCAAATAAGCATGCACTCCGCACTCTCCCGACTTGTTTGATGAAATATTACAATCACATTGGTCAACTAGTTAATCCAAGTACACTAAAATATCTAACAAATACCATATATAAATTATTGTAATTTATTTATACATTATTTTAATTTTTGAATAATTATAAATACATGTTATTTAAGTAATAAATTGTCTCACTAGATGTTTATAATGATTATACATGTACATAAATCATATATTTAACATATAAATAATTGAAACCATCGTAATTTTCTAAGAAACGTAATATACGATAATTTACATACTAACACAAACATATATAACTTAATCTTATTTTATTAAAAGTAGTGTAAAAAAACTAACATTTTTCCATACATACATACATTGAATTTCAAAAACTAACATTTTTCATTAAAATCAACTTTTATATTAACAGTAGTGTAAATTTTACATTATTGTATATTATGATTGCAAGTAATTCTGAATTCAGTTATTCATTTTTTTTATCTTTTTAAATTGAGTAAGATAACTGTAAGTTAGTAGTGAACTCAGTAATAATATAGACCAGTACATATAGTTTATTTAAATAAAATTAAAAATTTTGGTCAACTCTGTATTCAACATATATGTTAATTTTTAGCTTTTTCTTTGTAAACATACCAACGACATTCTACATATTAAGTTTAATTGTTTCATTTTAAATGTACACTGACTATCCTGTTTATATTCATTCATTGAATACAAATTATACAACACAAATAAGAATATATATATTTTGTTTAATGAGCTATATAGGAAACATTGTGTAATTTAGTAATTTCTTGTATAAAAATGATACACATTGATAAACAATCAACTTGTATTTCATGTACGTTAGATATTATACAATATTTACAAATAAGAAAATAACTAAAAACATTATAATTGCATGCATAAAAAACTCTAGAAAATGACCCGTGCTTCGCACGAGTTATTATGCTAGTTAAACATAAAACCTCAAAAGGCGATGAACAAAATTGCAAACAATTGGAACTACAACCCTCTTTTGAAAATCTATTATCTTTATAATACTACAACATCAAGTTTTTGGGAAACATTTTATTCGAAATTACTTTTTTTCCCATACATTTTAATAAATTAATAAATTTCAAAAATAGTTGTTGAAAGGAATCGAATCGAACTTATGCCAACTATTTGCAAATTAAACACATCAACCACTTGAGCTAGAAACACTTTTGGTTAAATATTTATAACATTAATTATTGAGTTACAACTTACTTATTTACACGAGTTGTCTTGCCTTATATTAAATTTTATATTTATATAAAACAAGACTTGATTGAATAACTCACTTCGATATACTAACTTTACACTTATAACAAACATATGACTTCAACCAATTGAGCTAGAAGCTCATTTGATTAAATTTTGATAAAATCAAGTATTGAGTTACATACTTCTTTCTTTATTTTGGGTGACTAAACTTATATAATTCAATATTTTTATAAAATAAAATTATTCTAAGACTTGGGTAATTAGATGATTACAATATAATAACTTTACACTCATGTGCAACAACAGTATTATATTTTTTTTAATTTATACATTCAATAAATAACTTCTTGTTGATAATATATTATCATATTTACTTGTTGATAATATCTTACCATCTAATAATAATTTATAAAAAAGATTTTCTACAAACTCTCAATAATATTATTTATTCTAAAAGGGCTCGATATTATGATATTGTATAATTTAAACTTTTTATATATAATTGTCAATTTTTCATCCATGATTTACAAACGCGTCTTTGGAAATTATAAAATTTAAGTTTAGAGTATTCTTATAATTAACTTTTTAATTATATCCTCATTCACTTTGTTGATTATTGAAATTGAAAATTCCCTATTACTCCCTCAGTCCTATTGGGTTCTTCTCATCGGGGGACGGGAAATTTGGTACATATTTTAATACTCCTCTAAATTATGGTTAAATAAATTATTTTAATTTTTTTAAATAAAAATTTAATATTTAAAGTTTAATAAAAAATATTAAAAAAAATTACGAAATGTGTGTCAAGTAGTATTATGATTGTTTAATGTTTGATTTACTTGGATGATCACATGAACATAAAGCTTGTTTTCTTCTCATTACCATCAAGCTTAATTGTACTAAAATAAAATCAGTTTAATTACGTTTTTAAATATTTTTATTCATTAAATTTCAAAAAAACATAATAATAAACTTTTTATTTTAATTCTTTATATTAAAATTATGATTCTTTTTATGTATGATTTATTGGAGAATATCTAAGTTACTAAAATGATATGATTTAAAAAAAAATAGTGTTTCACAAACCTTCAATTTATGCAACCGTTTAATTTAATCATTGTATCCTCTAAAACCATTTTTTTAAAAATTAATTACAAATTAAATAAAAATAGCGGAGTTCTGCATGTTGTATTTGTATTGGTCCAAGTTGCAGGACTTGCACTTACAAATCTGGGAAATATTTTTGTCCATGGTATTGACCAAACTCAACTCACTCATTTGCTTATTTTTTTTAAAATGAGTGGGTCACGCGTTAAAAGAAGTAATAAAAATCTTTGAGTGATTCTCTTTTAGTGACCTGAGTGACTTTTACAATTTAGGCCATTTGACTAATATTTTTAACTCCTATATATAAACAACTAAAACAACTTTCATTGGATTGCACTACTTTATAACACCGGTCAATCGACTTCATTGGAGTCCAAGGTCTTCAGCAATGAACCCTTGGCTTGCTTATCTTACGGAATTTCATACCGGTGGCTGACCAAAAAAAGAGTAATATAATGACTCTTATTATCACCACCTTTAATCCCAGCCAACTCCATAAATCATACATCAAGTAGTATGTGTCATTAGATACTCACGCCAGTTATTTTCCATTTAAGCAAAGTCAGCACTGCTCTGCCATCAAAGTCAAATTCTTCATTAACAATTAACTTCATTTACAGTAGGGTGCTCAATAACACTCAATACATTACTTTGTAGTTTCACTCCGTCTAAAATGCTTCACCCACTATATATACAGGAAATGGAAAAATTACATGAAGTTGATCAAAATATAAAAATACGGATAAGTAATCCTTACCACTTTTTTATTGATGATCGACGCTTTTGACCATTCCAAAATTTTAAAAATGGATAGCAAATTGCAAGATATAAACCTGCAAGACCAATAAACAAAGGGAGAAAAAAACATGCAAAATCACACACACAAATCATATAGCGTATAGATGATATTGTTGAAGATGCATATAAAAATGTAGAGACATATATAGGAAAATCACATGCTTACCCTATGCTTACCCTTGGCCATGACAAACAATCCAGAAAACTTCTGTGGCGTGTACATATAGACACCTCCAAAGAATCCATAAGGTCAAGAATTAATGACAAGTATTTATTTGAAAAATAAAAGGTCATCGATTAGGAATGCAAGGAGTTTTGCATCACAAGCCGAGAAGTGAGGGAAATTAATAAAATAGCTAAAATATGAGAATTTGAGAAAAATTGGTTCTGATCATCTGATGATGCCACGTCATCTTCCCTAGATCCTCCTTTATATAAATATATAGATATATAGATTTATTAATTATCGAAAATCGGATAATTAACTCACGTCGAGATACTAACTTTATACTCGTGTAACAACTAAGGGTATAATCAATCCGAATCGAGTCAAAAACTGTCAGGCTCGTACTCGATTAAAAATGTTCGGTTTCGAGCGCGAACTCGCGTTCAACCGAACTCTGAATTTCAAGCTCGAAATTCAGGTCGTAAAAAGTTTGATAGGTTCAAATTTTTTGGGGAAAACATATAATTCGAAATTAATATTTTGCGCCCTTATTTGAATAAATATGGGAAAAAATTATTGACTTGTAGAACTGAACCTGTGACACCTATATCCAAACATGTGACTTCAATCGATTGAGCTTGAGGCTCATTTGATTATATTTTGATAACATCAAGTACCGAGTTATATACTTTATATTAGATGACTAAACCTATATAATCTAATATTGATATAAAATAAAATCATTCTAAGACTTGAGTAATTAGCTCACTACAATATAGTAACTTTATACTCATGTACAACCACTTGATTTTAATTATTTTTTTATTTATAAAATTTTTACAAATATTAAATAAATAACTTGTTGATATTATGTTACCATATTAACTTATTGATAATATATTACCATTTAATAATAGTTTATTAAATATTGAGACTTGGGTAATTAACTTACTTCGAAATACCAACTTTATAACAACTAAGGGTATAATCAAGCCGAGCCGAGTCGAAAACTTTCAGACTTAAACTCGATTAAAAATGTCCGGGCTCGAGCACGAGCTCGGTTTCACCCGAATCTTAAATCAAGAATGAAACTCAGGTCGTAAATAGTCCGATAGCCTCAAGTTCGGCTCGAAAACTTGAATCAATTTCACCAAATATTGACAAAAACTCAAAATATGATAGGTTATGCTCGAATTCGATTCTAATAAATATATTAAATATTAATAAAATATTAAATATTTAGATAAAAATATATTTCTATTAAAAAATAATATCGGTTCGATAAGACTCGTGAACCTTATGAGCCGAGTAATTAGAAGTTCGAGTTCGACCGTGCAAAAAAATTTACTATTTTGCCCCCATATTTTGATAAACATGACACCTAAACATCATAATATTTTTGGTATCTCCAGTTGAAAAATTCATTGAGACTTAATAGAAAACCATTATTTTTAATGGTAAGAGTGCACTCTAAACTTTATATTCGTGACACAATATAAATTTAAGGATGTTCATCATTACAGTAGTCCTTCTAACATAAACCAAACAATATGGTATGAAACAACACGCAAATATCGTAAAAGTACACAAAAAATAGCAATTTTTTATAAATAAAGCTAGCCTGTGCCTTTCACGGTAATAAAGCTAGTTGTAAAAAGAATTCTAACTGCATTTCTTGTAAATGTATCTAAAATTAAAGGAAAAGCGTAAGAAGTTTTTTTAAAAAAAATATGTTTTATGAATTCTTAATTACCTTCTAATACATCTATCTATCTATACTATTACATTAAAAACGAAACAACAAAAATTTGGTTGTTAGTCAGTCTGGTCACCGTAATTATAGTAATATTTAAAATAAAACACTCTAATGATTAGATTATTATTCACAATATAAATATATAAATACAAATAGAGTTGTAATATGTCTAAAGGTTTTGATTTAAACAAAATAATATATAATATTAAATAAAAATATACTATTAATCCAATCTTAAATAAAAATAAAAATAAATTATGTACAATCAGTTGGATTTGCAGCCTCGAATTAAAATAAAATAATAAAGACTAATAAATTTTTGAAAGCAAATTCGTTTGGTCGATGTAACGTCTGAGAAATATTATGTAATTATTTTTTTTATCTATAAATAATTATTATGTGATTTTATGTGAATTTTGGTGAATTATTTGATAATTGATATTAATATTTGGATGTTTGTTTCTGATAAAAATTTAGATATTTTAATTTTTAATTATCCATAATTAAATCTAGATAATTTTGGTATTTTCTGGTAATTTTTGGATTATCGTATGATTTTATAAGAATTTATAGAATTAATAATGATTATTTTTATATAATTGTAAAATTACTTTTTAGAATCAGAAATCGTCCCACTTCAACCGTTTTTGCGTTTTTACAACCCAAAACTCTTCCGAAAACTTCTTCCTAACCTAATCTGATAATTCTGAACACTTTTCGTGTTTTGACTTTTTCGATCCGGAATACGGTTTGACTCGTATAAGTCCCGGCGTAAAATTTTCGATACGCAAAACATTTAATAGTACGAAAAAATCCGTATTCTCAAAAGGCGAGATATTATTACCTTATTGTTGTATAAAGTATTTTATAGGAAGCTCTGTTTTGATAATTATCTAAATTTGGTATTAAAATTGTATCGTCTTTTTAGTTACTTAGCGGCTAAGTAACCTATTTTTGAATTCGATATGTAAATATAGTTATCGAATTATTAAACAAATAAAATATGTGATGGTTCTATCAGCTATGTGTCGCTGTATTATTAATTGTTTGTGATTTGCTGGATGCGAAGATTAATTTTATAATTAATTATCGAGCTGTATGAATTTAATTCATTTTAAAGTAATTTTATTGAATATTATTCTTATAAATGCTAAAATTGTTTCTAAAATTATTTTTATTGCTTTATAATTTTTGTTAGATATATTTGATAATGTCATGTCTAATATGATTGATGTTTAGTTTTCAGATCTTACTTAAACAGGATAAATCAGTACTTAACTGAAATCAACACTTATACAGAAGTCAGAACTTAAGTCATCAGTACTTAAGGTTCAAGAGATATTTATCAGAAGATAATATCATGACTTAAAGGAAACGTTCAGATAAGGAAGGCGACTGATTGAAAGGAAAAGAAGATCAAGACAAACGTAAGAAGAGATATGCATGAAGAAGGAATTCTATGAAGAATAGAATACTTGGAAGAAAAGATATCTGATTGATATATTTTAGGAAGCAGAATTATATTCCATATCAATTAGCGATTATCTTGTAACTGTGTAGTATATAAACACAAACATAGGGTTTATACTATAAGTGTTATCATTGTCGAGAAGATTATTTATTGTAACCCTAGCAGCTCTCGTGATATTTGTTCATCACTGAGAGAGGACAGTTCCATACTGTAACAGAGTTTATTGTTTTGAATAACGTTTGTTTTCTGTTACTTGAGCTATTAGAGTTCGATTTGATTGTGCTATACACTGTATTCACCCCCTCTACAGTGTGTGTGACCTAACAATTTTATTTATTATTTTTAGGAGTTTATAAAATTTAGAAATCAACATTTTATTGATTATTTGTCTTTAAATGATTTTCTGATTTCATTTAATTGTAAAATAAGTATTTAATTCCAAAAAATTTCAAATATCATGGAAATTTTATTTTATTAAGTTTGGAATATTTCGAGAATTTTAAAATTCTTTTGGAAAATTTTGAGATTAAATTAACCCGCACATTGTTTCGTTTAATCGTCAAAATGCGGGTCCGATTTGCATTTCAAAAATGATTTAGAAATTCCAGAAATTTTATTTTATTAACCCCTGATTATTCCGAGAAGTTCTACGTGTTCTGGTAAATTTTCAGATCATTTTTCCCGTAAATTATTCGTTGAATTGATGTGTCGGTACGAATTTAGAATTTTCGGAACACATAAATCAGATAAGGGCCAATAAGTTTATCCTTTTCTCCCTCAATTCATTTCTTTTTCTCGGTTAATCACTCTCCCTCTCCTCTCCAGTTGATCTCTCTCTCTTAAGCTCTCTCTCTCTCTCTCTCTCTCTCTCTCTCTCTCTCTCTCTCTCTCTCTCTCTCTCTCTCTCTCTCTCTCTCTCTCTCTCTCTCTCTCTCTCTCTCTCTCTCTTCATCTCTCAATCAGTTATTCCATTATCTCTTCTCTCCCCTTCCCCTGTTCTCGTTTTAATTCCCTGTTTCTTCCTCCCTCTCTTTCTTGTTTTCCCCTGCTATTCCGGTGAGTTTTTCCGGCTTGATTTCGGTGATCTTTTCAGATGTCTCGATTTATATATGTGCGTGTACGTGATGTATGTGTGCGTTTAAGTGTGTGTGTGTGCGTTTCGTGTGTGTGTTGGTGGGTGTCGGTGCCGCTACGCGCGGTGGCGCGTTTGCGCGTGTGTTGACTGTGTGGCTTTCGTTTTCCCCCTGTTTTCTAGATTATTAATACGCATATATAGATATACGATTATGTATGTATGTATGTATGTGGGTATCTGTTCTTTGCTTCTGTGTTGCCGCCTCTCGGAAGTTCCGAGAGGCATGGCGGTGCGTGGCCGCGATTGTGACTGTGTTCAGTGGTTCTGTGATTCGGTTTGATTATTTCTGATGGAATTTTTGTTGATTTAATTCTGCAGGAACTTATTGATTAATTTCGTGATATAATAAATATTACGTGCGAGATAAAATTTTAATTAACCGGTAGAATTATTTGGAAACCCGAATAATATCGGGCACCGATAATTTTACCGCCGTCGGCGATGAGCCTCGGCGAGCTGACGGTGGGCGATGATGATTTTTATCTGAGTCCTACGTTTATAAATGAAATAAAATTAGTTTGTGAAATTAATTTCGAAACGAAAATTTCGAATCAAAATATAAATATGCGAGTAACTGTTGTGTATATGTTATGTACTTGATGATTTCATGAACAAAACATCTTGGTAGATTTTACTTAGTGAAATTATGTAGCACTCGACGGATAAGGTTCATAGTCCCGACAGATGACTCAATATAGTCCCGACGGATGATGACTTATTATCCATCGAGTGAGTAACTTATGTAACAATAAGTCTGTAGCACATTTCTGCATACACATTGTTTAGAATTTGTAGTAGTACTTAAGTCATGTTGACTTTAGTTAGATATGCAAAATAGGTTGATTAATTGTACATAGATGATGTCTTGTAATTCTGCACAAGTGAAATGAAGTCAAGTGCCTGATTGCTACCCGACAGATAAACAACAATGAATTCGACGGATGATCAACAACCCGGCGGATGATCAATAACTCGACGGATGATCATGAACCCGACGGATAAAGAAATCAAATATCTGTTACAGTGACAACATAGTCACATGCGTCGAGTGGATGCAAATGGAATGTGGTAGCCTATTCAACTGGGTTTTCGAGAATAAAGAAGCATTTACATTTCCATGCTATTATGAAGATATTCAAAGATGCTGGAATAGAGTAGTGAAGTAGCATTGTAATAGACTAGATAGTTTTTGTTTTATTATCCTATCTCATTACTTTGTAATCTTGGTGATATATAAACCAAGAAGTAGCAACTAAGGAATAAGATGAGATACACGCAGAGAAACATTAGTAAGCAGAATTCTTAGCATTTATCTGCATTCTTAGTTGTTCAATATTTGTAAGCAGCTGTGAGCATTTTGCACACAGAGTTCTCTCGATATATTATATATATCTCTGGTGGAATCATTCAAATCCACCAGAAAGTTTTTAAAGACTCTTGTTTTTAATTACTTGTGTTTTGATTCATTTAAGTAACTATTCCGCATTGTGCTAATCAATTCACACTTATATATATATATTCGAGTTAGAATATTTTTAATCAAGAAAAAGTTTCAAGAATTCTATTCAACCCCCCTTCTGTAATTCTTGTTATATTGTTAAGGGACTAACAATTGGTATCAGAGCAAGCTCTTAACTTACAAAGAGTTTAAAGATCAAAATGTTAGTTGTTCGTGTTTATGATGATAAGATCTTTCAACAACAAAATACAGAAAAACAGAATGGAAGCAACCGAGATTCAAGCATTGCAGTTTGCTCAGATATTTCAGGAAGCTATCCCAGGTTTAGATAAGGTTAGGGTTTTATGTATATCTTGTTTGACTGGATAAATATCTCTTTAACTTATCTCAAACAAACCCTATCTTATAAACCAAGTTTGAATCTTTCAAGACTTATCCTTTACTTGGTTTATCTTTTTCAACTTACTAACATATTAGTTTTCTCAAGTTTCATTCAAATATTTTCAAACAAACTTGCTTTCAAATCTTATCTATTTTATCCTTTGTTTGAAAATAAATCTGTTAGAACTTTGCTTATAAATACAACTCACTTTTTCAGGATTCAGCTAATGCTTTTCACGTTAATTCTTATCATTTGAAAATTACCTTCTTGTTCTATACCCGAGATACATATCTAGTAAACAAGAAGCCTAGTTTGAGTTGTAAATTTTCACATTATATTCTTGTATCTGAAAGGTGTATTATATCACTTTTCTCGGGTTGTGGGAGTTTGATTACAAGAGGAAGGCCAAGTAGCCTTGTACTAGGTAGCTGTGTGCTAGGGAAAGATTTCTTTCAATTGGGCCAAGTTTGTATTAAAGGAAAGTTTGTAAGTACTTTGTTTTAAGTGGATATAATACATTCTCTATGCTAGTTGGCATAGGGACTTGGATGTAGGCCATAGACTAGGTGTAGGGGCCGAACCAAGTGAAAACTTATGGTGTTTGTACTTATTAAGTTTTAAGCATTCTGTATTTTATTTACTGTCATTTACATTCTGCAGTTAATTGAGACTGTCCCAGTCATTGTCTCATTTGTAAATGGACTGTCCTATTTGCATAAGAGACTGTCCCATTTGCCTTGACAGTTAGAATACAATATTATCTATCGAGCCATCGAATTTCAATTGGTATTAGAGCAGGTGCATTTAATTCTCTTTTTAGTGTTTATTTTGCTAGCGATCCATGGCTCAGCCAGATAGGTATTCAAATAATTATCCACCACTGCTTCATGGTGCTGAAAACTACAATGACTGAAAGTTCCGGATGAAAATCTTTCTCCAGCGTGATGCATTCGAATGGGATGCTGTCGAAAATGGTTTTACAACTCCTATGAAATAAGGGAAGCCAAAATCTCTCAAGGATCTTTCTCCTGAAGAATTGAATGCAATGAACTCCAATGCTAAAGCTATGAACTCACTTCTCAATGGCATGGTATCTACAGAATTAAGAAAAGTATCAGCATGTACTACTGCCAAACAGATCTGGGATACGATCAAAGTCAGCCACGAAGGCACGTCTAAGGTACGTGAAGTAAAATTAAGTATGCTTATGAGTGACTGTGAAAGTTTCAGGTTGGAAAGAGTTGAAAGCGTGCGAGATGCTCAAGGGATATTCCTGACATAGATGAACTCTATCTCACTTCTGGAAAGGATCATTCCTCAATTTGAGATCAATAGGAAAATCCTCAGAGCAATGCCAAAGAAGTTTGCTCCAAAGGTTACCATTCTGCAGGATTCAACACTGCTTTCGACTATGGATACTCTAACACTGTTCAGTGAATTGGAAGAATTCAAAAATCAGCTACACAGATATGATGAAGAAGATGAAGTTCCTCGTAAGAAAACTCTTGCACTTAATGCAGATGCAGACGAGTCTCCTGATGATTCTGATGAAGAGATTGCTCTTTTAACAAAGAAGTTTCATAAATTTCTTGCCAAACGGAATGCCTCCAAACGACCTATGAAGTCACAGTTTCAAAAGAAGGACTTCAAATCTAATCCGAGCAAGGAGGGTAAAACAAATCAAAGCAAGGACACTTGTTTTGAGTGTGGAAAGAAAGGACATTTCAAAAAGGACTGCTACAAGCTGAAAAACAAAAAGAAGGCATTAATTACTTGGAGTGATGATGAATCCGTCGTGGAGATCGATTCAGACGATGAAGTTGCTCAACTTTGTTTTGCAGCACTCGAGGACAACTCCAGTGACAATGATGAGGTACAGAATATAAAGTATAATTCAAATATATCTTCATCTATTTTAAATTTGCAGGTCCAGGTTAAGAAGTTAAAAGAAAAGAATGCTTATTTAAAACAAGCATTAAGTGAAGTTCTTAGTGAAATGGATGACCCCATGAAGGAAGAAGCCTTGGTTGCTGAGAACAAATCCTTGCTTGAAAGGGTTTCAAAACTTACTGAAGAAAATCAATATCTCAAAAATGAAATTGAGATGAAAAATGTATGTCTTGAAGCCTTGAAGAAAGAGTCAATATCTGTCGATCCAGAAACCGTTAAAGAAGACAGTGCTCCTGATCCCCTGGTTCCGGAATTAAAGTAGAAAGTGGCACAGCTTGAAAAGGATTTAGCGAAATATTTTTATGGAGAAGGAACCTTGAATGCTCTACTTGGTGAACAAAAATCTTCTCTTGATAAAGGAGGTTTAGGATGTGAATCAATCAAGAAACGTGCATTTCAAGGCGGTTACAAGCGAGCTCCTATGAAGTATAAGATGTCTTATGAGAAATGTCGAGATTGTGGCAAAGCTGGTCACCCTACATCTGAATCTAGATTATGTGGTATCAAGGGCCACTCCTCTAACTCTTCTTATAAATCATCTGCGAGATATAAATCTGCTAATACATCTGTTAATATTATTCATATATGGATTAAGAAATCAGATAGATATTTATATAAGATTTGTGATACTAACCAACCAGGACCCAAGGTTAAGTGGGTACCTAAGAGATAAATCAATTTTTGCAGGTTTGCTTGAAGGTCCATGTTCCGCGAAATAAATGGATCATCGACAGTGGTTGTTCACATCACATGACTGGTGATAAATCCAAGTTTCTATCTCTAGTTGCCAAGGAAGGTGGCTTAGTTACTCTTGGAGATTCAAATACCGTCAGAATTATTGGAAAATGCACCATTGGTAATGACAGGTTTTCTATTTCTAACGTTCGTTTAGTAGATGGTTTGAAATATAATCTTATTAGTGTAAGTCAACTTACTGATGCTGGTCACAAGGTTAAGTTCGATAAAGATGTATGTTATATTGGTACTAAGACTAACGAGTTTGCTTTAATTGCCAAAAGGAAAGGAAACATTTTTGTGTTAGATTTTGATGAACAGCAGGAGGAAATCTGTCTTGCTACTGTTCAAGATCAGCAGAATCTGTGGCATCGACGTTTAGGTCATGTTCACATGGATCTTCTTCGGAAGATATCTTCTCATGATCTGGTACGAGGTCTACCCAAACTGAAATTCAAGAAGATTGAACCTTGCACAACATATCACCTAGGAAAACAGGTAAAGACATCTTTCACTACTAAGAATCGTATGTCAACAACTGACCTTTTGCAGCTTCTTCATCTAGATCTTTTTGGTCCAGAAAGGTATGTAAGTTTGGGAGGTAAGAATTATGTTTTTGTTATAGTTGATGATTATTCTCGTTTTACTTGGGTACTATTTTTGCGTACTAAGGATGAAGCTTTTGTTGAGTTTAAGGATCTTATTACTAACCTTGAGACTAAGTATTCATATAAGCTCAAGACTATCCGTAGTGACCATGGAGGTGAATTCGAGAATGATTTCATAACCTTCTGCAAATCGAGAAGAATCACTCATGAATTCTCAGCTCCTCGTACTCCTCAGCAGAACGGAGTAGTAGAACGCAAGAACAGGACTTTACATGAAACTGCTAGAACTCTACTGCATGAGAGTAAGCTTCGAAGAAAATTTTGGGCTGAAGTGGTACACACTTTCTGTTATGTTTTAAATAGAGTACTTATTCATCCTATTTTGCTTAAAACTCCGTATGAATTGCTTAAGAAAAGGACTCCTAACATTAGTTATTTTCGAGTATTTGGTTCTAAGTGTTTTATTCTAGATACTCAGAATAATCGAGGCAAGTTCGATGCAAAATCTACGGAAAGAATTTTCTTGGGATATTCTACAACAAGCAAAGCTTATCGTGTTTATAATTCTGTCAAGAACAAAGTAGAAGAATCCATCAATATTGCTTTCAATGAATCCTCAAGGAATATATCTTCGATTGATGAAGACACTGCGGATCTACCGTCTCATTCCCAAATGAGACAGTCTCATTCTGAAAAGAGTCAGTCTCATTCTGACAAATCAAGCATTCAAGACTCTCCAGGTCCATCTCAGTCTTCTGATAATTCTTCAGGATCTAATCAATCTTCAGATGAATCTTCTGGCTCTCTAAAGACTCCCGATAGTGTTTCAAATGTGAAT